>NC_056751.1:429997872-430252872 GCF_019279795.1 Protopterus annectens | reverse complement strand
GATATGATGTCACTAATTATGGTCTACAGCACATATGCACCTCTTAATGCTTGACATATGTACAAAAGTTGACAGAGGTGCGGCTGGAAGCACATACACAAGGCCAATATTGACATGTTACTGTGATCACCTCATACATCTACTGTTGTAGCAGGGTTTGTTGCAACATATGTCCTATGAGGGATATGAAGTCAGTAATTGTCACGGTTCCACCATCTACAGACTACAATCCTCACACTACCTTCTGCAGTTCACAGATAGGTGCTCTGTGGGTAACACATGAAACCAAAGGCACACGCACTGCCCAGTATGCAGATGACCCAACAGATGGGGATTCCTCATACACAGAGCACTGACATGACAGGTATTGCAACATGTAGGACAGCGATATCCACACACACCCTGTTAAACCAACATTACTCCAAATGCAGTATAGCAGCACTTACAGTCTGTAGTCAGGTCAAGCACACCCCCTCCTGTGTGTTGTCCTTTTTCCACAGTGTATGCTGTTAGAGGTAAATCCCTAATCCATCTGAGATGCTGTTTGCCAAACAACAGATCCAGTTCCTGATCACAGGGAATGGAAAGGCCCAACACCAACATGATGTTCCTAGATATTAGAGTGAGTTTCCATGCAATTGGCTATGGGAATGTTACCACAGCTGTTTCACATGCAATCAGCTAGAGGAGGGTTGCAAATCGAGTAGAGACCTCAGCTGATCATGAGCATCACTTAAAATACACATGCTGCTGCCTAAGCAAAGCAGGTGTAGGTCTCCACATCCACCAGAGAGGGAGTGAGAGAGGCAGACAGAGTCAAAGACAAGTCAGGGAGGAGTGGGAGAGGACAACCTAAGTATGTTTGTGTCACACGCCTACCAGCACAGGGTATCAAACCCCTGATGACTATGTAGTGCTATCACATTTCCATGCAATTATCGGATGCACCACACAGGTTACATGGTGAGTAGCCCTTAGACTGTATATGTGATGGTGAGTGACATCTGCAACAGGGATATGGTAGCTATACGGTAGGTATAGTACACGTGTCTGTCCACATGAACAGGTGCCAGCGGCAACACAGTCACACTCTCACAGTGATACACACACATTGACACACTTGTCAGGGCCAGGAATCTAACTCATCACTAGTGAGAATGTCACAACACATTACTGTGCAGGTATCACATGCACCACAGGGGTCATACAGAAGTTATATGGGCAAAGCGTATGGGGAGGTGTCTGACATCAGACAGCATGCTTCAGTATGCCAGTGGGGGTTGTAGTGAGTGCAAATGTGATCATAAGCATCATACAACACACACACACACACAGACACACACACACACACACACACACACACACACACACACACACACACACACACACACACACACACACACACACACACACAGGGTGCCAGTACTGACATGCATGGGTGCATTTCTTCACGGGTGTGGGGTGGTCGATTGTGCCAGATGGCTATACAAGGCTAGGTGATGGGTACACCTTGGCATTAGGCCACATGACAATGGTCTGCACTGTGGCTAAGGGGGTGTAGTTTCTGGATTTTCCCACAGAGGTGAATATTGTATCTACCATCCAGTCACCTGAGTGACTATTGCATGTTGCAAATGCTGTGCATCGCTTGCCATGTATGTGTTCCTTAGTCCATGACATGGACTGTTTCTGGGATGTGCACATCTCTCACATGCATGTACAGTGATATGTGGAACTGTACCTGGGGTGTCTGGCCCATGTTGTGTACACAGATTATCATCAGATGTGCCAGGCTTGGCCTCCTGTGGTGGGAACAGGCAATGAACAGCATGTTTACCCTGCACCTAAGTTGATAGTATTTTAAAGGCATTCCCTGGTGTCAGTGGCATCTGTCCATACAAGACATGTTTTCAGGCATGTTATGTCCTTTGTGGGTCACATTTGATGGCACCACAGATGTTGCAGGTGTCCAGTGGGGAACATGGGGAAGGTGCACTGTCTACATGTACGTGCCTATTGGACAGATGGACAGGGTGCCATGCCTCTGTAGCCCACTGCAATCACTCCAGAATTACTATCAGTGAGCAATATGCAGTGTACTACCAACATATTGGTTGTTGCCTTGGCAAGTGTATGTGCATGAGACATGGGTTGAGAGTGTTCTCTGGGTAATACTGGTGTTGCTAACTGTGTTTTCCTGGCCTTGATGTCACATGTAAGGGTATGGATCTGCACCCCAGCCTCTTGGCTATTTCACATCTGTTATCCTTTTACAGTAGACATTGTGATATATACTAGAGTCACTATATAAGAAATTTGCAAAACCCGCTCCACATTGGGCCCAGTTGTTACACACACACACACACACACACACACACACACACACACACACACACACACACACACACACACACACACACACACTTACACATGTCATGATGGGATTAGAACTCCTACCTATCTAGTTTATTACACTACAGGACTACTGGATTACACCTTCCCCAAAGGCGTATTTCACATTGGATGACATCAGCAGGATTGCCAAAGTAAGGCATTTGAATTGTAGGGAGTGTGGCTAGGCTAAAATGCATTGCTCCCTACACAAACATTGAAACACACACAAAACATCCACAACTGACATGTGTGGGTGTAGAACCCCTAACAGAGGCCTATATCACACTACAGCATGGAGCTGTTATAGGACATAACACAGGGATTACTGGAGAACTTCCTTCCCAAAGGTGTATTTCATAATTAATGACATCATCAGGATTGCCAAAGTAGGGCATTTGAATTGCAGGGAGTGTGGCTAGGCTAAAATGCATTGCTCCCTACACAGACAGAATCATACAGACACACACAAACACACACACACACTTGCCAAGTCTGGGATTAGAACTCCTACCTAACTAATGTATCACACTACAACAGTTATAGGACGTGCTATAAAGATTACTGGGCTACAAACTTCCCAGAGGTGCATTTCTAGGTGGATGACATCAGCAGCATTGCCAAAGTTGAGCATTTGAAGTGTAGGGAGTGTGACTACCCTAAAAAGCATTGCTCTCTACACAGACAGAGACACATGCACTCACACACACTTGCCAAGTCTGGGATTAGAACTCCTACCTAACTAATTTATCACACTACAGCAGTACACAGTTATAGGATGCGCTACAGAGATGACTGGGGTACAGCCTTCCCAGAGGTATATTTCTAGGTGGTGACATCAGCAGCCTTACTGAAGTAGAGAATTTCAATTGTAGGGAGTGTGACTACCCTAAAAAGCATTGCTCTCTACACAGACAGAGAGACAGACACACACACACAATTGCCATGTCTGGGTTTGGAACTCCTACCTAACTAGTTTATCATACTACAGCAGTATGCAGTTATGGGACACACCACAGAGATTTCTGGGCTACAACTCTCCCAAAGGTGTATTTCACAGTGGATGACCTCAGCGGCCTTGTCATAGTAGGGCTATGGAGAGAGCAGTGTGCGTGTGCATTGGCCATAACCCATTCATCTAGAGGTTGACACACCACATGCGGCCACACACAGAGTCATTTTTCACAGGTACGTGTATACAGAGGCTAGATGGCTACTTCCTTGTAAAGTCATGTTGCACAGCTAGCACTTGCACCACATAGTCTGTAATACTGACAGATGCCGGTGGCTAGTATCTACAGTGAGTGACAGCTGGAGCTCATGTGGTTGTGGCCCTTTGGCTGTGTGCTGGGTGGGACAGGCCTGGATGCCTCCTTGTCACAGTCACCCTATTCCACACATCTATGTACATTTACCTTTGGCTTATTATAGTGTGTTGTCCTTAGATATATATCTGTATTCCTGTCCACTGTGTGTGGACAGCATGTGTGATGCATACTGAGGAGTGTCTGCACTAACATCTGCATCTGCAACTGCCAGATATGTCTGGTCTACTGGTGTTTGTAGACATGGCCTTCATGTGTTTAAGTGTGTGAGCATGCCCAGTATGACCTTTCAGTGTGTTGTTGACTGACATTGCCTTCATTTCTTTATGTGTGAGCATGCCCAGTGTGCCCATCTGTATTGAATGTGTGGATCAAGTCCAAGGTAGTCTGTATTGCAGTGCTGACCTATGTGTTGTACATCTACAGGTTGCATACTGTTTCTGCAGGGTATCCATCAATCACTCGGCATTGACTGTTACATTTCTACATAGGATGGGGGGCACACGTGACTATTTCTACATTTCTACACAACATTGGGGAGGGCACACCTGACTGTTACTACATTTCTATCTAGGATGGGGGGAGGCACACCTGACTATTTCTACATTTCTACACAGGAATTGGGTGCACACCTGACTGTTACTACATGTCTACGTAGGTTGGGGCACACCTGATTATTTCTACATGTCTACACAGGTTTGGGGGGGCATACCTTACTGTTACTACATGTCTACATAGGATGGGGGGCACACCTGACTATTTCTACATGTCTACACAGGATTGGGGGGCACACCTGACTGTTACTGCATTTCTACGTAGGATGGGTGGGGGCACACCTGAAACTTGTACACATTTGCTATGACTGTACTGGTATATCATGTATTCCATTTCATTATGTAGTCTTACCTATCATGCTGCCTAGAGGCATACCAGTGTACTACAGATCTTAGCTTTTTTTTACCTACATATTTGTTTCAGACTTCCTACCCTTCAGAACTGACATCCCACTGCCTGACCTGCTGTAGTCTGTCTGTGTAGGCCTAGGGGGGAGGTTACCCATAGGCATCATTCAGAGGCCATAGCACAGCCTTTGCTTGTATTTGTCTACACCTGTCCTGCTGGCTGTGACTGTTGATGGGTATGTGAACCCCCTGACTGACATGTGTGAATCACTTACCTTGTGGGTGTCCCAGTACTGAGGGTGGTGCTGCAGGGCTGCCTATGTCAGATGCACATAGTACACCCCCTACACATGGTTGAGCACAGGTAGAGTAATGTTTAGCATCCCTGTTACTGTATGTGAGAGTCAGAGAGAGGTGTTATTCCATGGGTCCCTCCTTTGTCAGTGTATGTGCTATGCATTGTCTCTTTGCCAAGGCCAGGGCATACTGGGCATGCCTCATTCTGCCTACTGGGGCAGGCTCAGGTTGTTCCTCCTCCGAGTCACTCTGTGCCTGTGCATGCCTTGGCAATGGTGAGGGGCTGTGTGGACCTGCCCTGTGCTGTTCCTGCTGCAGCTGTTTCCACAGGATCATATTGTGTAGCATGGCACATACAAGGACAATTTGGGTACATGTAGCTGGTGAGTACTGCAAGGCTCCACCGGATGTGTCCATGCACTGGAACCATGACTTCAGCATCCCAAACACACGCTCTACTATAATTCTGGTCAATGCGTGTGCTTCATTATGGGGTTCTTGTTCAGGTGTGTGTGCATTTCTGATGGGTGCCATCAGCCACAGCTCCAGTGCGTATCCAACATCCCCCACTAGGTGACCGTAAGGGATGTCCCCATTGACAAATCTCTGGTAGAGCTGCATCAGATGCCAGATGTGGAAACCGTGATAGCTTACAGGGCAACCAGCACACACATTCATTATTATGCCCTGGGCATTGCACATGACCTGGCAGCTGATGAAGGTGAAGCCCTTGTGGTTCATGTAGACCCTACCCCCCCACCGGGTGGGACTTTGATGCATATGTGCATGCAGTCTATAGCACCCAGTACCTCAGGGTATTATGCTATTTGGTGGAACAGTTGCATATTACTGGCTAACGCCTCATAGGTGTTGGGGAAATATACATGCTCACCAACATGTGCTGACATGGCATCCAGGAACTGGTGGAGTACCCTGGATGCTGATGCCTGTGAGATCTCCTTCATATCCCCCATTGGTCTTTGGAAGGTACCTGTAGCTAGTATTCTTAGGCCTACACATACTTTGCTATCCACTGGAATGGGTTCCCCTCTGTTAGTTCTGTGTGTCAGGCGTGGCCGGCACAGCTCAACAATTTGCTGTAGGAGGTCCCTGTGCACACTATAGTGCTCCACTATCTCCAGCTCATGTAGCCCCTGGTAGGTTACCCTGAGTCTGTACACTCTCCTCTGTCTCCTCACTGTGGATTGGTGGACAGCATTCACATCCTCACCACCCTCAACCTCTTCCACCAGATGTTATATGATAGCTATTGCAGCCCCTATCATTTTGCTGTTGTGAGTGTTAAAAGTTCCCCGCTTGTTTACACCGGTGGTGTAGAGTGTGGGAAAAACCAGAGGGGAAGATGTTTGCATAGTTTATAGTAGTGTTCTGTGCTGGGCTCATCTGCTGCCCTTGTAATTGGCTGATTCTGATACATTTCACCTGACAGCTATGCTAGTTCTCCTTGATAACCTTCCTACTGCTGTTTTCCCTTCCCATTGTCTTCCTGTTTAAGCCTGTGGGTGCACTGCACAAACAGAGTGCTCAATGTGCACAGTGCTGCTATTTCCTGGTTTAACTTTTTTTTCTTCCTTTAAAACCTGGTGCACGGTGCGCACACCCGCTTAATCAATGTAAAAAGTGCTAGGCAAATTCAGACAAACTTCCTAGCTTAGCTGTGCTAAGCTAGGAGCAAAGCTGAGCCACAGGACTCCAATCCACTTACAGTATGCCTGACACACCCCCCATGATGTAACCTAACTCCTAGGCTTGCACCAAGCTATTCCTACTCTTACACTGTTGGGACCTGACTCACATGCTGGGGAAAACTGGGATTCAGTATCATTCCCCTCATTTGCATAGGATTGCCTGCCAATGCATAGTTACATGCCTCACACTGAGCCTCCCCCCTTAGCAACCACTACTCACTGGCCATGCTGTCTTCTGCATGCCATTGACTTGCATGGCAGAATACTGATTTTAGTTAGAATGCTTAATTTAGGTTTATTTTGTTATTTTCCTCCCGATCCCGTTTGCGTGTCGCTGCCCTTCGCTTAAACAGTCAAGATCGGCTGAAAAACATTAATGTTGATTTTTGTATTTTTTTTTTCACTGTTTGCAATCCCAATTGCCTTATACGTGGCCATTGGCGTGCTTACTACATGATGTGCAGCCTTTATTTGGAGCTGTCACAGCTCCGTATAGAAGTTTGTAGAAATGTACTCGGTTACTAACTGAGTACATTTCTACAAATTGCATTAGTTTTGCACAGTCAGTTGCAAGCTTCCTGGGATGCAAAATCACCTCATTTGCATGGATATCTCCTGCAAATAGGGTGATTTGCGTACAGGAGCTTAGTCTGTGCAGAATTAGTGCAGGAGCCCTTGCGCATGCCCCTGCAGGCTGTTCCTGGATCACACGCCACACATGTTGCCTGCTAGAGCTCCTGCACCGATCTTGCACACCATGCAAGGCATAGAGAATCCAGGGGGGTGTCAAACAAGAAACAGTTAACTAAGTAATAGAGCACTAAGAGTAATAGATATGTTACCAGACAAATAAGTTGGGGTACGTAGAGTTAATGAGAGAATGTTCAAATATTCAGCTTAGAGTAATTACTGTGGAGCTGGAGTTTTGAAAAATAAGGCCTGTAAAAAAAAAATCTTAAAAACATTAAAATATTAGGAAAAAAATTCTACTAACCAAATGGCATTCCCTAAGGCTCCCTGATAATAGACAATCTGGCAGAAATTGCATCCATTACAAGCAATGTTACTATAGTTTAAAGAAAGAATGTTGCAAAATGTTTACTAAATCAGTAAGTAATGAAGTGTCATAATGATTTGATTAGAATTTGTACAAATGAAAGATATACCCTCAGATTCTGCAAGCCCTGCATGGTATGCAGGACTAGTGCAGGAGCTCCAGCAGGCAATATGTCTACCGTGCAATCTAGAAATAACCTGTAGGGATGTGCACAAGCTCTCCTGCACTAGTCTTGCACGAACTCAGCCTCTGCATGCAAATTACCCCATTTGCAGGAGAAATCAATGCAAATGAGATTAATTTGAGATCCAGGAAGATGGAAACCGGCCATGCAGGACTAGTGCAATCTGCAGAAATGTACTCCGCCAATAACGGAGTACATTTCTGCAAATTACAAAACGAAGCCATGACAGCTCCAAATAAAGGGTGGATATCATGTATAAAGCATCCCAATGGCCAACTATAAGGCCATTGGCATAGAAAACATTTACAAAAATAAAAGGATCAATTTTTATTTTTTTAGCCGATCTTGGCTGTTTAAGCGTAGGGCAGCGGCGCGCAAACAGGATCGGGCAGAAAATAAGAAAAAATAAATAAAATAAGCATTCTAACAAAAATCACTATTTTGCTGTTATACTCAATGGCAGGCAGAAGACAACATGGCCAGTGAATAGTGGTTGCTAAGGGGGGAGGCTCAGTGTGGGACATGTAACTATGCATTAGCAGGAAATCCTATGCAAATGAGGGGAATGATACTGAATCCCAAATTTCCCCTGCATGCTAGTCAGCACCCAACAGTGTAAGAGCAGGAATAGCTTGGTGCAAGCCTAGGAGTTAGCTGACATCATAGGGGTGCATGTCAGGCATACTGTAAGTGGATTGGAGCCCTATGGCTCAGGTTTGCTCTTAGCTTAGCAGAGCTAAGCAAGGGTGTGTGTGTCTGAGGCTGCCTAGCACTCTTTACATTGCCTAAGTAAGTGTGTTTTAAAGGAAAAAAAAAGGAAACCAGGAAATAGCAGCTCTGTGCACATTTGAGCACTGTGTTTGTGCAACATGCCCCCGAGCTTAAACTGGAAGGCAATGGGAAGGGAAAACAGCAGTAAGAAGGTAATCTAGGAGAACTAGCATAGCTGGCAGGTGAAATGTATCAGAATCAGCCAATTACACAGGCAGCAGATGAACCCAGCCCAGAACACTACTATAAACTATGCAAACACCTTTCCCTCTAGTTTTTCCCATACTCTACACCACCGGTGTATAAAAGCAAGGAACTTTTAACAAATAAAACAACAAAATGATAGGGGCTGCAATAGCTATCATACAACAACATGTGGAAGAGTCTGAGGGTGGTGAGGATGGGAATGCTGTCGACCAACCCACAATGAGGAGATGGAGGAGAGTATGCAGACACAGGGTAATCTACAAGGGGTGGACAGGGACCTCCTACAGCAAATTGTTGAGCTGTGCCAGCTACACCTGACACACAGAACTAACAGAGGGGAACGCATCCCAGTGAATACCAAGGTATGCGTAGGCCTAAGAATACTAGCTACAGGTACCTTCCAAAACCCAACTGGGGATATGATGGGGATCTCACAGGCATCAGCATCCAGGGTACTCCATCAGTTCCTGGATACAATGTCAGCACATGCCGGTGAACACGTATATTTCCCAAACACCTGTGAGGCTTTGGCCAGCAATATGCATCTGTTCCACCAAATAGCAGAATACCCTGAGGTAGTGGGTGCTTTAGACTGCATGCACATATGCATCAAAGTACCACCCAGTGAGCAGGGTAGGGTCTATATCAACTGCAAGGGCTTACCCTCCATCAACTGCCAGGTCATGTGGGATGACCGGGGCATAATAATGAATGTGTGTGCTGGCTGCCCTGGAAGCTATCATGATTCCTACATCTGGCATCTGATGCAGCTGTACCAGATATTTGCCAATGGGGATATCCCTTATGGTCACCTAGTGGGGGATGCTGATTACGCACTGGAGCCGTGGCTGATGACACCCATCAGAAATGCACACACACCCGAACAAGACCTCCATAATGAGGTACATGCACAGACCAGAATTGTAATAGAGTGTATGTTTGGGATGCTCAAGTCATGGTTCCGGTGCCTGGAGACATCCAGTGGAGACTTGCAGTACTCACCAGCTACATGTACCCAAATTGTCATCGTATGTGCCATGCTACACAATATGATACTGCAGAAATAGCTACAGCAGGAACAGCATGGGGCAGGGCCACACAGCCCCTCACCATTGCCAAGGCCTGCACAGGCACAGAGTGACTCAGAGGAGGAACAACTTGAGCCTGCCCCCAGTAGGCAAAATGAGGCATGCCCAGTATGCCCTGGCCTTGGCAATGACACTACCTGTGCTCAGCCATGTGTAGGGAGTGTACTATGTGCATCTGACATAGGTTGCCCTTCAGCACCACCCTCAGTACTGGCACACCCACAAGGAAAGTCACTCAACCTACCATATGCCGAATTTAGTAGTATGTGTTGTTACCTGTATCTATGGTATGGATGTGAGCACGCAAGGGAATTGGGAGGCTGAATGTGATGCCAGCAGATAGTAGACACCTATAGTGGCAGCATGAGATCTGTAACAAATATGGGTGTCACCATAGTAGCGAGTACTACACATGGTAACAAAACCCATTGCAGGAAATGTGCTAGGCCGCACATGTGTCCAAATGACACACCCATGCCAGTCAGGGAGGTTCACATACCTAACAATAGTCACAGCCAGCAGGGCAGGTGTAGACAAACACAAACAAAAGTTGTGCTAAGGCCACTGAATTATGCCTATAGGTAACCTACCCCCAGACCTACACAGACAGACTACATCAGGTCAGGCAGTGGGATGTTAGTTCTGAAGGGTAGGAAGTCAGAAATTAATATGTAGGTCAATGAAACATAGGACCTGTAGTACACTGACATGCCTCTAGTCAGCATGATAGGTTAGAAAAAATAAAGAAATGGAGTACCTGACATACCAGTACAGTCATAGCAAATGTGTACAAGTGTCAGGTGTGCCCCCCAATCCTGTGTAGCAATGTAGAAACAGTCAGTTGTGGCCCCCCCATATCCTATGTAGACAGTAGTAACAGTCAGGTATGCCCCTCTATCCTATGTAGACATGTAGTAACTGTCAGGTTTGCACCCCCAATCCCATGTAGACATGTAGTAGTAGTCAGGTGTGCTGCCCAACACTACTTAGACATGTAGTAACAGTCAGGTGTGCCCCCCAATCCTATGTAGAAATGTAGCACCAGTATGGTGTGCCCCCCCAATCCAAAGTACACATGTTGTAACAGTCAGATGTGCCCCCAATCCTATGTAGAAATGTAGTAACAGTTAGGTGTCCCCCCAAACCTGTGTAGCAATGTAGAAACAGTCAGGTGTGCCCTTCCATATCCTATGTAGACATGAAGTAACAGTCAGATGTGCCCCCCACTCCTATGTAGAAATGTAGTAACATGTATGTGTAGGTATAATACCCGTTGAGCACAGATGACCAGTGGTGTCCAAGGTAGCAGAATAGATTGTAGCATTTCCACAATATGCAGGTATGTGTGTGTTAGATTGGTGTAAGTTTCGTATTGTGTGAGAGTGGTCAGTATGTATGCATGTTGAGGTATGATCTGGTGGCCATTGCCCACTACTGCTGATGGCAGGACTAAGTCCTCACAACTGCAGTGCCAAAGACAATTCCCACCAGTATAACACATGCTAGCAGTAAGCCATTGTAAATGTATGGTGGTAGTATGTGTTACCATCTGAAAGATTGACATGGCATAGCTGTTGGGCTAGATATGCAAGCAGTACACAGGGGAAAGTACCCCAGACAAACAGTATATAATGTGTAACTGTGAAATGGACACAACCTTGGAATTGTACATACAGGTATGCATCACATTATCTGGGCCTGTAGTAGGGGATACTGGTGTTGTCTGCCCGGACACTTGCAGATCACAAAGGTGGTAGGACTGATGTATTGGGAAACAGCTGATGTGCCTGCACATGCCAGCATAACTGGAATGCCCCATGCAAATTTGTGCATCAGATGCAAGTAGTGTCCATAGCACACATGCACCCAGCTCACCCAAACACCACCCACAAGTACCTCTCTGGTCATATCCCTGCTGTGGGGAATGGGTACAATATGATGCCACCTGTATATGGCAATAGCAAAAGAATGCAGCATGTAGTGCAGGTGTCCCATGCAAGACTGACAGAAAGTAGTGGCATGAGCATCTAGCACACTTACCCTGTCACCCCAGGGGAATATACTGTATGGTGGTCTGAGACTGTAGGAGTGAAAGAATACAATGGCCTGCCACAGCTGGCCTGCATCAACACCAAATGGCTTACAGGCATCTGCCAAAGGCCTGTGTCTCACATGTACTGCCAATGCATGTTATGCCATGGACACCCAAATAACAACACAGCATACTCCACATAAGCATTATGCAAGGCCATGTGGACAAACCACAGTAACATATCCACCATGTCCCACTGCATTAACTGTGGACCAACCCCAATACACAGTTATGATGAGGTGATAACCTTAGGGAAAATATCAGAGAATGTATGAATAATGTATGGAAGAGGATAGAATAATAGAGTGGGTGGGAGCAGGGGCAGCATGAAATGTGCAAGGTCCAAGGCACAGATGTGTGCACACACTATTCCTGGCTGCAAACACATAAACGGGTGGCTATATACCTGCCTGTACACTAGAATAGGGGTAATGTCCTGACTCATGGCCCCTGCCTCTCGGTAACCTTTGTGAATCTGTACAGCTGTGAGGTATTGCCACAGCAAGATAAGGCCATATTGTCATGCCAATGGATGTACAAGTATGAGATCCTCTGCCAGCACTGTACCAAGGTGCTGAACTGGATACACAGACCCAGCAGCAAGTGTCTGCAGCTCCCCCTCTAGAATGGCATAATTTACCATGAATATGTAGGCGTCTGCCCACAATACCGGAAACAGCTACAATCACCCTTGTCCCCAGGGCAGCACTGTGAGTAAGAATGTCCACCTGACAGTACATGAGGACATAAAACATCACAGTGTATAACAGTACACATGTCTGAATACATCTGCTAACAGCAGTACCATGTAGCAGAAGCAGCACAGGCACAATCACCTACAGTACACACTATCCCCTGCACAGTTTATCCCCATATTGCCAAATGATTTACAGATAAGTGCAGAAACAGTTTGCCACCTGCAGGTGTACAACACAAAGGTCTGCACTGGAGTACAAACTACATGGAATGGATCCACACATTAAATACAGAAGGGCATAATGGGCATGCTCACACACTTAGGGAAATGAAGGCAATGTCAGACAACAACATATTGAAAGGTCATACAGGGCATGCTCACAAACAAATGAAGCCCATGTCTGCAAACAACAGTGGGCCATACATATCTGACAGTTGCAGATGTTAGTGCATACACTCCTCAGTATGCACCAGTCATGCTTTGCACACACAGTGGATAGGAATACAGACATATATCCAAGGACAACACACTATAGTAAGCCAAATGTAAACATACATAGATGTGTTGAAGAGAGTGACTGTGACAAAGAGCCATCCATTATAAGGCCCATCCCACCCAGTACACAGCCAAATGGCTACAACCACATGATGTGTAGATGTCACTCACTGTAGACATTAGCCACCGGTATCCATCAGCATTACAGACTATGTGGTTCAAGTGCTAGCTGTGCAGCATGACTGTACAAGGCAGTAGTCATCTAGAAGTTATATACACGTACCTGTGGAAAACAACCCTGCGTGCACCCGCATGTGGTATATCAACCTCTAGATGAATGGGTTAGGGCCCATGAACACACACTGCCCTCCCCATAGCCCTACTATGACAAGCCTGCTGAGGTCATCCACTTTGAAATACACCTTTTGGAATGGAGTAGCTCAGTAATCTCTGTGGCGCGTCCTAAATCTGCGTAATGCTGTAGTGTGATTAATTAGGTAGGAATTCTAATCTCAGACATGGCAACTGTGTGTGTGTGTGTGTGTGTGTGTGTGTGTGTGTGTGTGTGTGTGTGTGTGTGTGTGTGTGTCTCTGTCTGTGTAGGGAGCAATGATTTTTAGGCTTGTCACATTCACTACAATTCAAATGCCCTACTTTGGCAAGGCTGCTGATGTCAGTCACTCTGAAATACACCTTTGGAGAAGGTGTAGCTCAGTAATTTTCATGGCACGTCCTATAACTGTGTAATGCTATAGTGTGGTATAGTACTCTGGTAGGAATTATTTTCCCACACATGGCAAGTGTGGATAATTGTGTGTTTGTTTCTATGTCTGAGCATGGAGCAATTATTTTTAGGCTAGTCACCTTCACTACAATTCAAATGGCCTACTTTGGCAAGCCTGTTGATGTCATTCACTGTGAAATACACCTTTGGGGAAGGAGTACTCCAGTAATTTCTGTGGCATGTCCTATAACTGTGTAGTGTAATAAACAAGTTAGGTAGGAGTTCTAATCCCAGACATGGCAGGTGTGTGTGTGTGTGTGTGTGTGTGTGTGTGTGTGTGTGTGTGTGTGTGTGTGTGTGTGTGTGACTGTGTGTGTGTGTTTGTCATTCATATCCTGCGTGGAGGTGGCTGTGAGTGTGTAACAATTGGAGTAACTGTGGAGCGGGATTTGCAAATTTCTTATATGGTGGCATTAGTATATGTCACAATGTCCACCTTACAGGGATAACAGATGTGAAATAGCCAAGAGGCTGGGGTGCAAATCCATACCCTTACATGTGATATCAAGGCCTGGTGAACAAAGTTAGCAACCCTTGTATTCCCTGAGAACACTCTCAACCCATATCTCATGCACAAACACACTTGTCTAGGCAACAACCGCTATGTTGGCAGTACCCTGCATATTGCCCACAGATAGTAACCATGGTGTGATTGCAGTGGACTACAGAGGGCATGGCACCCTGTCCATCAGTCCAATAGGCACATGCATGCAGACAGTGCACCTTCACTATGTTCCCCACTGGACATCTGCAACACCTGTGGTGCCATCAGATGTGACCCACAATGGACATACCATGCCTTAAACACATGCCCTGTATGGACAGATGCCACTGACACCAGGGAATACCTGTATCATGCTATCAATGTAGGTGCAGGGTCAACCTGCTGTCCATTACCAGTTCCCGCCACATGAGGCCAGGACTGGCACATCTGATGATAACAATCTGTGTACACAACATGGGCCAGACACCCAAGATACAGTTCCACATGTCACTGTACATGCATGTGGGACATGTGCACATCCCAGACACCATCCATTACATGGACTAAAGAACAAATGCATGGCAAGCAATGCACAGCAATGGCCGCACACAATAGTTACCCACCTGTACCTACCTGTGTGGGCCAATCCAGGCACTACACCCTTGAGCCACACTGCAGACCATTGTCATGTGGCCTTATGCCAAGATACACCCATCACCTAGCCTTGTATAACCATCTAGCACAGTCGACCACTACACACCCATGAAGCAATGCAGCCATGCATGTCAGTACTGTCACCCTGTGTGTGTGGCGTATGATGCTTATGACCACATTCACACTCTCTACAACCCCCATTGGCATACTGAAGCATGCTGTCTGATGTCAGACACCTCCACATACCCTTTACCCATATAAACTCCAGATAACCCCTGTGGTGCATGTGATACCTGCACAGTACTGTATTGTGGCAAACTAACTAGTGCAGAGTTGTATTCCTGACCCTGCCAAGTATGTCAATGCGTGTGGGTCCCTCAGAGAGTGTGGCTGTGTTGATGCTCACACCTGTTCATGTGGACATGCACGTGTACTACACCTACCATATAGCTACCATATCACTGTTGCAGATGTCACTCACCATCACATATATGTTTGGAGAGCTCCTCAACATGTCACCTATGAGGTGCATCCAATAACTGCATAGACATGTGATAGCAATACATAGTCAGTCAGGGGTGTGATACCCTGTACTGGTAGGTGTGTGACACAAACATGCTTAATTTTTACTCTCCCACACCTCCCTGACTTATCTTTACCTCTGTCTGCCTCTCTCACTCCCTCTCTGGTGGATGTGGAGACTTACACATGCTTTGCTGAGGCAACAGCATGTGTTTTGTAAGTGATGCTCCTGATCAGCTGATGGCCTCTACACGAATTGCAGCCCTCCTCTAGCTGATTGCACGTGGAACAGCTGTGGTAACATTCCCATAGCCAATTTCATGGAAACACACTCCAATATCTAGGAACATCATGTTGGTGTTGGGCCTTTTCATTCACTGTGAGCAGGACCTAGATCTGTTGTTTGGCAAACAGCATCACAGATGGATTGGGGATTTACCTCTAACAACATACACTGTGGAAACAGGCCAACACACAGGGGGGGGGGGATGTGCCTGACACGACTACAGAACATAAGTGTTGGTATTCTGCATTTGGAATAATGTTGTTTTAACAGGGGGTGTGTGAGGATATGGCTGTTCTATGTGTTTTAATACCTGTCATGACAGTGCTATGTTACTGAGGAAACCCCCATCTGTAGGGTCATCTGCAGACTGGGCTGTGGTACCTTTTGTTTCTTGTGTTACCCACAGAACACCTATCTGTGAACTGCAGAAACATAGTGTGAGAATTGCAGACAGTACATGGTGACAGACATGAGAATTACTGACCTCATATCCCTCATAGGACATATGTTGCAACAAACCCTGTTACAACAGTAAATCTATGAGGTTATCACAGCAACATGTCAATATTGGCCCTGTGTTTGTGCCTCCAGCCAAAACTCTGTCAACCTGTGTACATATATCTTGCAGTAAGAAGTGCATATGTCCTGTACACCATAATTTATTGACATCATATCTCATAACAAGCCAGTGGGATATCAGACTGTGACACATGCTATGTATAGTAAGGGCTCTCTTTGAGGAGATAACCTGGGCATACTGTGGTTGTGTGTACAGTACTGAGGTCTGTGTACTTATGGTGACTGTCGACAATGTGTGTATTGTGAATATATACCTTGGCCTGTGTACAGACTGTGGTATATGTCATTGTTCTTGGCCCTGTTCTATCTGATCTTACATGCTGCTTCACTGTATGTTATCCTATCAGCTTACATGTTTGTAGGGCCAAACACACACATGTCCCATACCACAGACAGGCATCAGACCACACTGTGTAGTGGCCCAGTATATGTAGGGTTAGTGTGTTAGTGGCACATATGCGGATGGTGTTGATCAGATAGTCCATATACTGTGATATTACACTGGCTACCATATGATGCTGTAGCTCTATTCACATTTGTTGTGTTTATGCACTTTCACACAGGTGTCTCTTACTCTGTGCTGTAACATGCCTGTAGAGCCTGCTATATATGCAGGTACATGTGTATTCCCCCATAAGAAATATAGGCCAGTGTTGTGACAGTCTTTCTGTAGCCTGCACAGTGCTTTGTTACATGCCTAGTAGCTTAGTGTCCTTACCCAGTGTGATGTTATGTCCAGATACCTGCCAGATGTACTGCTGCCAGGCCACCATAACAGTCATGTATGTCAGACAAAGCAGTGAGATGCTGTACAGATGTATGTCACTAACTAGTGGGTAGTATGTGGCCATGGCATTTCTGGGACAGGCAGGGGTGTGTGAATGCATAACCGCCGTTCTGTCTACTTCAAAAAACATGAATTAAGTTTTTTTGGGCCTTTTGAGCTGTCACCACCTTGTAACTTTAAATTGCCTGTTGATGCCAGACTGGTAGATGTTAGTGAACACAGGACTAATGACATTTTCATGGAAAGCATTACTGCTTTGGATTATGTGATTGACCCTTCTACAGAAGCTGAGACATTTTGTAGTAATGTAAATGTGGTAAACCTTTCCAATTTGGTTTTGTCTGATGATATGATTAACTTGCTTTCTAAAGGCACTAAAGTCGTGCTGACTAAGACTCCTCAATTAGCTGATCTATTAGCGGATGTTCGGAAGTTTGTCCGCAAATTAAATTTGAGAGTTTTTTCTCTGAACGTAAAAGTGTTTCTAAAGTTGAAGTAGAGAACAATATTCAGCCAGAGGATGAATTACTAAATCTGAGTATTTATGACTATGATGATATACTTGTTAATGAAAATGTAGATGAAAGCATGATTTATGATGATGTTAACCCAAGTGAGGATGTAGGTTATGGAGAGGGTTATGGGCGTATTGATGTACCTAGTTTTTCGAGCGATAGTACATTTATCCCTCCTAGATGTTGTGTGGCTATAAATGCCTTTGAATATGTGGTTTGTTCTAATATTGAAAAAACTTTTAAGATTTTTTGTGGACAAAATAGGGCCTTTAATCTTAATAAATGTGAATGGATGGCCCTGAAGGAATTGAGAACAAAGTTATGCAAGATCATAGTAAAGCCAGCAGACAAAGGAGGGAATTGGGTGATTTTGGATACCGATAAATATGATACTATCATTGGGTCTTTATTGGGAGAAGACACATACGTAAAATTGGGTTGTGACCCTTTACAGACATATTCAGATGAACTCCTTGAACTGTTGGAAAAAGGTGAAAGGTTAGGGTTTCTTGCTAATCAAGATGTTAGGAAGTTAACAGTCAAACAACCTTGTCACCCATATATGTATATTATCCCAAAAATACAGAAAAGCATGACAGATCCTCCAGGAAGGCCCATTGTTTCCGGAATAGGCTCTTTTATTGAAAGAGTAAACCTATTTTTGGATTTTCATTTTAAAAAATATCTTTTTAGAGTCTGTTCTCATGTTAAAAATACTGAAGAGGTATGTCATGCTTTATGTGGGGTAGAGTGGAAGGAAGACTTTTATTGGGCGACTGTTGATGTATGTTCCTTATATACTAATATAAACAAAAGATGGGGTATTGAGGCAATGAGTAAAATGATGGGTGAAGGGCCACGTACCATGTTTTTGATGTGTCTATTGGAGTTTTGTTTGACACATAATTATTTTAGGTGGAAAAAGGACTTCTTTCTACAGGTTAAGGGAACTGCTATGGGGGCAGCTTTTGCCCCTACTTATGCAGTTATTTATATGGGTGAATTTGAAAAAGAATTTATGTTTCAACACAATTTTTTTACGAATAATGTGTTTTTTTATAGACGCTACATTGATGACCTTATTTTTGTTTGCAAGTGTGATATTGTTTTGTTTGACAAGTTCATGGATGATCTGAATGCTAATACTCATGGGTTGAAATTTATCGCTCAGACCTCTCTAAAAAATATACCATTTTTGGATGTGGAGTTTTATATAGGCAAGAATAATGTGGTTCAACACAAACCATTTAGGAAACTAACAGCGGTCAACAACTTTTTGCATGCCAGTAGTATGCATCCTCCTCATTTGATTAAGGCTCTACCGGAAGGGGAATTTAAAAGAATTTTAAGGAATACCTCGGATCCGGATTTATGGGATGAAGCCTGTGATGAAATTGTCACTAGGCTTTCATCCAGAGGATATGAAAGAGCATCTCTTTTTGAGATTAAAAATAGATTATGTGGAGCGACAGTATCTAGAAGGGGAGCTTTTAGAAGGGGAGGTTATAAGCATCAGGATCAGTCATGTATTGCTACTGTGCAGGAGGATATATTTTTTGTATCTAGATATTCCAATTTTTCTACCTTGGTTGAAAATATTCTTAGGGATTTATGGCATGTTGTTTGTAATGATGCACAATTTGGATATTTGTTTCCTAAGCATATCATTTTTTCTTATGGTAGGTACAATCATTTGAAAGAATTGTTGAACAAAAAATTGGAATTCTCTGCAGACAGTAATGTTGGCATGCGAAGTTGTGGCCGATGTTTGGTTTGTGATAAAGTAAGAAATTTTCATGGGAGAAAAATAAATGGTAAAAGGTATACGGCCTTTGAGAAATTTAACTGTCTGTCTTCGGGGGTCATTTATATTTTGGGGTGTAATTGTATTACACCCAAATGGTACATTGGACAAACCACTAGTTAGGTGAAGGTGCGTATTTTGGAACACCTAGGGGATATTAGGAGGGGTAATATGGATAGTCCTGTGGCATCACATTTTGTTAATATGCACAATGGTAGTATAGAAGGGTTTTTTTATAGTGTGTTGGCTAGACCACATTTTCATGTTGGCAACTTTAAGGTTGAATTGAGTAGATTAGAATATAAAATGATTCTGGGATATCATACTTTATATCCCAGAGGGATGAATTTGGATAGTGGTTTGACTATGTAGTTAGTGTTACTCACATTTTGTTTTTGTGAGGCACTTTGAATAAGTTATTCATTTATTTAAAGTATACATAAATTCATATATTTGATACAGTTCAGCTTTTTGTGTATTTAAGAAGTATGTATTTATTATATTTTTTGTATTAAGGATGTATTTTAGATAAATTTACATATTAATTGTGAATATTTTTGACATTTGGAGATTGAAGAGTTAATAAGTTTATGAAGTATTTAATTGATGTGTGTATTTAATGGATGAGATTGTATGATTATTTGTTCCACTGAAGGCGAATTGCCGAGGTACCAGGATGTATGCGTTATATGGATTAAAACTTTTCATCCTATTACTTGACTTTTTGGAATTTTTGGTGTTTTTTTATGTCCAGATACTTGTCAGATGTACTGCTGCCAGGCCACCATAACAGTCATATATGTCAGACAAAGCAGTGGGATGCTGTACAGATGTATGTCACTAACTAGTGGGTAGTATGTGGCCATGGCATTTCTGAGACAGACAGGGGTGTGTGAATGCATAACCTATGGGGGCAAATGTATACCAGTATTTACGTATTATGCCCATCTACATAGCTGTTAAAATCCAGATTGTCAGGCTTGGTATACATGGCTTGCACTAAGGGGTTCTGTGTTTACCTCCGGACTGATCAAAGTGTGTCAGACTGTCCACATTTATTGGCTATATCTCTGCTGTAGTCCACAGGATCATTACTGTGCTAGCAGTGGTACTGTACTATGATGTCCTTAGGATGTCTGTCAGTAGCCAATGGTGCACATGTGAAAAGCAGATGTGACCTACCACACATAACATGTCTGTGAAGACAACCCCTATCACAGTAGCAATAGTTTACATATATACCTGCACTACATACCTGATATCCCCTTGCACTACGAGGTTGGGACTACTGGGGCTGAGGTAGGGCTCCACTCCATGTTCAGGACATATGGTGGACATATATGTATATATAATTATCCATATATCTATATAGATATATACACATATACATATCAACATACACAGATTATTTTGTATATGTACACACACACACACACACACACACACACACACACACACACACACACACACACACACATATATATATATATATATATATATATATATATATATATATATATATATATCTATATATGTACACTCAGATATATACATATACACAGCAATATATGTCTACACATATGCAGCTAGAGATACATATGCACATATAATTACAGATATCTACATATATATTGACAGTAATAGGTATATCAGAATAGATATGTATGCACATATAGTTACGGATGTCTACATATATATCTACATAAATGGGCACATCTGCACACATAGAATGTACACACACACACACACACACACACACACACACACACACACACATATATATATATATATATATATATATATGAATAATTTTTATATATATATATATATATATATATATATATATATATATATATATATATATATATATGTATACACATATATTACATATATGTACATACGAAGAGATGTACACATGCCAGTATATATGCTGCACTATACAGATGTGTATACAGACATATGCATGAAAATACATGTGTATGTACATGTAGACATATATCAACCTATCATATGTATATATCCACATTTCTGCCATGTGTAAACCTCATGGTTCTGTATACTCTCCCACATGTATCTCACCGTATGTATCTGCTATAAGTACATTATGTTAAAACGATATATGTGATGCAACAGTCATATTAATAACAAGTACTACACAATTGTGGTAGTAAAGGCAATTGTTCAATACTAATCAATATGTGTATTGACAGATATACTGGAAAAACAAAAGCTGTTTTCAGAGTGGTTTTGGTGTAGTGGTTAAGTGTTTTGACTTTAGTGTGCAGGGTCCTGGGTTCAAGTCATGCAAGGGTTCATTTTCTTGCTGGACAGAACAAGGGCTGTCAGATACAGAGCGGATAAGGCAGTTTTGAGGAGCTTTAAGTGCATTTCTGTGGTTTTGCGTGATGCTAAGTGGAGCTAAGCTACAGGTAAACTTATGGGTGCTTACACAATGTATGCTTTGCTTTCCAATGCGCAAATCAGCTTAGCTGTTATATTGCAGCAGTGTTGATACCTGCTAAGCATGGCTTAGCCCTGGTAACCAGTTCACACCACCCAGTCTGATAACATAGCAGGGTAATGACATCTGTAATAAGTGTATGTAATGCCATGTGCAATACATGCACCTATGTGCTGTCATTACTTTAGCAAGGGGTGTGAGTGTCTTGTCTGGGACACAGATGTATGTGAGGCCTGTACAGCACTGTGATCCATGTGACTTTGTTACATACAGGGTAGTAGCCTGGGGTACATGCTGCCCAGGGTACATGCTGTCACACTGGCATGCAGTGTATGATGGCAGTACTACTGTTGACATTGCCTACCAATGGAAGAGTAGAGTGCTAAATGTAGTACTGACAACAGGCACACATGGAGGCATAGCTGGACTCTGAGGCCTCCCTGTTGTATCCCTGGTGTGTGAGCAGTGTCACAGTATGTAACCCCTACTGGGTAATGATCTGACATGTGGAATCTAACTGTAGACTACCGTCTGTACAGCACATGATAGTGAGGGCTCCTGACATGTATTTATTGCATACATATTGTTATCAAATGTCTATCTCTCAACACATTCATCCTTCGGCATAGCTACTTGCCAAGCGGATGACTGTCAATCCCTGTGCAGAGGAGCAGATGTCAAGCATCCTCCTGGGATATGTACAGGCATCCTAAGTTTGACTGACACTGACATGTCTGCCCAGCTGTGTATGAACTGGCGCATATTGGTGATACACTGTAAGCAGTTTATGCCATGGGTACCTCCACTACACTATCACAGTCAACTGAACATGCTTGGTACAGGTCTCCATCACAGACACTAACCACGTGTTGTAATGCATGTTACATGCATGTCAACTTGATCACCTCAGTGGCCATGTGCAGGAGGCACATGGTGGAATGGCTGATGCAAGTTACTTCCACCCTGAGGGTCACCACAGTAGTGCCTGTTGATGGCTTGCCTGCTGCCACATGGCAGGTGGCAGGATACCACTGTACACACAACCCCTACACAACCCATCTCTCCTTGGACAATAGCTAGGTACACAGCTATGACCACCTGTAGAGATGCACGCCAGTACTGACACATGTGCACGTGTGCATGACTAAGTATAGCAGTGTCTGTGTGTTAGCACACCTGTACATGAGAATTCCATGAAGGCCTTCACAATCACCATAACACCCATTTCCACAGCCAGTTGTGGCTGCTGCTGTATGGGACATTACATGTACCCTGTTAAGCTCCTCTCCATACCGGCTACATGAGCCTTGCAGTACCATCACAACAGCATTGTATAAATGGGTTGATAGGCATGGGATACCCATTGTGTTCTGGCAAGTGTGTGTATGTGTGCATGTCCGTTTATCTGTAGGGTACAGCATTCCTAGGCCACATCCTCCTATTACAATACTCATTGCCACACAGCAGTTCAGATAGTGTTGCTGTTGCCCGTTGGTGAGGCATGACAATGCAACACCCTGCTATGTGTGTGGCATGTGCATTAGATGCATATCCCTGTAGTACCACTGTTGGGCTCTACAATGGGTTGTGTCATAGTCATGGCTAATGTGTGATGGTGGGTATATCAGAGTGTCATCATGGGTTTCAAAGAGTACAATATCCACTGGGGGATGTGGGTGCTGGTGTACGCTGTCATTACACCAAGGTACACCCAATATATGTCCCATGTACCACTTTATGGTTACCATTGTCACCATCAACCATACAGGTAACTGATATCGCATTCCAGGCCAGTTATGCATGTGCTGTGTGCAGCCTACCTGGAACACATTGGACACATGGTCATGTTAGTTATCAGCGATAGGCCCTGGTCTCTTGGATGTGTGACTGCCTTTTATGTGTCTGTTAATGTGTATATGAAGGTATGTCACACTATGTATTGTCCATATGCACCCATTACATCCCCCATTATTTTGTTTATTTATTTATTTATTTCCAGTTTGATTACTGGGGAGGTCCACTGGGCTCAAAGAGCCTGTTTTCAGTGGAGGTCTGGGGAGAAAAGCTCCATATTACATACAAGTAAACAAAAATGAAATTATACAAAGTAATGTGAAAAAGTACAAATGCATAATGGCAAGACAATTCTAAAACATATTTACAAAGTTGTTTAGAGAACTATTTGTACAATAATTAAGTTGATAGAGGCAAGAGAACAGCATTTACTTAGTTAATAAGAGTTCACAATTATAGCGGAAACAGTTATTAGTTGAAGGTTAAAATTTTGAAGGTTGTAGTATATTTAAGTTTAGCAGAAATGAAAGAGATAAGGGTGGGAAGAACACTGTTAGTAGAGCATAGATTATAGTTTCTGGAGTATTCATAGAGAGGTGGTTGAACAATAGTAAAAGTGGAGTTCAAACATGGAAGGTGTGATTGCCATAGTTAAACAGCATCATCTAGTATAGGTAGTTAGTAAAGATTAATTGTTCTCAGTAAGAGGGGATGAGATCAAGGACTATATACAGTATTTACATTATGTACATTTAAGGTAGAAATGCAATATTAATAGTTTAGTATTACATTTGAGTTAGAGGGAGGCAGATGTATAGGAGGTCTTTAGATTTAGAGTGAGGTAGCTGTTTAGGAGAACACCCTGGGGTGGAGGAATATGTAAAGAGGTAGCTGTTTAGGAGAAATGCCTGGGGTGGAAGAATATGTAGAGAAGTTGTATGAGGAAGCATGCATAGATGAGTCTAAGCAAGTTAAGTAGGGAGAATACAGTTACATTTCAAATGCTGGGCAAGGTAGGAATAAAGCTGAGTTTTAAAGTATTCATAGTTTTCAGAGAGTCTAAGAGAAGAAGGGAGGGAGTTCCATCTTTTGGCTAAGGAAGAAAATGGGAGAAGGTGACCAGCATACTGTACATATCTTGGGATGTTCTGCATGTAACATGTACCCTGGGCCACACCTCACCCTAAATGATGTGTGGTGTGTGCAATGGAAGCCACATACTTCAGTATCACTACATACCTAGGTAGGGGTCTAGTTCCAGTGTTGTCAAATAAAAGTGTGCGTGTATGTGGATGGGTCTGCATCAGGTTGCAGATTATACATGCCCCAGCGGGTTACCTGTCCATGTGGCACAGGCAAACACTGTTATACTAACCTGTGACATATGTTCAATGGTACCCCAGATATGTCACAGCCATGGTGTCACCACAGTGCCATAATCCATTGTGGAATATGACTGCAGACCATCCTCATGCTGACACATGTACACCTACAACACAAATGGATAACATTATAGAGACCACAGTCAACCAGTGTTACTAACATCTATAATGCATCATTGCTGGATGGCTACACTACCTGACATATATGCATTACACTTTAATCCTTTCAACATGTTACACTGAAGTACTGTGGTACACTGAAGTACAGTCATCATATGATTCAGAACCATATTAGCCTGTCCCTGCATTGATGGTATGGATGACAGGGATGTGGCACAGGTATCATCATATGCACAGGGTGTGTTGTTGGTTTGCCAGAGGCTGAGGGTAGGCCATACATTTGACACCATGTGTGTGGGTGAGGGGTGTACTGAGATGAACTGGGCATGGTGATGTGGTGTGTGTAGATATGGGGTTGCCCTTGTTGTGTTTGTATAGTGAGTGGGTATGCATGTACACAGTTCTGCCATGTGGCTGCCCTACACAGGTGTTTATGGACAGCTACAGACTACACCCGGCAGGGTGTGCAGTTCACTGTCTCCAGCCATGGACACATGGACTGTGTCTGCCAGGGGTTCCATGTCCAGGTACAGGCCTCGATTTGCTACTCTCACCTGATGAAGACAAATGTCCGCTGGTACTAGGTCCCTCCTGGGACTGGTCAGGACCATGTGCTCGTGGCCTGCTGTGGTGAGGTGTGGACAGCACCCCCCCCCTTGCACTGCCAGGGCTGGAACTGCCAGTACAGGAGCCCCTTGGTGTCCTAGCATGTCAATGTTGACTGCCAGCTGTTGGTGTTGCTGGCCTACGTCCAAGCGGCTGTCACTGCACCTCCACCACACGTTCAAGCACAGACATGCCATGGTGGATGAGGGCCATCATCTCACCAGACAATCTATCAATGAGCTCAGTATAAGCACGGATGGCACCAGACAGTTAACGGAAGTTGTCACTTGAGGATGTGAGGGCAGCCCTCTGCAGCCTCAGGCCCTGTCTGGTGTCATGTTCCATACATGTGTGTGCCACCATGACAGCCTGAAACATGCACCTATTTGTACCAGCTATGTCGCCTCTGCCAGCGGCATGATGTCCAGTGGCCCTACCACGAGCACCCTGGGACATCTGCCTATGTGGTGCTCTGCCAGACATCCAGCTATGCCTGCTGTGACCAGACACGGTAGGCATGGTTACCACACTATCCTGGGCACTGTCACCAAATACCAGCTGTCCCTACACTATGGCCACGGGTGATTGGGTATGTATAGGCACTGAAACTGTGTGTGGGGTTGGGGTGGCTAAAAGGGGGATGTCAAATGATGGCACTGTTTTGGTCCCTGACAACACCACCTGTGCCTCAACAGTACTATCATCATCTTCGGTGTCTGTATGGACACCAACATCAGATGGCATGCAGGAGAGACACTGACCCACCTCGCCACCTGTGGGGGAAAACAATGAATACACTTTAAAACCTGTACAGCATTGCCTAACAGTATACACACACACACACACACACACACACACACACACACACACACACACACACACACACACACACACACACACACACACACACACACACACACACACACACACACACACACAGACACACACATACCATCATAATACCTACCTTTCCATGACTTTACATACTGTCTCATGTATATTTCCATATGTTCCCCATCCTGCATCACACTTGGTAACATACACACATTGATACCACTCATTAACATATCAGTCCTCTAAATGCCTAGACAAGTGATCACAACACAAGACCTGTTACTACAATACCTGCCTGACCTGTGTGTAGTGGTTTTAGATGGCCTCACTGCTGTCATTCAGTGTTCACCCTGTGTATGTTCAGACATCATGAGCATGGCGCCTATATGTGTGGGCTACTATGTTCACGCCATAATATCATGCACTGGTGTGTCATGTGTATGTTTTGCTTAGTGCATACCAGATATGCTGCTCAATCAGCCTATCATGTGACAATTGTAATATATGGATACACACCCTGGTGTTGACTAGTACTTCCCCAATGCATCTGTAGTGCTGTATACATGGGTTGTAGGTCACCTCTCTGCTGAATTCGATTCTAAGGGTATTCCTGGTGTCTACCTTCCATCTCAATGCCTGTTCCATGCTACTGACCTTATTATACTATCAGCTGTCCAGTGATTACATACATGACAAGTATAATTGGTGTGTAATGTGGCAGTCCATGTCCATGTATTGCACAATCCCAAAGGGAGGTACTGCTGTATGAACACCCCACAATCATACATGTGCATACATGCCACCCAAACACACACATGCACACACGCATCCTACATGAATCAACCTCCCTCCACTTCACCAGAATGACCCTACAGGCCAACTAACTACCCACCAGGTCACACACACACACACACACACACACACACACACACACACACACACACACACACACACACACACACACAGGTGAGGTTGCACCATGATAGTACACACAGTCCTCCTATTACACATCTGTCAACACGCATAACCTATGGTACACAACAGCATACAGTGCAGCTATAGTCAATCCATGCTAGTAACAGTATACATGTGTGTGATGCATGTGCTGTGTCACTAGGTGATGCCCCTTCCTCTGGATACCACTGCACCCATGTACACAGTATTGCTGTGCACCTTTTCTGCACTCTGCCATATACCGTGCACCACACCTCAGAGGTGTGCAACCCATTGCTGAATGTGTACTACTGCATCAGTTATGTCAGCTTTAATGCTCACAGCCCCTATGTTTTTCAGCAACACATACCTGGGATGGTATGTGGACAGAAGTAATTTGTGAATGCCTGATGTCTGATTTACAGATCTCAAAATCAGCAGACCATGTATGTCCAATCCGATACTCTTACACTGAGAACCATCAGAGCATACCATGGCTATGGGAGGTGTACACAACCTTATTGATATCACACACCCATCTTTGATGTGAAATGGGACCACATCACCACATATCTTAGTACATGAGCCTGATATGTGACATATGTCCTGTACTTTCACATGCATTGTCTATGGAATGTGTTAGGTGTGCGGATGGTGAACACGATGCATACACTCCGTGTGGGCATATGTGTGCACACCCTTATCATGACGGTGTATTGCACATCCTGTTATGTGTACTACAGCAGTCACTACTCCTGACAGGGGTATACTAGTGTGGGCCATCTGCATTTGCCAGTGTATGTTCATTCTGCCCTACACATGTCCCTCTATTCTGCATGATTGCAAGTTCTACTCATGTGCACATCCCTTGGTGTTCACACACTGTTGTCACTATTGCTGTGGGGGTAGGGTTATGTCTGCCACAGTTCCTGAACCTATGTGCATATACAGCCATTCATAGCATCCTTAGGATCCCTGCTGCAGTGCACTGGTGTGTCTTGCTGACACCCCCCTCCTTCAGCCTTTTTGCAGATGCATGACAAGTAAGGCCTACACATGTGTTTCACTTTGCAGTGTCCCATACACTGAACACCACATGTTACAGTCTAGTCCCAGCTGATAATGTGGACACAGTAATGCCTTATGACATAATGTAACTCTGCTGCAGTAGCCATTGTCCTACAAGTATATACACTGGTGTTGCACTGTATATGGGTGTCGTTCCAAACATGTCCCTACTATAGGCCATGTCCCCTACCATTATGTTACTCCCTGTGGAGGCATTCTGCAATGACAGGATGTTAGTTATCATGCAGGTGTCTGACATACCTTTCCAATACCCCATCATGGTCACCCATGTGATGCCATGCATTTAACAGCAACAATATGTGCACATGTACAGCATGCATTCAGGGTAGGTGTGTTAGATGTGTGCATGGAATATACCATCGCCATTACATGCCCGGTGAGTTGGTAAGCATCTACATAAACCATACTCACCAGCTACAGGCTGCTGCCTTGGTGGTATCCCAGAGGGACCTACATAAGAGGGTGAGAGATGCAAAGTCAGTGGCCACACCTGTGGCATTGCTACAGGGTGGGTGCATCATTACAATACATCAACAGTACATGTCCACAATACTACCACATATGCACTTTTGTTTATCACTACTATGCAGCAACAAAGTATATATATGAGATGTCAGATATGCATGATGTACCTATACCGATGTGGATGTATACACAACAGTGGTCTACTGATGTGCCCTGTAGCCTTACCTGCACACTCCTCGGCCAGTGTATGTGTGGCACCCACCTCTACAAAGGTGTCACCAGTTTCTGGCTGTGCAGATGGGCAGGTGCCACGAGGCTGGCTAGGAGCTCCTCCACACGTGTTAGGGGGATGGATGGCATGCCCCCCCCCCCCCCTGTGGCGAGGTGATCTGCCTGGACTGCAGCAGCACACAGATGGACATTGTGAAACAGGTCAGAACAATGATGCCAAACCTGCTTATAACTGCGGTTGTGCAGTCCGACATCATTGACCCTATGAACAAGGTTGTTCCACAGAGCGGCCTGCTCCTGCTGATCATGGGCGGCCTGGCCAAACAAGATTGCGTAGCGCTGTATGAGGTCATTCAGCAGGATTTCATTTTCAGCTGCTGTGTAGGCTGGCAGCCTTCCATGGGACATTGTGCCTGAAAGACATAAACATGGAGACAAGTGTGAGCAAGTCATGCATCAAGGTTACCACAGTTCTTAATACACATCACTGTCACCCCCCAACCATATCAGCGACAACAAACTGTACACACAACTCAATAGGTATGGCTACAGCATACCTACCAGTGGGGCAGATATTGTCCTGTACCATGCTTTATGCAATGTGTTTATAGCCATGTTCCCTGTGTGGACACTATAATTGCTGGCCTGTTACAGACTATTCACTTGCATGCTATTGTCAGGGCCACAATGGTTCCATATATGCCTGTGGAATGCTTGCTATGTATTTGCTGCACATCTGACATTATGTGTTATTGGGGTTATCTATGCATGCTGTTGGACATGTTCTAGGATTGTGTAGACTATTATAACAGACATATGTTCTATAACACTGACACAATAGCATGCATATGTACTATTGACCAGCAGAACCACCTCTCCAAACTCATCTGCCCATGTTACCAGGTCACTTCACATGTGTGGCCCACCCTGAGGCCTCCTCATGTACTGGTCCAGCAATACCGTCTGGTGGAACCAACACAGTGGATGTTGTCCCCCCGGGGGCACACACATTCATGTTCCTGTCCCCTGAGGTCAGGTCCAGGGTCTGTTCCATTCCAGACTCCACAGACACATGTGGGATGTGCAATATCACCTTGAGGCACCCAGTACACATTTACAGGGCCCACATGCTCCTCCTGCTCAGCCTCTAGGCCAGGCACCTTTGGGACATGGACTGCTGTTGTGAATAGCAGTGGATGGAAGGCTTGTTCCCATTGTGTCCATATTGGGGCTCATGGGGCATCCACATCACAGACCACACACACACCATCCAGGGTGTTTACCCACCACATGTGTCACATACCACCCCTGTAGGCTGTCCTCTTTATCTACCAACCCTGACCACTTCCACAACAATACCTGCCATACTTCTCCATATTCTTATTCAATACTTCACAGACAAGAGCGATGTGGTCCCAACAAGGGGTTCACATGTGACAATGTGACATACCATCCATGTTGCACACTATGACAGCTGTAGATATCTGTGTGTATTGCTATGTGTGCTGTTTCCTCACACATAGCATGCAGCACTGTGGTAGTAATATAGGGGACATGTATTTATATACATATATGTTTGGGTGTGTGTTTGTATATATGTAGACATGTGCATATAGGTATATATCTATATATGTGTAGATATATATGATGTATATATGTGTTCATATATATGTCTACACATGGGTATCTGTATATTTGTGGACATACATGTATATATATATATATATATATATATATATATATATATATATATATATATATATATACACACACACACACATATATATATATATATATATATATATATATATATATATATATATATATATATATATATATATGTGTGTGTGTGTGTGTGTATACACATATGCATACCTATATGTGGGGTACATTCAGACATCAAGTCCACAATCTCACAACACCTTCCTACACATCTGCACTGTTCTGCCTTGCTACAACACAGACAGGTGCCACATATGGACACAGCCTGACATTAGAGGGTATATGTAGGGCTAGATTGCAGGTAACCCTATTACACACATGGCATTCCTGCATGCTAAAATACAGGTTAACCTGAGTATCCTGCAAGAGGTGGGCTGTGGAACCCACGTGTCCATCATTATGGCATTGCTTCCTCCACCAGCTATTGGCCACTTAATACACATACTTCCCATTACACAACACACACTGTGATGGCTTACATCTTATTAGTCAGTGCTCCTCTGCACAGTTGACAGGTATAGCCCACTACCCACAGGGATGGGCCTCTATTGTCCTTAGCAGTTGTTCAGCTGAACATCATTACAACAACACCTGAAGGCACATATAAATCATTCCACATAATCTATTCCATTATTATGGACCAGGTACTATGGTCAATTGCATGCATATATACTTCACATACCTGTTCTGGGAATGCAGTCTCTTCTTTTTTTTTTTTTTTTTGTTTTGTTTTGTTTTTTTTCTGCGCCTTACATGCACACTTTCTCTCTCTCTCTTTCTCTCTCTCACACTCTGAATCTATCTCTCCAGTAAATGGAATGAGCTGCTTTGTATAGATTGCAGTATGGAATCTGTAGGTGATGCACATGATCAGGTGTTGGCCTCTGCACCAATCAGTGTCTTCCACTTGCTACCTGCATGCAGCATGCTGTGTAGTACTTCCAATTACCACTGACATGGCAACCAACTACTATAAATCCCGGGTCTATATTATAGTATCGAAGTTTTTAAACTTCGAATGCTATAATATTGACCCATTTTTGTCAAAAACTCAAAATAGCAAAGCCACGGATCTTCAAAATCTTACCTGGGGTAAGATTTTGGTTGTCCATTCCATGGCGTCGCTATTTACTATATTGTGGTGGGAAGGTTACGGGCCGGGATAAGGTAAGTATGTGAACGGAGGTTACGGACCAGGTTAAGGTAAGTGTGGGAATGGATCGCGGTAAGTTGAGTGTACGATAGTTAGGGACATTAGGGTTAGGGAGTGGGTAAGGTGAGTGTGCGATAGTTAGGGACTTTAGGGTTAGGGAGCGGGTAAGGTGAGTGTGTGGTAGTTAGGGGCTTTAGGGTTATAGAGCAGGTAAGGTGAGTGTGCGGTAGTTAAGGGCTTTAGGGATAGGGAGCAGGTAAAGTGAGTGTGCGGTAGTTAGGGACTTTAGGGTTAGGAAGCGGGTAAGGTGAGTGTGTGGTAGTTAGAGACTTTAGGGTTAGGGTTGGGTTAAGGTGAGTGGATAGGTAGTAGTGTAGGGTTAGAATTATGGTTTTGTTAAGTGCATGTGTGTGGTTTATTTATTTTGGTGTGCTTTTGTTGTGTGTTTGTGTTTCGGAACAGTGAATTTTTTCCCTGGGAAATAATTTGCTGTTCTTTATGTTCTATATTTTGTGGTTTAGATATTTTAGGTATGATGAAATAGCGTTCGCTATTTAAATCATACAACAGGATAATATAAATGCTAAATTCCTACATCATGTGGGCGTGGTCCCTTTACCTTTCCTGTATGATGGACATCCTTCCTGTGTGTGGGCAGCAGTGTTACAGACAGCAGGTAGCAATACCTCTTACAAGAGAACCTGCACACTCAGCCCCGCTACATATTTGTAGGAGGTTCCAGAACTACAGACAGAGTGTGAGTAGTGTTGTTGTATGCATTGTATAGCACCGGTGTTACAGGGTTTGTGTGTACATACTAGTTTAACTTGAAATGCAGTCTGTCTGCATAGCTCTCAACTGTGGGCCTATCCATTTGATGGCCAGAAGTGTGCCTATTATGATTTGTCTGTCCAACACACAGGTCTTGTGTCAGATATATCACTGGCAGTGTGTGTGTTTAGTGCTATCGGTACATGGCTACATCCATTTCTGTTTATAACTTCATATTCCTGACTAAGGGTATGTTGCAGACTATACTGTAACACCAGCTACTTGCTTAGTGTATGACAACAGTTTTACACATATGGGCCTGTGTTCCAGCCTCCGTCCTCCACCTACATACCAGGCTTTGTACATATGACATGCTGTCAGGGTTTGTTATGTAGTGGGCTGTGAGTATGTCATGCTGCCATTCCTGCCATCAGTCCACTGCTGTTGTGTCCCCCACACATACTGTGGAGTTGAGTCCATATATGTGTGGGCTTCATCTACACAATACATGTGTATCCTTATGCAATCCAGAGGCCAGTGTATGTGACAGTGTTATATGGCCCTGTATTATTGAGTCTAGGGGCGGATACACCATAACTAACCTAGGCTGTTACAACATGTGGGGGTATTAGGGGTAAGCTGCCTTAAGGTATCTGGATGTACATTACTATACAATTCACATTGGGTAAATGCAGGCCTACTGCCTCCTGCCATACAGACTGTTCTGTTTGTCAGTGTGATTGTGATGGTGTCAGTTATGCCTTGTTGTGTAACAGATACATCCCATTGTGTCATTTGAGATCTTTATCCACTAGGGATTGTGTACAGAGTATAGATAGAGGCTGCTGGACTATACATCTGCATTACTTACTGTTGATCGATTGGTATCCTGTGGCCCAGTTTGTCTTTACTATTGTACTACTTGAAGGCCTTGGCCTAGACAGCAACATGTGTAAACCTTTCCAGATGACTGTATTAATATAACTGTTTCACAGTTGCATTACTCTGTTTATATGTATGTCAGTGTCCAAACAGCTATATGACATGGCATATACAACTGTAATAGTATACACATAAAGCTTTCCCATGTATGCAAACCTGTGTGTGGTGTTATATCCTTTGACCTCTCTGTGGGTATATGTTGCAGGCAACAATTGTCATTTGTATGGGTGGTTCATACAGTGTCCAGTTTGTAAGGTGGCAACTGTACGCATAGTGGCTGTTCTGTATTGTGTGCACCTTCTACATATGTATCTTCCTATACATATCTCTGTTGTGTATGTGTAGTTACATATATATGTATATATATATATATATATATATATATATATATATATATATATAGATGTATCTGCATATATGTGTCTATGTATATGTATCCTAGGAATGTTGATTGCTTCCACATTCTATATTCCCTGTGGTAGCCAGACTGTACTGCATGATATGTTACAGATACCAGCCTGACATCATACAGGTGGGATGGAGTACTGTTAACATCTTGTGCCCATGTTGTGTCAGGTCCTGGTTATGGGATCTGCAATAGTTGGTACTGTATTGCTGAGTAGACGTGTTTGGCTGTGGGAGGGATATCTATATGTACAAGACATATGTTGTTTGGGGCCCCCTCAACCTTATTAATGCTGCATGTGGACATATATGTTTTTGTTATGTTCCCATTTTTATCTACATATGTATGTCTGTATATACCTATGTAGATATATGTTTATGCTTACATATATATATATATATATATATATATATATATATATATTGCTGTATATATATATATATATATCTATATATATATATATATATATATATATATATATATATATGTATAATCATATAGATGTAGACATATATATCTATAGATGTATGCTTATGTATGTATATCTGTTTATATATATATATATATATATATATAAACATATATACATAGATATACATTTTATATACATATATATATATATATATATATATATATATATATATCTATGTATATATATGTACATATATATATATATATATATATATATATATATATATATATATGTATATATGTATATGTATATATTTCTATATATGTATCAATATCTACATATATAGATATGGTATATCTATTTAGATACTGCATGTTGAAATAGATTTCCTGTACTGTTCAATGACTGGGCTGGGTGATATGTTTGTGAAATGTTTGTGAAAACATCAGGGTTATGTCTATTTGACATGCCTTAGTGGTAAATCACTTTGGCTATGGTGTGTATGGGTCCTGGATTCTAGTATTGTAAAGGCTGTTTAGTTTGTTGCTGGGCAGAACAAGGGCAATTAGATACAGAGGGATTAAGGCACTTTTAAGCAGTTGTAAGCGAGTTTGAGCAAATATGCGTGGAGGTAAGCACTGCTAACTTTGCAGGAGCGTGTATGGAAGGTCCATAGCTGCCCATTTCTTCTACAGCAACAGCTGTGCATATACACTGACGTTGGAGGTAGATGTGGACACTCAAACCCCTGAAAGAGGGGTGAGGACAACAATAATGTGTTGTGATGCCAATTAGACCAGATTACATGTGTCCAGTGGACATGTGTGCGAAATGGACAGCTATGTATGGGGCAAGATTTTTTGGGGGGAACAGATTGCCCTTTTTTTTTTCAGGTGAGAGTGGAATGCTGGGGAGGGATAGCAGGTATATTTGGGGAGGTAGGTTGGGTAGGTTAACAGACAAGACAAACAAGATGCATACAGGGACAGTAAATGACACATGTGGGGGGTAAACAGCTTGATGGGTAGGGGTGTTGGGAAATTGGAAGCCCATGAGTCCCCTAGTGGAAACAGTGGGACTAAGATCCCCACCCATGGGAAGTGACCACTGCACCTTCACAGCCCCGAAGGTTGCTGTGCTGGGGGCTGAGTCAGAGAGCCAGGCTGACCCTCTAGTCATGACACGTGGCCGTCAAGCTGGCATTGAAGATCTCCAAACTGCAGATCAAGCTCTCTACGCACCATGACCCAGACCTGGCGAAGGCTGACAGGGTCCTTTTCATGCCCGCTCATGGGGGGTGAGCCCCATCCCCTGAGGCGGTTCCACCCAAAGGTGGTGCAAGACCAAAGAACGAGAAGGTCCTGGGTTGGGCCCCAGATGTGCTGGTGCCCGGTGCCACGGCCAGCTGAGGTGGGACAGGTGAGTCCGCCGGGACTCACATTCCCATGCGTGCTATGGTGTTTATGGTGTATCAACATATGTGGGTTAGTAATACTCAACACATTCTAGGGTTAGGTATAACAACATGCATAGATATTCCCATTAACCCAGACACCAGATATGGAACAGTTGCATAGCAAACTGAACACATGCATATATGGGACCACAGTGCTAATAACAACAGCATGCAGGTACATTGATGGCAGCATACCACCCATGTCAGAGTATTTCAACATAGTACATGCATAGAAACATATTTAAATAATTATCAACCAATAGGACATATGTCTCGACATAACAGTGTAGTCATCACATACCAATTGAGGTGGGTATTTAGTGTATTGTTGGAGATATGGTAGGGGGGAGAGAAAGATATCAATTAACAACTAGTATATTCTTGTAGTTTGCTTTACTTTCCTAGTCAGTGTTGTTATCTGCACCTTACAAGTATTGCTACACTACCCTATTGCCTTAGTTTGGACAGTGTTATGGCTGTCATCATCTTTATACATGAACTGGTTTTACCTGCAGTATACATCTTTTACCTGGTATACCTGTGGAGGAATTGTTTGTTAACACTAACTGTTTCTACACATACTCCCAGATTCCAGGTTGATGTTATGCACATACCTGTCCATCTCTTTTTGCACAGACTCTGGCCATGTCTTGATCACATGCAGCTGAACCGGAACATATGTAGACTATTGCCCTCTTCAGCCTTTAGTGTCTTACAACACTCTTATACAGGATTTCCTACACAGTTATATTATGTAGCACAGTGTGGGTGACAGTGATCAGTGATACCTTATTAGTCAGAGCAACTGCAACACTCACAATTCCATACAATACCAGAGCAAACAGTACCACTACAGGGTATCAAGCATTTATTTTTCAGCCTAGTGTTCATATCCAATGTACCTGTGGGAGCAATGTTTGTTAGCACTACCTGAATGTTGCCACACAAAGTACCAGATTTCACATTAGTCCTATGCACATACATATCACTCTGTTACTGTACACACTCTGGTCACAGCTTGACAACATGGGGATGTAAATGGGACCTTAGTAGCTTATTACTCATATATAAGATTTTGAGGAGTTGCTAGTGTGCCAGCTTTGTTCTTATAGATGTGTGACAATCAGTTTTATTTCCTGTTTGCTGCCTATATGTCTGGGATCATCCCACTAATTTCCCAGGGGACAGGGTGACAGGCAGCAGATATGGGCCAATTTACTGGACATTCTGGACATATCTGTACAGTTGTGGGTTATGATTCTGTATGATGACTGCTACCACTCCCAGGATTCGAACCATGGCTGTGTGTGCTATAATACAACAGTTCATGTCTCAGTTGCATGTATTATTCAGATTATGTTGTCTGTCTTTTCACTGTTTTTGTCTACGTGTCTCTCAGTTGTACTAAGTGACCTCTGGGGATTACACCAGTCATATACAGACATTCCTACACATTCTATTTATGTTGCACAGTGTGGGTAACAGTGCTTAATACAACAGTACTATTAAGTGATTGCAAATCTACATTACCATATGATGCCAGAGTATACACATGCAGTCCAGCAGTTAGACCTTTATTGTCAGGCTATTATGCTTTTATTTACATACAAACTATATGAGACTCTTCCTGCCATATTCTCCGATGTACGCTGTACTTGCCTTAAACAATGCAGGTTTTATACTGGCAATTAACTTACTAATGCTTTTAGATTTATTTCCTATGACAGAACATGCAAGAGTATTACTAACCAGCCTCACATCGCAACCTCTGCAGGTGACAGCCATGGGCCTCCTGGTTCGCGGCCCACTCACTTGCCACTGTGGAGGACATAAGAGGAATATTTAGCTATACCTATCCATAATATGCATGAGCTGACAATTATTAAACACGTAGTGGAGTGATACTTACACACAGCTGGGACTTCTCCTGTTGTCCTGGCTTCTTGGATCCACTGTTCCAAGAGATCCCCCTTTCGCCGCTTCAGGTCAGCATAGTGATGTCTGACCTGCTCAATAGTTCAGGGTATGCCAGTGGCAATGGTGAGGTCATGGGGGAGACAGTCCCAGGCTTCCTCCTTATATTGGGAACCCTGGTACTGGCCCTGCAGCAGTCTCTGCTCATGGTCTTTGACAGGGAGCCCTGCCATGACTCTGGACTCCTGGATGCCCCAGCACTGTGCCTGGAAGTGCACTTCCTCTCTCCTCTTTTCTGCCATGGTGCCTGCAAGGGGAAGCTACAACCAGTTATGAGATGTATTCCTGCCTGATGGGTTTATGTAGGGCCACATTCCCACACTTTGCCATGATTGGCCAGTTTTGAAAAGGCTAAGCTATGGGCAAACCTGTTTACCTAAGGTTGGCATTGTTTAAAGGGGTATACCACTGGTCATATTGAGTTAGCTGGCCTACACATTGCTTGCACCTCCTAAGCTGGCCTGTGCAATGCTTAGCATTGCTTAAAATTGACTACATTATATTTGCTTTTTGGCATTGCGTTATTATTTATTACATCTTATATGTATGTCTGGCATCCATGATTCATGTGTACATACACTGTATGGGGTCCTTGTGTTTAGTAGTGGACTTCAACACTCTATTACCTTTACACCTCACATCTGGGCTTACGTCAGTACTCCAGTTCACATATTTATGTTATGTAGTAGGTTATAGAACATATGACTGTATACTGATTCCTTTCACATGTTCAGTTTAATTTTACTATGGTGAGGGTTTGTTTGGTGATACCTCACTCTTATGTACTGCTGTGATGGCTTGGTGGTTAACGGCTGTGACTGTAGTGTACAGGGTCCTGCGTTCAAGACCTGCAAAGGCTGTTTATTTTGTTTCTGGCCAGAACAGCGGCTGATGCATACAGAGTGCTTAGGGCACTTTTAAGCAGTTGTAAGCGGGTTTGTGAGGGTTTGCGTGAAGGTAAGATAAGTTAGCTTTCATATTGCTTAACCTGTGTGTGCATTACTTACCCCCACGCAAACATGCTTATACCCGCTTACTAGTGCTTACATATGCTTATTCACACTTACTACTGCTTAATAGTGCTTACTCTTGCTTACTCCTGCTTACCTCTGCACTGATTTAGACAGTAATATCTAATGGTTCTTGGGAAGGTGGGGATTTGTAAGCTGTATGGAGTTATCATTCATTACACTTTTTACCTTCCATTTGTATCCATGATTCCTGTGTACATATACTGTATGGGGCACATGTGATTATCTGTGGACTTTGCAACATTATGACACTGACACCTCACATCTGCATTTAATGCCGTACTCCAATTCACATATATATGTTATTTAGTAGGTTATGCAACTAAAATACTGGTCATAATGTGATTTGACATGGAAAATGGAATGTGCTGCAGTGGGACACGAACCGAGCATGCCTGTTCGTAAGGCAAATACTCTGCTCACTACACTATTGCTATACTGCTTCATTTGCATATATCTTCCTTTTTATCCTCATCAGCCATTTAAGCTGCATTAACCGTACCTAAGTGTTGGGCAAACCCATGCACCTGTGGTTAGATTTCATCACTTTAATAAAAATAAAAATGGTATTTTTATATTGTTTGTGTTTACTATTGCTGTTGAACATGTGGGGGGATGTTGCTATGGGTATGCAGACACCTATGACCCATCTCGCTCATTCTTTTGGGCTTTCTGCTGTTCTTCATTCAGGAGGCTCTGCTCTCAGATATGCCCCTGCACTCTTACACACTCTGTGTAAGATTAGGAGCTAAGGCAGTGCGCCTTCATTAATATGCATGGTGCACTGCCGTCTTGCTCCTAAATGGCCCCTTTCATGCAGGACTAAGCTAGTCCTGCAAAGAAGAATAGTAAATCCGGGGGTATGTGTATGTACATATATATATATATATATATATATATATATATATATATATATATATATATATATATATATATATATATATATATCCATATCCTTATGTGTAAACATGACTGTTGCATATACCTTCCCAGATGTATCACACCGTATTTATCTGATATGTGTATATTTAGATATAACAACATACTTGGTTCAACACTAATATCACTAATAAGTACTTCACAATTGTAGAAGTCAAAGCAGTTGTTCAATGCTATTCAGTATGTGTACTGAGAGATATATTGGAAAAAACAAGAGTCATTTTCACAGCTGTGATGGCTTAGTGGTTAATTACTGTGACTATAGTCTACAGGGTCCTGAGTTCAATGGCTTTTTAGTTTGTTTTTGGGCAGAACAAAGGCTGCTGGATACAGAGTGGTTTTGAGCAGCTTTACATGGGTTTGCGTGACAGTAAGTGCTGCTAACCTACGGCTAAACGTATTGGCACTTACACCAATTCAGCTTTGCTTACCAGTGCGCAAATCTGCTTAGCATTTACATTTAAGCAATGTTTACACCTGATAAGCATAGCTCAGGCCTGGTAACCAGTGATCACATTCTAGTCTGATAAAATAGCAGGGTAATGACTTCTTTAATAAGTGTTTTTAATTCCATGTACATAACATGTGTCTGTGTGCTGTCATTACAGTAGCAAGGGGTGTGAGTCTACTGTCTGGGACACCTGAGTATATATGGCTTGTACAACACTCTTTTCCATTTGAATGTGTTACATACATGGGTAGTATCCCATGTTATATGCAGTCACACTGGCATGTATTGTATCATTACATTACTACTGTTCACAGTGCTTTCCCAAGTAAGAGTAGATTGCTGATTGTAGTACTGGAACCAAACAGCCCTGCATGCAAAGATGGACTCTGAGTCCTCACTGTCATGTTCTTGGTGTGTGAGCTGTGTGTCATTAAGTATTTCCCACTGGATATTGCTCTGACATGTGGATATTAACTGTAGACTACTGTGTGTATAGGACATGCCATTGAGGGCTGCTGTCATGTAGTAATGGCATACCTATCAGTGTCAGATGTCTGTCAACACATTCATCCTAATGCATAGCCAGTCGGCTAGCTGATGTCTGTCTGTCCTCTATACAGATGTGCAGATGTCAGGTATCCATCTTGGCTGCTTACAGGCAATCTATGCTTGAGTGATACTGACATGTCTGCCCAGTTGTGTTATGAATGCCACAGGAATCCCCACCCTGTACGTACCACATGCCATGGATACCTCAACTACACTACCACTGTCAACAGAACATGCTTGGGTATAGGTCTCCAAGACAGACACTGATGATGTTATGTAATACATGTTGCAAACATGTCAATTGGAGAACCTCACTGGCCCTCTACAAGAGGCAATTAGATGATTGGATGTTGCATTTAGCTCTCACCCTGAGGATCACTCCCATGGCATCTGTTGATAGATGGCCTGCTGGCAAATGGCAGGTGGCAGGATACCATTGTACCCACAACCCCTACTCTTCCCATCTCTCCATGGACAATATCCTGGTACACACCTATGAACACCTGCACCTATGGACCCCAGTACTGACAAATGTGTCAGTGTGCATTACTGAGAATAACAGTGTTTGTGTGTTTGTAAACCTGTAGTTGATAATACCCTGAGGCCCTCCACACCCACTGCACCTCCCCATTGCCATAGTTATATATGGCTGCTGCTGTAATGGATATTACATGTACTTTGTTACACTCTTCACCATATGGGCTACCTCGAGCTTGCAGTACCAGCACAACACTGTTGTACAAATGGGTAGATAGGCATGGGCTACTGTCTGAGTCCTGGCAAGTGTGTGTATGTGTGCAAGTGTGTATATTTGTAGGATACATCATTTTGTGGCCACATTCTCCTAATACAATACACTGTGCCACACAGTATAAGGGATAGTGATGTTGCTGACCATAGGAGAGCCATGACAAAGCATCACCCTACTATCTCTGTGGCATGTGCAATGGATGCATATCCCTGTAGTAGCACTCTTGAGATAGACAAGGGGCTATATTGCAGTCCTGGTCAATGTGTGATGGTGGGTATGTCATAGCATTATCATGAGTTTCAGTGAGTACAATACCCAATGTGCAGTGTGGGTGCTGGGTATACTGTCTTTATACCTTGGTACCCCCAGTACATGTCCCAAGATCCACTGTATGGGTACCACTGTCACCATCAACCATACAGGTAACTGATTACACTATCCAGCCCAATGATGCATGTGCTATGTGCAACTTATCTGTAACAGAACGGGCACACTGACAAGGTAGTTAGCACTGATAAACCCAGGTCTCTCAGATGTGTGTATGACTGTTATGTGTGTGTCAATGTGTACATGATAGTATGTCACACTATGTATTGTTCATAAACAACCCCATTATCATACTGTACAAGGCCTGGTGATGTTCTTCAGTTAACATGTAACTTGGGACACAACTCATCCTAAAAGCTGTGTGGTGTATGCAATTAAGGCCACACACATTAGTAGCAATAAGTACCTAGGTAGGGGTTCTAGTCCCAGTGTTGCCAAATAAGAGTGTGTGTGTATGTAAAGGGATCAACTTCAGTTTGCAGAAAATACATGTCCCAGGAGGCCATCTGTCCGAAAACTGACTGGCAAATGCTAACATTTCACAGGTATCGTTGTGTGGAAATTATTCCATCAAAACAAGTAGTAGATGTGTAAATGCCCTCTTCCCCACTGTATATCTGTACAGTGATATTGGGGTTGGTATATATATATATATATATATATATATATAGCTGGGTGTGGATCTTGTGGACACAGCCACCATCATTGCAGTTATTGTTGAGTGTATCCCCCAGCTTAGTCGTCTATAATACTGTACAGTTTATATTAACAGGTTAAGTTGTTGTCAAGTCACACTATCTGTGGTTCTACATCACCCACACATTCCAAAGGTAGGACTGTGCCACCCACACCAGCACACATATATTTACCAAGTTGAGGATTGCACTACATTGGGGAAGGGGACATATACCCAGCCAGTACCATCGTCAATGACATTAAACTAGCAGACTGATTATTTCCCAATGTGATGTTTTGCCTATTCTGTCTTGGTGGAATTACATAGGCTAAAATGGGTTTCTTGCAAAAGTACATACATCCATGTGTACAGTAGTCTCTGTGTATTGCATCAACATCAGAGCCTGTGTGTGTGTGTTATACACAAACATGTGGTGTGTACCACCCAGTACACTTACCATTGTCCACTGTAGAAGGGCTGCTGACATCACCCACCATGCACTCACCTGTATACACCCCTCAGACCTATCAGGCATGTGGCACATGCAGTAACTGTTATACAGACCTGTGACTTGTGTTCAGCTGTACCCAGAATATGGCACAGTCAAGGTGTCACCACAGTGCCATACCCCTTGTAGAAAACAACAGCAGTCCAACATCCTGCTGACACATAGACACCTACAATACCAACAGAATACATTATGGAGACCGCAATCACTCGGTGTTAATAACAGCTATACTGCATCGTGGCTGGGCAGCTACATATCCTGACATGTAAGCATTAAACTTTAGTGCTGAAAACATGTTACACAGCAATACATTGGTACACTGTAGTACAATCACCCTGTGCATCAGAACCATATTAGCCTGTCCCTGCATCGATTTTATGGATGACAGGGATGTGGCACAGGTATGTGGGTTTGCCAGAGACCTAGGCTGAGCCATTTGTTTGACATCATGTGTGTGTGTGTTAGGGTGTTTCATTATTAATTGGGCTGTGAAGATGTGGTGTGTGTAGGTATGGGGTTGCCCTAGCTGTGTTGGTGATGTGTGTGTGTATGCATGCACACAGTTCTGCCGTGTGGTTGCCCTATACAGGGGTTTATTGGACAGCTGCAGACCATACCTGGCAGGGTGTGCAGTTCACTGTCTCTAGCCACAGACATGAGAACTGTGCCCACCAGGGGTTCCAACGGGCACTACCAGGTACAAGCCATGATATGGTACTCTCCCCTGATGTTGACATATGTCCGCTGTATCCCGGTCCCTCTTGGGACCGGCCAGGGCCTTGTGCTTGTGGCCTGCTATGTTGCGGTGTGGACAGCACCCCTCCAGCATTGCTGTGGCTGGTACTGCCACTATGGGAGCGGCTCTGACATGTTGCATGTCCATGTCGACCTCCACCTGTTGGTGTTGCTGGCCTACGTCCACGTGGCTGTCGCACTACTCTCACCATATGCTCAAGCACAGACATTCCATGGTCGAGGATTCCCACCATCTCACCCAACTGTCTATCCAGGACCTCTGCAAAATAAATGTGGGCACCTGCAAGATCATGGATGTTGTCAATAACAGCAGAATGAATAGCCCTCTGCAGCCTCAGACCCTGTCTGGTATACCGTTCCATATGTGCCTGTGCCTTCATGATGGCCTGAAACATGCATCTGGTAACACTAGCTGTGGCACTTCTGGGAGGGGCATGATGACCACCAGCCCTCTTAAGAGCAGCCCTGTACATCTGCCTGTGTGGTACCTCACCGGGCATCCGGCTATGGCTGCTGTGTCCAAACACACATGCCATAGTCACCACACTGTCCTGTCCTATGCCACCACCTGCCAACAGTCCCTCATCTATTGCCACTGGTGATGGGGTATGTATAGGCAATGTGACTGTGTGCGGGGCTGGGGTGGATAACAGTGGGATGTTAACTGATGGCACAGCTTCAGCTCCTGACAACCCTGCCTGCGCCTCAACACATCTATCATCATTGTCAGAGTCTGTATGGACACTAACATCAGTTTGCCTGCAGGAGGGACCCTGACCCACCTCGCCACCTGTGAGGGGAAAACAAGAAATGCACTTTAAGACCTTTATGTCATTGCTTAACTGTACATACACACAAACACACACACACACGCACACACGCACACACGCACACACGCACACACACACACACACACACACACACTTACAGGTGAGGTTGCACAAAGATATTATACACAGACCTCTCATTACCCATCTGTCAACATGGATGATGTATGACACTCAACAGCATGCAGTGCAGCAATAGTCAATCCCTGTTACCAACATTATACATCTCTGTGATGCATGGGTTGTGTTAGTAGATGATGCCCCTTCCCCTGGAACACACTGCACCCATGTACACAGTATTGCTGTGCACCTGTTCAACACCTGGCATGTACTGCGCACCATGTCTCACAAGTGTACATGCCATTGCTGAATGTGTATATGCATGTCAGTTATGTTTGCGCTGCTGCTCACAGACCCTATGTGTTTGTCTGACACATACCTGAGATGATATATGGACAGATGTCAAAAATGAATGCCTGATGTCTGATTTGCAGATCTCATCATCAGCGGTGCATGTATGACCAACAAAATACAATTACACTGACAACCTTCCAACCTAACTGTATCTATGAAGAATGTATACACCCTTATTTACATGGCACCCTCTTCCCCGATATGCCATGGGGCCACAATACTGCATATGTTAACATTACACAAACCTGATATGGTACACTATTACACATTGCAACACATGGCTTTGGGGGACTTTTGATGTTATGCATATACTACATGTAGAGAGCCCTGGCTGATGTTTCCTGTGGAACAACTGTCCCATCTGATTACCCTACCCCATAGGCCACACTTATGCAGAGTCCAGGCAATTGTCGACACAGGTACTGCACAGCCAGTACTTGCTAGACATTTCTGCAACTCCCTCAGTGTTGCAGCATGTTTCTATGTAGCCTCCATGACTAGTTTGCAACATGTGTCATCATCTGTTTTGGATTACCATCTGTTTATTTTCTACATTAATGTTGTCCCATACATCCTCGTCACATACATGATTATCTGCACTGTTTGCATGGTATATGCAATGGTGAGGTAAGGCTTCATGTCCCACTCCTGTGTGCTACCTGTTGGGTATGGGATCCATTCCATAGCTTGTAAGATGTGTGCAAGCCATGACTGCCTCTGTTGCAGGTGAGTGGGCAAATGCGATGGACATACGTCTAGGACAGCAGACCATTTCTTGGTGTGACATTGAGGACCTGTACTTGCTGGAAGGTCCATACTCATGAAGAGTGAATGGTGTCAGTACCTCAAAAGCTGCTTCCACAATATGTTATTTGGAGTGTGTGCACACATATGCTTCCAGTGTTTGTTAAGTTATGTATTCCCAATATTTGCTCTCCTAACATAGAATTCCATATTACACATTCATTGCTCATGTTAGGACCACATTACAGGTTGTAAGGGTTCTGGAATGTGGTATTGTGATATGACATTGTGTAGATCTGTAACAGTTGCCATTGTAATAGTGGTACATATACTGTTGTAGCACTGTATAAGGGTGATGTTTCAGACATGTTCCTACTCTAGGCCATTTGTCCCACCATTATGTTCCTCTCTGTGCACACATCTAGCAATGACAGGTTGTTAGTTATATTGCAGGACTCTTACATACCCTTCAGATATGCTACTATGGTGACCACTGTGATGCAGTGCAGTTAAGAGCAACAATAAGTGAACATGTACAGCATGCATTATGGGTAGATGTGTTATATGTGTGCATGGCAAATACTATGGCCATAACATGGCATGTGTATTGGCAAACCTGAACAAACAACACCATACTCACCAGTTACAGGCTGCTGCCTCAGAGGTATACCAGAGGGACCTACATAGCTGTGTGAGAAATCTGATGTCAGTAGTTACACCTGTGGCATTGGTACAGGGTGGGAGCAGCATTTCAGTACATCAATATACAACCCCACAATACTACAGATTATGCACATCTGTTCATTACTATAATGCAGAACAGGCTATATTTAGATTTTATCTGTCATATGCATGATTAAACTTTACAGATGCAGATGGATAAGCAAGAGTGGTCTACTGATGTGCCCTGGGGCTTTACCTGCACGCTCTTCATCCATTGTGTGGGTAGCATCCACCTCCACAATGCTGTCCACTGGATCTTGTCTTTGCTGGTGGGCAGGTGCCCCGAGGCTGGCGAGGAGCTCCTCAGCATGTGTTGGGGGGGCTGGATGGCATGACTCCCCTTGTGGCTAGCTGGTCCTGCCTAACTGCAGCAGCATGCTGATGGGCATGGCAGATTAGGTCAGTGCACCGATGTCGGACCTGCTCATAACTGCGGTTATGTAGGCCGACATAATTTACCCTGTGGATGAGTTCATTCCACAGGGCGGTCCTCTCCTGCAGATCATGAGTTGTATGGCCAAACAGAGTGTGGTAGTGCTGCACCAGGTAGTTTATTATGACTTCATTTTCCTGGGGGGAATAAATTGGCAAAAGCTCTCTAGACATGGTGCCTGAAAGACATAAAGAGGAAAAAAGGTCTGAACACCTCATACTGCAAGGATATAATAGTTGTTAATTGATGTCTCTATCTCCCCCCCACCATATCTGCAGCAATAATCTGAACACACAGCTCAACGGGTATGTTTACAGCAAACCTGCTGTCGGGACATATATCGTATTGTACGACAAATTGTGCAATGTGTTTCTAGTCATGTTTCATGTTGAAACACTATCACTGGTGAACTTGTTGCTAACAATGTCACCTGCACGCCATTGTAAGGGCCACTATGGTTCCATATATGCTTGTGTTCTGTTTGCTATGTGACTGCTCCAAATCTGGTATTTTGTGTTAATGGGGATATCTATGCATGCTGTTAGATGCAATCCTGGATTGTGTGGACTATTACTACCCACAACCCAAGCTACCTCCCAAAATATACCTACTATCCTACCACAGCATACAAATCTCACCTTCACAAACAAGGGCAATGTGTTCCCAACATGAATTTCACACGAGACATAACTGTCCATTTCACACCCGCTTACTACTGTATATATGTGTGTGTACAGATATGTGTGATGTTTTCTCACACATATCATGCAGCACTGTCATTCAACAGAAGGGGGAAATTATTTATATATATATATATATATATATATATATATATATACATACACACACACACACACACACACACACACACATATATATATGTATGTATATATGTGTGTGTGTGTGTGTGTGTGTGTGTGTGTGTGTGTGTGTGTGTGTGTGTGTGTGTGTGTGTGTGTGTGTTTGTATATATGTAGACATACACGTCTCTCTCTCTCTCTATATATATATATATATATATATATATATATATATATGTGTGTGTGTGTGTGTGTGTGTGTGTGTATATATATATATATATATATTTTTTTTTTTTGATTATTTATATATATGTGGAGTGCATTCAAACATCAGGTCCACACTGTCTAACTCTCCTTCCTCCACAGCTGCACTGTTCTGCCTTGCTACAAAACAGAAGAGTGTCACATGTGGACACAGCCTAACATTAGGAGGGTATATATACCATTCTACCTAATAAACTCTTTCTGCACTTGCTTTTAGTCCTTTTTAATTTAATTGCATTTTTAAACTGTGTTTGGTCTAATATTGCTGCATACTCAAGTGTGCTAGCTTGCACTGCATGTGACTTGTTTTTTACTACTGTTTTTGCTACTTTTCTGTAAAAAAAAAAAAACTGTAAGCCTGTTTCCTACCTTTCTTGTAACTAGTGTTCCAGATACAGATTTGTTGTATCCAGGACTGTATGTAAGCTTCTGAGACCCCCAAGCCTTTCTGTGTTGGCCTTCTAGCTTATCAGTGGGAGTGGTAAGCACTAGGTAACCTGTCTACCACATAAGTAGTGGTTCTGACCCAGAAATTGTAGTTATTGGCCGTTTGGGCAATCTCTTCTATCTCTCTCAACTTTCTGATTGGAAAGCCTGTATTTGCACTTGTTTCTGTCCTGTAACTCATCTAGTGCAGATACAGATTCTTAGTTTTAGCACTTAAATTTGCTTGTTCATGCTCAGCACTTGTTCAGAACTTGTAAGCACTAAATAAGCTACTAATTACTATAGCACACTAGCTTCCTCATTACATAGAGGAAAACAGTTTTTGTACTTACTTTTCTCACTTGCTTAGAGAAAAACAGCTGTTGTACTCATTTTCCTCACTTATCTAGAGGAAAAACCCTGCAACTCTCTTTTTGCGTGGTCTTGCGCACAGAGCAGTGTCAGGCAGTGCCGGTTAGCTGGGGTATACTATTCCCGGCTCCACAAAGTCTGCACTGTAAATTTTCACTTAGAACTAGGCAAGCCTCAGCTCAAGTGCTTCAGATCAGCTGCTCTTAACGCATCACTTGCAAAACAGAAATCAGCAGTTGTCCTAATCTCCTAGACAGCACTATTATTCTCCAAAATTCCTAGACAGCACTATTATAATATAGCATAAGACCCTCGATCGTCCGCAGGACTTAAGTTCAATTTACTCTTCAAAGCATGTCCGGAGGTCAGCTTCAGGTGTACTCTCCAGTTCATCTGGTGGAATTGGGCATCCTGAGGCAGTGTCACAGCTGCCTCATGTATACAGACAGCCCTCTCCTCTTACCTCTAGACACAAACACTTGTGAGAGATGCAAATACACAGCCAGACTGGAGGCTAAGCGCTCTCAACCCATGACTATAACAGACAGTCAAGAGGATAAGGGACACACTTGCATCACACCACCTGTCACACATGAATCTACAAAACAAGCACCGGCAAAACATACACATAAATACACAAAAACATATTTGAAGGCACTAGGTACCAATCTGAAAAAGAAACAGTGCCCTCCAAAGCAGACAAGCAAGCAACCTGCACCCCCAAACACAAGCCAGAAAACACATAATTCACCTCAGCAGTGTGCCTCACAACAGCCCTTAAGGCAAAACACCATACCTAACATGCTAGTAATAGGAGACTCTATAGTAAGGCACATGGATGTTCCACTCACCAGGCTGAACAAGGAGAAGGTTACTGTCAGCTGTCTGTCGGGTGCTCGGATCCACCACATAACACAGGCACTTAGGTCACTCCAGAACAAGTACAAGTATGACGCTGTCATTGTACTTGTTGGTGTGAATGATCTAAGACGTACCTCCCTGGACTACATGAAAGGAGACATTGAGGAGCTCTCTGATCATGTAGCCCAAGCTGGTATGACCCTGACCTTGAGTAGCATACTACCTTCATCTAGAATGATACCACAATACAAAGACAAAATGATCAATTTCAACAATTGGCTAAGCTTCTGGTGTCATTCTAAGGGGATCCAGTGTCTGTCTGCCTGGGATGACATGATAGATAAGCCTCGCTGTTTTGCCAGAGATGGGTTGCACCTGTCACCCCTAGGTTTTTGAATACTGGCCAAGGCTCTTGCCGTCCCCATAGTGCCTTTTTTAGGCAAGACTCAAAGGACAAACCAACCACCGTAACCAGCACAGATAACCAAAAACTAAGGGTAATGCTACTCAATGCCAGAAGTCTCAACCTCAAAATGCACACACCCGAGGCTCTCCTCAACATGGACAAAATTGATATTTGTGCAGTGACGGAAACCTGGTTCAAGGCTCAAGAGAGCACCCCAGCACTGCCAGGTTACAGTTCATATCATACCTTCTGGCCTCAGTTACCAGATCGCAGTACAAAGGGCGGAGGTGTATCCATATTCATCAAGGATACCCATATCTTCAGGTTAGTAGCACAGCATGATGCCCCAGAGATCATCCATGCGCAACTATCAGCAGGCAAAACCACATTTCAAGTCGTAGCTGGTTATAGATCACCCACCATGTCCCAAGATCCTCACTCTGCATTCCTTGAGACATTGGAAAATATAAAGGTCCTACTCAACACCATAATCTTGGGTGATTTCATCTACCCTGGTATACACTGGGTGAACTACCAATGTTCCAACTCCTATGCTCAGTGATTCATAGAATTTATAAATTCAAATGCCCTTGAACAACTAGTATGTTCCCCCACTAGAGGGGACAACATATTGGATTTAATCATCACAAATATGGGCGCCCATTGTACCACACCCATTATCACCCTCTCCTTGGTCAGATCCGACCACAAACTGATAACCCTGGACATCCTCACTCCTCCACCTCCCCCAATCAAAGAAACCATAGTCAAAAACCTTTCCAAAGCAAACTTCAAACTATGTAGTAGCACAGCATGATGCCCCAGAGATCATCCATGTGCAACTATCAGCAGGCAAAACCACATTTCAAGTTGTAGCTGGTTATAGATCGCCCACCATGTCCCAAGATGCTCACTCTGCATTCCTTGAGACATTGGAAAATATAAAGGTCCTACCCAACACCATAATCTTGGGTGATTTCAACTACCCTGGTATACACTGGGTGAACTACCAATGTTCCAACTCCTATGCTCAGTGATTCATAGAATTTATAAATTCAAATGCCCTTGAACAACTAGTATGTTCCCCCACTAGAGGGGACAACATATTGGATTTAATCATCACAAACATGGGCGCCCATTGTACCACACCCATTATCACCCCCTCCTTGGTCAGATCCAACCACAAACTGATAACCCTGGACATCCTCACTCCTCCACCTCCCCCAATCAAAGAAACTATAGTCAAAAACCTTTCCAAAGCAAACTTCAAACTACTTGCATCCAAAGTGGAAAGCTTCACTATTCCCTTGCAGAAGGATAATGATATCCAGGATGTGGAATCCTACACCAAGGCACTCTATATGCATCTTCAGGATTGCATGGACCGTGCTATCCCAAATAAAACTCCTCAAGCAAGAAGAAACCAATCTGGTGGACCCAGCCATAAGCAAACTTTACAATAAAAGGAGGAGACTTATACAAAAAAGCCACATCTCAAGTAGAAAAATCATCCCTGATCAGCATTAGTAAGAAATTGAGGGCCCTCATCAAGTCAACTAAAGCTAATTTTGAAAAGAAAGTTGCCAAGGATGCCAAGGATAACCATAAGGCCTTCTATGGCTACGTCAAAAACCTAAATGGCAATGCTCAGGTCTGTTCTGAGCTAATACAAAATGGAACAAAATACACTGACCCTTCTGACATTGCCAACATCTTGGCTGACAGGTTCAGTGCAAATTCCCCCCCCCCCCCCCCCCCACCTACAGGGCCTAGTACCATTCTAGGGGATTGTGTAAGTCCAATTATTACTGATACGTTGGTTAACAAGGCTCTATCTAAAGCTAAAAACACTGCCTCCATGGGACCAGATGGTGTCCCAGGCTGTGTCATACGCGAGCTCCAAAAGGAATTAACCCTGCATCTTAATACCCTGTTCAGTCTCAGCCTCTCCACAGGATATGTGCCCATAGAATGGCGCACGGCAATGGTGGTCCCGCTACACAAAGGTGGGGCCACAACTGACCCAGGGAACTACCGACCAATAAGCCTGACCAGTCTGATCTGTAAGGCTATGGAGCAAATCATTATGGAACTTATAAATGGAGAGATTGGGAACCTCCAGTCGCTGGACCCCACACAGTTCAGCTTCGTCAAGGGCAGATCATGCCTCCTGAACCTGGTGGATTTCTTTGAGACAGTTACTCAGGCTATAGATAAGGGAAAGGAGGTACACATGGCTTACCTTGACCTTGCTAAAGCATTTGACACCATTACTCATTCAGGTATTATTGATAAGCTCACCAGCCTGAGCATAAACCCTTACGTCACAAGATGGATCGCAAACTGGCTCTCAGACAGATCCCATAAAGTAAGAGTAGCGGGATCTATATCCGAATCCAGACCAGTAATGAGTGGTGTGCCTCAGGGCTCTGTCCTGGGGCCCCTCCTGTTTGGCATATACTTCTCAGGAGTACAGGCAAGCATGGAAGGGCTGTGGCTGACTAAGTTTGTGGACGACTGCAAACTGGGTGCTATAATAGAGTCTCCGGATGACATGGAGATCCTCCAGAAGGGCCTAAATGAGACTGATGCATGGTGTCAAAGCCATGGTCTCAAGCTAAATGCAAAAAATGCATAGTAATCCCCTTTGGAAAAAACAGAGTACCCGCAAACTACAACATAGGAGGTAATCCCCTGAAATCTGAAGAAGAAATAAGGGATCTAGGGACCCAAGTAGATTGTCAGCTTTCCTTTGATAACCATGTTGCCAAAGTGGTTAGAAAATCCTTCTATGTGACCCATCTGATCATGAAGTGTTCTCATCAAGATCTAAGGATGTAATGGTGCCCCTCTACACTTCCCTCATCAGACCCATTATTGAGTACAATGCACCAATTGGAATGTACCTGGCTGGACATCTCCAGCAGCTGGAGAGACCACAAAGGTACCTAACCAAGAGGATTACTGGCCTCAAACAGTTGCCCTATGCAGCACAATTGAAAAAGCTAAGACTGTTCTCTGTTGCATACTGCTTTCTCAGAGGCGATCTCTGTCTAACGTACAGAGCCATGTCCAACCCAGAATTGTTGAACATGCTCCATCTTAGCAAACCCAAACCTACTCGAGCTACATGCTCTAGGGATATAAACCTCAACATAACAATGAATAGAACATGCTGGAGGGATAGATTCCCTTCGCAGAGACTTCCCTTACTATGGAACAGGGTCCCGATCTACATAAGACAGAGCCCCTCACTATCACTCTTCAAGAGGAACCTTGATGAGTGGATGGGTAACAGAAAGTTCACACTGGGGATCACACCAACAGCACTACTAGATAGGGGCCAAGGGTACTAGCTGCTAGTACAAGGGTCTAGGGACCTACTAAAGGGACGGTGAATACTGCACAACATGGCTGGGCTAATATATGCCTTTGGGCAGAAAGCCCAGTACCAACCTATGAACCTATATATAGGGACAGATTGCAGGTAAGCCTATTAAAACCTATGATGTTTAACATGACTGTCCTGTAGGTGGTGGGCTATGAAACTCATGTGTCTATCATAACATTACTTCCACCTCCAGCTATTTGCCACACTAATATACATGTCTTGAGGTACAGAACACACACTATGATGGCTTACATCTTGTCATTCAGTGCTGATCTGCACAGTTGACAGGTATGGCCCACTGCCCACAGCGCCAGACGCTGTCCATAGCAGTTGTTCAGCAGGACATCATTACAACAACAAGTCTTGATGCACATATAAATCTTTCCACATCATCTATCCCATTATTACAGACCAAGTACTACATTCAATTACATGCATATATGTTTCATATACCTGTTGTAGTATTGTCCCCTCTTCTAGGTACACTTTTATGTGTCCCTTGTTTTATATACTTTTGTTTTGGTTTGGTTTGTAGTTTTAATTCTCTCTCTCTCTCTCTCTCTCTCTCTCCACTTATTCCAGAAAAAATATACTCAGGCACCACTATGTCTCACCCCCTCCTGTCATTTGCATATGTTTATGAGATGTCAGACTTATCCATGATCCTCTCCTTCTTCACTTCTTGCAGATTGTCCTAAAAAACTCTCACTTACATGGGCCATTTGCTTTAGTAATGAGTTATGACTTTGTGATCTATGATAATGCACAACTGGAAAAAGAGCCATCTGCTTGAACAAGATCACTACAGAGGAGATTACAGATTCCCCTCAAATTAAGATGCAGTAGTCTTAGGGTGTTAATATTAAGTAATGCAGTGCTGAGTGAAAATCCCTGCATTTGGGTGTGAGGTGGGGAAGAAAATCCTTGTTTAATTAATACACAACTTCCAGTCTGAATACCTCATTTTAATGAAATAGTATTCAGACGTTAATTTTTAAAAGGTTTGGCCTACACCCATCTTAGAGGGAGGCATTAACTGGTTATAAGCCCTATGGGATTTCAAATTTACACACACACACACACACACACACACACACACACACACACACACACACACACACACACACACACACACACACACACACACACACAGATTCTGCCCACTACCTCCTGTAAATACTTACGTTCTTTCTTTACAGAGTTAAAATTAAAGGAAATGTCCAGACTGTCATATGTTATACTGATTACTTGTTCCCTTTTTGGATATTAAGCAGTTTCTATGTCACAATCCATTTGAATGTTTCTATTTGAGCCTCACCTATACTTAATCTGCTTTATTTTCTACTTTTTTCATTTTCATTATGAATTGATATGTTTTCAAAGTAAAACTAAAGTAGAAGAGACACAACAGTCAGGAAAAGAATTCAAATATAGGTGGGAATACTAAGGAAATAAAAAAAAATTAAGGAAGAAAAAGAAATAATAATCTACATACTAGACATAGATCACTGAAGAGACAGAAAGAATAGGCAAAGAAAGAAAAATATACATGAGGAGGAAAGAAAGACAGGCACAGGGATTCAGTAAACTCAGTGTAGGCTCTGTGTGAAGCCTACATGGAGTTTACAAGTTAGCACGATGAGCAGCAGCACTAATCGCATATGCACGCTGCTCATCATGCTTACATGAATACAAGCATGGTTTCATGGCCAGCAACAGTGTCACCACCCAGGAAACTGTGCAGAGCAGCACAACCACAGAAAGAGATTCCGTGGACAGCCACAGTGACTACAAAGGGTAAAAATACTACAATAACATTGACAGTAACACAGTAAAGAAAAGTATACTCAGTGCAATGTACAATAAAAAAAAAGAATTGAATAATAAAATAATGGAGGGAGTTTGCATTAAATGAGAAGGACAAATACAAGGAAACATATACTGACCAGGAAGTGTTTGCTGATGAAAATAGGCACAGACATGTATGATAGGAATGAATAAAAAGTGAGAGAGCATGGTAAATATATCAATGTCCCCAAAAGAGGATATGTCAATGTATGTACACTTCTACCACAAGTCAGTAGCATAACATTAATCACATACATAGCTAGCACAGTATGTACTGGTGCTTACATCTCCTGACCAAGTATATTATGATGTAAACACACATTAGAGTATATATGTTACAATCACACAAGGTTGCATGTCAATAGGAGTGAAGGTTGTGACATAAACACCACTAACATGCTCACTGGAGAGGACATTTAGCAAGGATGGTATATAAATTAAGGGTATGTGCATACTATGAAGTTCTGAAAAATGACTTGCTTGAATATGACTGGCATGCCACCATAACTCTCAACCAATCAGGGACACATCACAACAGACTCCTGGACAAATATAGACAGAAGCAGGTACAATCATGAATACTTTCACAATATTATGACAATTAATGTGCAGCATTGACAGAATACATGAGTGCAACTTATTATGCATGTTCTGCAGGAACAGACATCTACAACTGTAATGATTGTCAATATTTTGTAAGTGGAATTCACCACCCCTTCCCCCAAAATGACCAATTTTTGTATGGTTTAAGAGGGACAGTGTTAAAAGTGGAGCTGAAATTAGGGCCAGTCATGGCCATTTGATAAGGTTTTCATGACACATACGCCATGATCACCACCTGCAAGAATCAAACCCATGCCATCAATGTTATCACTGGGCTCTATTTACTGGGTGCAACACAAAAAGACATAGCATACAGGCATCTAGTAGAACACCTTGAAGGGAAGTCTGCACTGTCAAATCCTAATGGGTATACTTCTCAAAGAAAAGTTCTGTATGGCCTACCAGATGTGTGGGAGCTCACTGTGTCAAATGTGATCCACCTGACTAAAGCATCCCTGGCTTGGCCATATGGATAGCACCACATACAAACACCACACTGTTATGAGTGTATTCCCTACACACAGCTGGTTATTGCATGCATCTGACAAAATTAATATGAATAGATATTGTCTGAAGCATTTGCAACTGATGTGTAAATTAAGAAGTGGCCCTTAATAATGAATGGTACAGCAGTATGTGAGACTGATGGCAATGCATCAGCTATGCCCATGTCCACAGAAAGTACAGCAGTACAAAGTCTAACATCAAAGAGCAAGGAAACTGCCACTGTGATATTGTACACATACCAAATGTTACATGGAGCATGCTGTATACATCAAAAGTCAGTGCATGTGCCATGTGATCACTGTCCCCATGACATTGCCATTTAAAATGTTATACTGCCATTAAATTCTGACATCCATCCATACGTGTTCATGAAAACTATCAAGTAGTAATACTGATGTGATGTCCTGGTGCATCCATGACACAGTACAATCACACTGTAGCTGTTTATAGGCTACAATCATACTATATGTTCATAGGAGAGTACTAGGCTAATGGCCCAAGAGCCCATACAAGCCTAGCCAAATTTATCTCAAGTTTAACAACTTTCAGCAGCTAGGTGGATGAAGTTCACAGAGTTATGAGCCTAAACTGGTACGTAATACTGACTGCTTCTGTCCATGAGGGTCATGGGCACCATCCCATGAGTAAATTTATGATTACACATCCATTAACCTAGGTTGCACTTGAAGAGGATGTGGAAAGGGCTTTGCTTTATGTAAATGGGGAGCTTATTCCAGAGATCATGTACTATCTGAGAGATGTATCTATCTGTCCAACACGATTTATTTATGTTAGAGGCTAGGATAAGTTCCTTGGAATGTTGAAAAACATGCAGTTTGATTTACGAATGTGTGACATTTCCATCAGGGCCGGATTGGACACTGCCCCGAAAGCCAGACACAGATCTCCCCTTAGTAGTCTATAGGAGGCAGAATACAGTGATTGGCTTTCAACCATTTTTGTGTAGGACTTGCTTTTTATAACTTGTATCTTGTTGATGAGAAAACTCTGGCTTCACTCAAGCTGTTGCAGATGTCTGGTGAGGTTAATGCCAAAGGATGAATTGGACTCAATTCTTTGTGTGATGAGGGTCAAGAACAATGGAATTATAACATCCTTTGATCTGGATGCCACACTCGTACTTATGAGTTGTACCGCATAGAAGGATTTTCACACTACTGTGGACACAGGGTGGTTGAAGTTCAGATTAGTATCAACCTGAGTACCCAGATCACATACTACTGGGTCTACTCTTAGGGAGGGTACTGCCTATAATGTAATTAGATGAGGTATTTGCTTTACAAAAGGGAATAATAATGATTTTTTTTAATTTATTTTCTCTCCATGGGTATGTGTGTTTGTGTGTGTGTGTGTGTGTGTGTGTGTGTGTGTGTGTGTGTGTGTGTGTGTGTGTGTGTGTGTGTGTGTGCATGTAATTTCAATTAGCCATTCTGTTTGTTTCTGTATGAGAGAGAAAGTGTGTGAATTTACATATTTATGTATATGTGCATGTATGTAATTTAAACTAGCCGTTCAGTTCGTGTGTGTGTGTGTGTGTGTGTGTGTGTGTGTTTGTGTGTGTGTGTATGTGCTGTGTGTGTAATTTAAATTAGCCATTCATTGCTGTATGAGAGAGAAGATGTTTGTGTGTGTGTGTGTGTGTGTGTGTGTGTGTGTGTGTGTGTGTGTGTGTGTGTGTGTGTGTGTGTTGCTGTCTGAGAGTGTAAGTGTGTATGTATATGTTGCATGAGAGCAGAGAGAATGTAGGTGTGCAAAGGTGTGTGTGTGTGTGTATGTGTGTGTGTGTGTGTGTGTGTGTGTGTGTGTGTGTGTGTGTGTGTGTGTTTAACATACATCTCAACTGTCCAGATTTAGCCACATAGTTTTGGTCTGTTTCTCATAGGATTTGTGGTTTTCTGGGAAATTACAGAATATTGAAGTCACTAAACAGTGACACATATATGAGTTTCAGACTTCATATCCCTCAGAAAATGCATACTAACACAAATCCTGTTATTCTAGCACCTTTCTAAGTTAAAAAGAATAATATTTAAAATCTGTCAGCAGAGCGAGAGGTGTAATTTCTGCAGTCATTATCATCCATGCTGCTGACCGCTGTTCAATGCCCCTAAATATGTTTGCACTTTATAATGAAACTGACATTAAATTTTGAATTTTTAGCCAGATAACCATGTTTGCATGAAAAACAAAATAAACTAACTAAATAAGTAAACAGGAACGATAAAAAAGAGAAACAAAGGTTAAACAACTAGACAAATCTATCTTTAACCATAAGACTACTACACTTTCACAATACAGTGGTAGTGGGTTATCTCTCTTTGCCATAGAAACAGATTTGCAATAGCAATCAAATAATAATGTAAATGCAAGAAATTAACATTTCATACTCTGTAATTAACAGTTCATACAGTTGGACATTTACACGACTGTAAATGTGTGCATAACATAATTAGTGGATTGAGTGATCATACATTATTTATGAATATGTTTGCAAAACTGCAGCTCTGCCTTTTCTTTGTATTCTGGAAATAATTACCTTATCTCTGTTTTACTATAAGACATGCAATATCTAGTGCATATCCTCTCATTTTTCTTTCAAGGTGTTTTCAGCAAAGGCAGGAAACTATGCTATTATGGCAAGGAAATATACATGTGGGGTGTCTGGTTTTGTTTAAAAGCTTATTGCAGTTAGTTCCACATTTTTTAAGTGTATCCTCACTGACACACCCACTTCAGTGAAGGGTGTCTGTGTATTAATGTGTTTTGCTTCAGTCAGAATAAACATTCACAACTGCGAGCCATCGGCAGCTAACAATGGTGTAGAGAGTATATTATGTTTACCTGTGCTACATGAAGACAAATTTTTTTTATTCAGCAATTCTAATGAGTTCACACCTAATTTGCATCTTCTGAGTGCTCAGAGGGCTGAATCTACACTGAAAGGTAGCCTTGTAGCTAGGGAACTTGAAGGGGAGGATACAGTTTTCAATCATGCTTATTGCTTCTCTTGCGGGAGTGAAGGGATAATTCCACTTTTTGGAATGCTTTTTCTTTAGTGGGTTTTTCAGTTGCTGGCTAGGCTTACATAGGACCTTGGGCCAATAGTCTAGTACCTACCTATGATCCTATGAACCTATGGACTAGATTATTTTGTAAAGTGCATAAGTATATGCTACAGATGTCAGTCATGTCAGATATTGATGGCATTTCTGAACACCTTACACACATTCTACTTAGCTACAATTACAAGTACCATTTAGACTGGTATGTACCAGTCATTCATATTCTTACACATTTATTTTTCTAGTACAGGTTCAACACTTGCTTTGATAGTCTTTCAGATACAACTGTTGTCATTCAGGGCTGACGCTGTCTGATGAAGTACACAGCCATTGCATGGGTAAGTAAAGGTTGTGAGTGTTTCCTGGTATCAATTTTACTGTATGTATGTGCATAGAATGAAAGGTGGACACCTTAGGGAGTCAGCATGTATGCTATCCACTACCTCTTGGCCAAGGAGAGGGCAAACTGTGCAAGCTTATGTCTACCTATACTCACAACAGCTGGGGGCTCTCCATCTGACTCATCACGTGCATATGGATGTGTTGACCTTGCCATTGGTGGTTGAATGTTTGTTGCTAACACTTGGAGTTCCTGTTGCAACTATTTTCACAGGATGATATTGTGTAGGATAGCACATACTGTGACAATCCCAGCACAAGTACTGGGACTGTACTGCAAAGCACCCCCTGATGTATCTAGGCAACAAAACCATGACTTCAGCAGCCCAAACACATACTCCATGATATTTCTTGTTTGAGTGTGTACCTCATTATAGTTTTCCTCTTTTGTTGTACAGTATGTGCATTTCTGATGGGTGTCATCAGTCATGGTTTGAGTACATACTCTGCACCACCCAGTAAATGGTCTTGTGGGATATCACCCTTAGAAAACCGCTGGAAGAGCTATGCGTTGTGCCAGATATGGGAGTCATGGTAACTGCTGGGGTTGCCAGCATACACATTCAGAATGAGGCCCTTAGCATTACACACAACCTGTCAGTTAGTGGAATTGAGCCCTTTCTGTTGAAGTAACACTTCCCAGTTCCCTAGGTGTTGCTTTGATATCAATTTGCATTCAGTCTAGGGCACCAAATGCTTTAGGAAAATGTGCTACATGGTAGAAATCCTGCAGGGGAAATATATATAGTCACTGGCATGATGTAGCATAACATTTAGGAATTGGTGTAGCATTCTGGATGCTGATGCTTGTGACATCCCCAGCATGGCCCCCCTGGGTCTCTGAAATGTTTCTGTAGCTAATATTGTAAGAGCTACACATACCTTGGTCTCCACAGGTATTGGTTTACCTCAGTTTACCCTTTCTCTTGGGTGAGGATGGCAGAGGTTGCAGAGTTCCTGGAGTGTGTCTCATTCCACCCAATAACGCTCTACTATTTCCACCTAATGCAGATCAAAAAAAGTTAAACAGGGTCTAATTACCCTTCTCCTCTTTGCCTAAGGTCTATCAGCAGCAGTAGAAAAGACTTGAGCCTGTTGCACATACACATGCAGAAGAGCAGCAGCAGCCCCTGACATTCTTTGCCTTTAGTGTAGTTTCTGTGGCTTTATTCCAATAGGTTTTGGAATACAAGGCAAAAGGCCACACCAAGTGTGAATGGTTGCTTTATAGCTTGTTGAATAGTTCCACCATCTTTGATTAGTTGATTAGCATACAACTCTGCTGCTTATGTTGTAATTAGAATGCCGCAATGTTTACTGTGTTTGCACTGCTCTACACATTATGTAAAGCTTCGTATTGAATAAGCATGCAACCATGTGCATCTCACAGTTTTAGCAAGCCATGTAGGCTTTATTGAATCCAGCCCATTGATTAATGAAAGTAGAGAGAAAAGGAAGGAGAAAAAAAAAAAACAAAGAAAATCTGCACAACTCAAATCAGATCAAAATACTACTTAATACAATCAGCATCTTGAAAGGAAGTTTAGGAAATAACTAGAACATACTTCCACAGCCTAGATTTGAAAATGACAGTATATGGGAAATGAGGTAATAAACTTAAAACTAAACTATTTAGGCTGAAACCAAATCATAACAATCAAAGAAGTACCTGCTACGTTTTGCTAGGAGATAAGAAATGCACTATGCTCACCTCACAAAATTCAATAAATTTGCACGAGAGCTGCATGAAATAGGAGTATGTAGAAAAACAATTAAATGGAGCAACCATACTCTGTCCTTCAACCCCTGATTGGTATAACTGAACTCCAGCCAATAGGATCAACAGTATGTCTGAATAACTTTATTTAGACAATATTCAAGTGTAATCTGGACTGCAGTCATAGCAACAGTGCCTACAATAGCTATGAATTGTTACCTTGCTATGACTGGGGATTGGAAATGCCCAGTATTGCACCAGTCAAGTCAAATCCAGCCACCATGTAGGTGCTTCATGCCTTATAATTCAGTGTGCAAGGTTCTTATTCCAGCCTCTACAAAACTCAGACCATGCTCGTTAGTAGATAATTAGTCACTACCCAATTTACAGAGGGGGCATTGGTCACTCAATTTGGGAAGGAGGGATTTATTTTGACAGATTGAGCTGAACTCGTATGTTTGGCCAGGTGAACATATATGTATTGCTCCAATTTTAAAGAAAGTTGAAGGCTTTGAAAAGACTTTAATATATAAATATATAAAGCATTGAATTTCATCATTTATTTCTTATTTTTTATCTTTATTTTTTATTCACATACACACACACACACACACACACACACACATATATATATATGGGTTCCCTACATAATCTCAAAATTTTGAAAAATCGAATTTCAAAATCTTGAGATTATGTAGCCGAAACCCCTAAAAGACCAGAAGGGCGAAATTCAAAATCCCGATGTTCAGAGATATTGAAGTAGCACTTTTGGTGTTGTGGTTTGTTGATGGATAGGTGGAAGTTCAGGTAAGTATCTATGTATAAGTGTGGTGGTTAGGGGCATTAGTGTGTGTCAGTGTGTGTTGTGACTGTGATGTGTGTGTGTATGTGTGTGTGAGGGACTATAAAATGTGTGGACGTGAGTCTCCCTTGTGTGTTGTGCAATCTTGGAGTAAGTATATTTAAGTAGGGTGTGTGTGGGGGGTGCAGGGGGGCTTGCCCCCCTGTTTATCTGTAGTGTAGGATGATATGTCTGATTGTGGGGGGAAGTTGTGTGTATATGTATGCGTGTGCTGTATGTGTGCTGTACATTCGGTATTTTGAATTTTGTGCTTCTGGTCTTTTGGTATTTAAGGGTTTTGGCTACATAGTCTCAGGATTTTGGAATTTGATATTTCAAAATTTCGAGATTATGTAGTGAACCTATATATATATATATATATATATATATATATATATATATATATATATATATAAAATATGTATACACACACACACACACACACACACACACACACACACACTCACACACACATATATGTATATATATATATATGTGTGTGTGTGTGCATAGATTGTACTTGTATATTACTAATATATTTTTGCTTTTTTGTATTAGATATTTAGGGTTGGTTTTAAAATATATGTATGATGATAATAAGCATTACAATTTAATATTAGGTACTGTTTCTTTAAAACAATTTTGGTTATGTTTATCACTTGTTTGTTTGAAAGTTTTAAATGTCTTGTTGATATGGCTTTTGCAGAGGTAGCCTTTTTGTAGCTTGTATGACACTGAGAAGAATGACAAGGTTTTGAGATGGTCTGCATAGTGCTTATGATTTAGTCTCTGATTTTTAGTGAGAAAGCATTGTGCTCATTCCAGTTGTGACAAGGGTTTGGACTGGTACATTCTGAACATGAGTATTATACTCTGTGACACGGCCAGCCCAGCTACCTGGAATTTTGTAAATAATTATATGTCATTTGTGAATATAAATATGATTCATATGCTTGTCTTACAAATGTAAGAGAACTATATGTTATGTTTATATGAAACTACTGGTGCAGAAGTGTGTGTTGACCAGGGTTTGTACAGTATTGATCTTCAAGGATGTGTCCACAGTTTAACCTACTGGAAAAGATCAGAAATGTATATAAACTATATATCTGTGCAAATGTATGTTTTAATACTAGAAGATGGAACATAGAGTTAACTTACAAAACTTCAAGAAAATAAGTTGAAATTGTTTTACGATTGTGTTATCTCTCAGTTTCAGTGAAGCAGACACAATATCTAGAACTAGAGGTTTTTCTATTGTCTTGAAACAGAAATAATTACTAGGTTTCAAATGTAAAAGTGTTTTATTGTTTTATGACTTCCAAGTTCTGCAAACATCTGAGAGATATCTATTTTGTAACACAGAGATGTGAGTTTCTGTTAGCCTGGGAACTGAAGGCAGGTGACAAAGAGTGATGTCATCCAAGTTGACCCAGCAGTAATGTTTGATAGTAATTTAAGAACTCTGTCAGAGAGAGAGACTGTGTGCATTTTATATTTATCTTTGGATCTGACATCCACTCATCATCATCAACATCTGCACTTGCCTTGCTAATAGTAAGTAACAAGATTACAGCAATTTCTTTTAGATATAGATAGGAATATAGTAAAGTCTAGTCTAGATGTTTTCTGTATTTATTTGAGACTGTTCTGCAATGTTGTTTTGAAATATTTCCTGTGATTCTGAACTCCGTAGTTACTGTGTTGATTGAGTATTGTCTTGTTCCTTTATTATTTATTATTAAATATATTTAATCCTATCTTTGTGGCTGATATTTGTGAGACATATTTAAGCTCTTTAAGTACTTGCATATGTATTTGGTGACACTGTACCGACCACTTCTAAATAGTCTTGCTCTTGGTCACAGTTACCATTTGGATAATAATAACATAACACAGTAGGAATGGTCACTCTTTGGGAAGGGCCTTAAAGTAGCTGATAAGGGGTTATGATGGCAGTGATAACTACCTTATGGTCTGTGCAGAAGGGGGCATAGCTAGTAAACTTATGCCATCCTTTCCCAGGTGTGTGTTTGTGTATAAATCAAATCTCAAAATGTGTGTGTGTGTGTGTGTGTGTGTGTGTGTGTGTGTGTGTGTGTGTGTGTGTGTGTGTGTGTGTGTGTGTGTCAGCTACTTGGGCAGGGACCCGAAGCACTGGTTGGACAGAAAGAGTGTTGGCAGGACCTGGCTTGGAACCCTGGGTAAGGACTCAAATCTATAGCTGTGCCAGTGGGGAGTCTTATTGGGGATCTGGAGAAAGAGGGATAAACCAGCCCCCAGACTGACTGAGATCTCTGTGTGCTCTTAAGGGAATTTTTACTTTACTCTATGTGTAATTTTCATCCACCCATTGTGTACATCCCTCACTGTTGCCAGTGGTGTGGTCTGAGCCTCCCTGATTACTGGTCCAATGCAGGGGTGTCACATACTCAAAGATCAGCCTAATGCATATTGAGTGTTTTGGAACAATTATATCTCTGGACCTAGACAAAAAACATAAGCTTTGCAAAGGAAAAGGACTTCCTGACAATAGTGGATACATGGTGATCAAAGGGCAGTTCATTGCTCTTTGACAGTGTGCCCCATACATATCAGTAGTCATTGTCATAAACACTGAAATATGTTGGATAAATGATTTTAAATGCTCAAACACAGACAACTATACACATTTGCAGTAGTTTTAGTATAGATACATATCACTTTAATGGACAGAAGAGGTGGAATCTACATCTATGTTAACAAAAGATGGTGCAGCAACTGTGAAACCATACTATCACACTGCTGTGAGAACTTAGAGTTCCTGTCCATTAAATGTAGACCATTTTACTTACCCAGGGAGCTGAATGAGGTCAGTGTAATAGTGGTGTATATCCCTTCTAGTGCTAATACCACTGAGGCTCTAAATAAACTGTGCAATCACATGGGTTAGCTGCAGAGCAAATATCCTGACTTTGCACACATGGCAGCTGGTGACTTTAATAAAGCAGATCTGAAAGAAGTACTCCCACACTACCATCAGTATGTGAACATTCATACAAGGGGTAATTATATCTTGGAGAAGTTGTACATATAGTTAAAGAAAGCTTATAAGGCAGTGCAACTTCCACAAATGGGAAACTCTGACCATTATACCATCTTGCTATTGCCAGCTTACAAACCTGCACTGGTTAGAGAGAAACCCACAAAGAAACAAATCAGGCCCTGCAAGACTGCTATGAAACAACCAACTGGGATATGTTCAATGAGGCCGCCACAGTGAGTCAGCATCTGAACATTGATGAATACACTGAGGTACTGATGGCATACATTTCAAACTGTGTTGCTGGGGTAACAAATACTAAGAGTATCACTATTACAGCTAACCAGAAGCCATGGCTCACCCCTAAGGTATATGAGCTGCTGAAGGAGAGAAACGCAGCATACAGGGCTAAGGACAAAGTAGCCTTAAGTGCAGCAAGAAGTAATCTGAGGAGGGGTACAAAGGAGGCTAAGTGGGAGTGTGGCAAAAAGGTACAGAGCCACTCTGAAGACATGAAGGATGCAAGGAGACTATAACAAGGCATAAAGGAGATCACTGACTACAAAATCAGGTCAGCAAAGTGTGAGGACAGCATCAGATTTCTGGACAGTTTGAACATCTTCTTTGGTAGATTTAAGGAGAGAAACAATAGGCTGGCACTAAAAAAAGAAACCACAGGTTGGCACTAAACAAAAATGTAGTTTAGGACATTAATGCAGAGCTCTGTTTTTGTGCTTTGGTTGTGACATTAAAGGAAGAGAATTTGACTGTCTGCAAGCTTTATTGTACACCTTCCCAGGTCTATTGTTTGTTTTACAAGTAATCTTTGTGGACCTAGTACAATTTTCTTTGGATTTGTAGGTTGGCACTAAAGCTATCCACTGATGAGAAGGATGCAATACTCAGCTTCAGCACAGAGGAGGTAAAAAGAGAGCTAAGGAGAGTGAACCCCAGGAAGACTCCTGGCCCAGACAACATACTGGGCAAGGTGTTAAAAGGCTGTGCTGATCAACTATGCACAGTGCTCAAGGAAATATATAACACCTCTCTTGCCATGGCAAAAGTACCCTCATGCTACAAAGAAACTAACATCATCTCACCTAAGAAAACCACTCCCTCCAGCCCTAATGACTACAGACCAGTCACTCTGACATCCACTGTTATGAAATGTTTTGAGTGGCTGATCAAAAAGCATCTTTCATCATGCCTATCTCTTGCTTTTGACCCTCTCCAGTTTGCATACAGAGCTAACCAATCCATGGCTGATGCTATATCAGTAGCACTACACATTTCCCTTAATAATTTAGTGGGCAAAGACAACTATGTGAGGATGCTGTTCATAGACTTCAGTTCTGCATTTAATACTGTGGTGCCAATGCAGCTGATAGAAAAACTGGCACACTTGGGAATCAGTAAGTATCTCTGTAACTGGATCCTGGACTTCCTGAATGAGAGACCACAGAGTGTGTGTTCAGGTAAGAACACATCAAAGTGCATTAGGATTAACACCGGGGTTCCAAAGGGATGTGTTCTCAGCCCACTGTTATTCACCATCCTGACCCACGACTGCTATGCTAAGCACAAGTCCAACCATATCATCAAGTTTGCTGATGATTCCACAGTCGTGGGGCTTATCACAAAGGAGAAAGAAAGGGCATACAGAGAGGTGGTGGCATCTCTGATCAGTTGGTGTGAGGGGAACAACCTTGACCTGAATATAAGCAAGACCAAAGAGATTATCATTGACTTCAGGGAAAGGAGAACAGACCACCCAGTGCTCAGTATCAATGGTGAGAGTGTGGAGAGGGTTAAGAGTATGAAATTCCTGGGTGTACATATATCAGAGGATCTCTCGATTTGGGGAAAGAACAGCCAACTGGTCAAGAAAGCTCAACAATGCCTCCACTTTTTAAGAAGGCTGAAAAAAATCTGTTTTCTCCTCATATTCTCTCCACCTTCTATAGAGGTGCAATAGAGAGCATCCTCACCTGCAACTTCACGGTGTGGTTTGGAAGCTGCACAGTTACAGAAAGGAAGGCACTAAAAAGAGTGGTGAGGGTAGCAGAGAATGTAACAGGTTCTAGTCACCCATCAGTATGTCTTTATTCTGCAAGAAACATCAGAAAGGCCACTAAAATAATAGAAGACGACAAGCATCCTATTAATAGACTGTTTAGGCATCTGACATTGGGAAGGAGATATTGCAGCATCCATTGCAGGATTACAAGATTCAGTAACAGTTTCTATGCCACAGTGATTAGACTTCTGAACTTGGGCACTAGTCCCAGGGGTCTAGATGCATAATAAGTCAATTGTTATTTATTTGTGCAATACATACTTACATCTATTCCAAGAAAGTGCAATATTTATAATATCCATAGTCAGCCTTATTTAACTCACCCAGGTACAATATTAGACAAATAACTTAGGTATTTCAATCTTTGTGTGTTTTGCATTGCTTTAAATAGGGTAGTTAATTTAACTCAGGGGAGGGTATTCTTTTCATATATGAGTGTTGGTAAAATCTTTGCTCTTTCTTGTGGGTATTGGGAGTAGTATTGTATTTGTTAGTTATGTTTATTCCTCTACTTGTATGTGTTGTTTCACTTTCCTTTGTAATCTCAGGAATTGAGCTGATGCGCAAAATTTCATTTAGGCTAAAAGTCTGTAATTCTAAATGACAATAAAGTTTACTTTGACTTTGACTATTTCTAGTGAATCAATCCATCAGTCCCTCTCTCCTGTCAAATCCCCCAGTCACCAGTTGTTTACCCTTTGTCTATCTATGTATCCTAATTGGGGGTCTCAATTTTGTATCAGCACCTCCCTGTTAGGCTTTGAAAGCATCATATGTTTGTGTGTTTGTCCCTCCTGCTATCCCAGTAACTTTCTTCCTAGCCACAACTTTCTTATGCTTCCTGCCCACCCATGACTTTCTTCTAAAAGAATAAAAAAGAGCACCAGTCCTACAAAAAAGTATACCCTTCCTCCCCTACATTCATATCAGTCATTCTATCTCATTGTCCTTTTGTGTACTCCCCTGTTTGCTCTTCCTACTTTCTGACTGTCATATCACCCCATTTCCTTGCTATTTATCAAATAAAATCAGTTTGCACCATGCAGTGCAGCCCCTGCATGGCTTTCCAGCTGTGCATGTGTTGTAAGCTTGTAGTGGTGTGATACAAATGTAAAAGTCCATAGCATGCCGATATCCTCAGGCATGTGACCATTTATAGCACGGTCCACCTGCTTGCATGGTGATTGCCATTTTCAAGAATGCTGGTTAGCATTATGTAGCACTGAGTCAGTTAAACCCAGGCGATGTTGGCATAAATGTATAACTGAGCCTACTCATGTAACCTTAATCATTCTTATTTATCACAGTGAGGTCACATTATATTTCTTTCTGAATGCTGTTTATCTTTGGGTTAGCTTTCATTCTTAACCTTTACACAATAAATGTTTTTGTGAAATGCCAATACTTGCAAAGTACTCATCAATTTATAAACACATTTAAACTTAATAAAATGCATTATTTTCTTATCAAGGAGATGACCCGTAGTCATCAATAGTGAGTGTCATAAGTATTTTAAAATGTTAGTTAATTGATTTTAAATGTTCAAGCTCAGACAACTAAACACATTATGCATTGATTTTATCATTGCATGTATCACTTTGATGACTAATTCCCAAATCTTATTTTGGCTCAACTAAGCATAACATAAAAAAGATCTGTGTTTCTTTTGTTCTTGCTAAATACCTGCAAAGCAGAGTAAATTTATTTAGTATGCAGTAGAGGTTTACCCTCAGTGGTGACTCAAAATTCTGTTTCTTGCCAGGGCACAATGCCAGCACAGCAGCTGGCTAGCAAGGCAAATCGAAAATGCCCCCCCAAAAAACAAAAAGTACCCTGCCTCCACTACTGCTATGTGTTGTGTTTTACCTAATTTTACAGGCTATATTCTTTTACCCAAAAGAAACCTGGAATGATTCTTAAACTATATTTTTTCTTCAAAGTAGCAGTTATTATTTTGTGGAGAATTAGGGTCTCTGATATGTGCTTCTGTATGATCAAATAATAGAAATCAGGCATGTGTGGGTGGTTGAAGTATAATTAGTGTAGGAGATGGATAGGTATTCTGTAAGAGCAGCTGTACATAGCACAACACTCTTACAGAGTGGAATATATGTCATGCATTTCTGGGACCTCTGAGTGCATGCCCATGACAGTCCATGCATATCATTCTTTTGATGGTGAAGTAGCACACCATTAACTGAGAGGCAGTGTGAAGTTTAACAAGTCTTATGTCAAATGCATGTCACACCAGAGATTAAACAGGACACCACAGGAGGCTCAGGCAGAAATCTAATCTAATATAACAGCATCTTTACATTGATTGGTGTAAATAACAAACATGCCCAGAGCACGTCAGGACCAGTGCAACATGGGTGGATGTAATGCAAGTAGATAGTGGGACAGAATCAGCTAGCAATATGGTAACACTGGTGCTGTAGTGGTCTATTCCTAAAGACAGATCAAGAAAGAACACAATATTAAGCATCAGGACTGTTCCTGGGAAGCCCTGAAACATTAAGTATGTAGTATGGTATACAAAGGAACAATACAGGCCAGGCAAACACAAAACACAAAATACAAGTGGAGAAACAGATGTTATAATTCATGTCTGTTTCATGATGGTACAGACCCTCTGCACCAAATATGTACATCTGTATCACAGAGAGTGATATTGGATAAGGTGGGCCATGGTAAGGCATACCTCTAGTGACCTAATAACAAATATTCTTCATACAGCACAAAGACATGTTGTAGGAAACAAGGCAGACGTATGTAATGTAATAATTCTCTAGGCTCACTACATTATAGATTCGGCAAAACCAATATTAATATAGCATAAACCCCTTAGAAAGCAGCATTGTAGATCATTCTAGTCACTGTTGCATTAAGCAGTGTTGAGACCTCATGGGTATCTTGTGACTTTAGAACATTACAGTAAAGCTCCCTACTTTGATTTATAACTGTCCATTCTTCTAGAGTAGCATACAAAGGCCCCTCATCATCAACATGCCTTGCCATTTTACATCTTCTTCCTTGCTCTTGTATTACTGTCTGATGCAAATTCAATAAAGCTTACACAGTAAATGTTACCATGTTTGCATCACTGTGTGAAGCAAACATGGGTGCAGCAAATTTTAGATTCAGTAAAGTCCATGTAGTGGCACGCAATCACAAGCATTCAAGCGCACCAACGGAAAGGTTCGTGGGATGCGTATTTCTGCATAAGTAGCTGAATTTCATGCTGAATTCCATGTGGGGAATAAGGCATTCTACATCTTACATCTTACATCCCATTAGTAAATGCATTACATGAAGAACAATTAATGTTATGAATCATCTATACCCATCCATCATCAGCCCTATTCATGTCTATAATCTTCCCTTTGATAAGTATTGTCACAGACACCTGCAGGAAGTTGACAGGCCTCAGACAGCTCTGAGTAATTAAACATCAGAGGTTCTGCAACAAATGTCTTCTGTGGGCAGAAAGAAGTAGCTGTCAGTGAATGCAGTATCATATATGTATAGCTTTGAGGAAGAATATGTATGCATCACATGGCTGTCTTTCAGCCAAATGGGATGAATATGCTGCACATCCTTAAGTCATATGGGATCACAGCCACCTATTCCAGGGACCACAATGTACAGTATGATATACATAGGACATGCTGGTTAGACACATTCTTGTCTCAAAGGTTGTCAGTCATCTGCCTTAAGCTTCCAATGTATGTCAAGCAGAGCACATCCATTAACCTGTTTGAGTATAGGCTGGCTGACTTGATGTGAAAATGTTATCTGCCATGGATCACTACTGATTCTATGCTGGACATGACTGGTTCTTTCTGTAAGAATCATGGCCATGCATAATATCTGCCATTGCATATAATATAGTGATGTACCATCTACGGTTCTAAACACCATCAGGCTAATACCCTTGTCACAGACTCTGAAGCTTGGAACCTATGCTGATGTGTATGAAAAAAAAACATACTGTATTACTGCTTTGAGCTTTGTTTGCAGTGCATACATACAATCAAGACTTCAGAATATGATGGTTTGACTTTGGATGTGCACGCATAAGTAAGCACTAAACAATCCGTAAAAAGTAGGTTAGATATAGTAATGAGACACATGTCATTGATTGACTTTACAAGCCTAACTATAGAGAAATTATAATGCTAGCAACTAACTGGCTAACTGTAATAAAAGTGACAGTTAAATTATCAGGTCAACAGCACAAATTCAGATATAAAACCATATTAAATGTAGGTAGTGACCCTGTGCATCAGACACATGCCATTAGTATAGATAGACCACCAAATAGCAGCACAAAAATATGAAACCACAGCCACATAATAAGAAGAATAAAAACAAGTAGTCTTCAAGGAGTTCATTACAGTATCAAAAAACACACCTTAAATAGACACCCAAATTGATGCAATTAACACATAATAAATTCAACAATTACTTAATCATATACTTCCAATTGCATTCATTATTCAATCTAATTGGAAACAAACTATTATATTTTAAAATATACATTGTCTATTTAAATAACAAGTTGTCTTTAAGTAATTCACCCACATCAGTACCTACCTGCTCCAAAACACAACCCTTTAGTAGTGTAAAATCACCATGATGAAATGTAAGAAAATGTACAGCCAGAGGGCTTTCCAGGCGACACTTTAGATGTCCCTTATATGTTCTTGCAATCTTGTTATGAAAGCCTTCTGGCTCTCTTCAGTATAGAACTGGTTACAGGGACATCTCAAAGCATATATAACTCTTTCAGAATTACAGTTAAACCAACATGCAGGCTTAAAATTAACACCATTAATTTTAGAAAAAATATGTACAACATGGCTACAAGTGGAACATTTTCCACAACTATAAGTTCTATATTTAATATTCATTTGTTCCTGAATTTCTATCATCAGTGACTCAAATCGTCTGTGAACTAATAAATCTGCCAGGGTGTGACCTCTTTTAAAAGAAATACATGGAAACAATTTTATCGCATCTATCAACATTTTATCTTTTAATAAAATTGGGCAATAATATTTGAATAGTTTCACTATTTGTTCACGAAGAATATTATATATACTCACAAAATTAACATCTCTCTTATTAATGGGGATATTATTATTATTATTATTATTATTATTATTATTATTATTATTATTATTATTATTATTTTCCCAATATTGGCTGTGTCTAAAAACACTTCTATCAAAATTTCTAAACTGGGAGACCATCTCTTTTTTTCTAATCAAAAATACCTTCTTCAGGGCATATACAACTTCCTTTCTTGCATAACCACTACTTATAAACATATCCATAGTCCTCTGACTCTCATTAATAAAGTCTGCCCCTGGCATTCAGCAAGCAATCATGCAGGAATACATTATTCCTGCTCAGCATGGACCGTTCCTGTTCAGCATGGAAGCGCTCCTTACATATGTATGAAGGCACACTGCCATGCTCTAAAACAGACATGGTTCCATGTATGAGCACAGGGTGTGTGTGAGTGTGTGTGTGTGTGTGTGTGTGTGTGTGTGTGTGTGTGTGTGTGTGTGTGAGAGAGAGAGAGAGAGCAGCGGTCTTACAATATACATACCCCCTGCACTACAGAATTGCCTTTCAGCAATTTAAAATGAGCAAGAATGCTCTTAACACCCCCAACCCATCAGGATAACAAATCTGGTCAAAGCCATATGGGACAATCGTCCCTACTAAGAGAAATGTCAGGATAACAGATGTAGCATAAGCACATAGTGCACACCTCCCAACCTGTCAGAGTAAGGAATGTGGACAAAGCCAAAAGGGACAATCATCCCACAAAGCAAAAAGTTGATAGAATAACAGGTTCAGCATTAGCAGGGATATTCTGAAGGGTACAGATAAAATAACACAAGTAATTATTTTTTTTTATAAATGCGATAAAGTTTAAGTGTAGCTGCGTGGGTGTACCCATTACTTAGCTACGCTTAGTCCAGCTTAAACAGCACAAGAAGTTAAATAGTGTAGTGGTTAGAGCATTCGATCCCCACTATAACCAATTTGCATTTTACATGTGAAAGCAGTACATAAACATTTATTTTTATGATTAGCTACTAAATAATGTTTGTTAATCAGAGTATGTAATAGGTTCAGATGTGAGGTGTCAGTTTAATAAAGTTGTAAAACCCCCATATAAACACAAGTGCCCCATACAGTATAGTTACACATGAATAAATGTAATGAAAGCACACTGGAGGATGTCAGGGATAATAAACAAATTTATAATAATATAATAAAAATACTTATTTTCCCATACTCTCCCACCAGGTCACTATGCTCCAAAAATCAAAACCTATTACAAGTCCACAAACCTAACGTACCAGTGGGTAAACTGTTATACTCCTGGACTATGGCCACACATTGGAATGACCTCCCCTCTTCTGTATGCTCTGAGCAACATCCCATCAAATTCAAAACTGCCCTCCAAAAACACCTTCTCACCAAATGGACCTGCAACAGTTCTGCCTTGTCTAATGCTGTCACCTAACTCCTTTCTCTCCCATACTCAGACCCAGCACTACTTTTCTTTGAACTTTACAACCACCGAAATCACCTGTTCCTGTCATTTGCTTAATTTTATTCCTACATTTTGAAGTTTTGCGAGTTATATCACTCTATTTGCCTTTGTTTGTATTGCAGTCTCCTTTTGCCACTGGTATTGTTATAATTCTTGTAAAATGTTGTAATCTACCTTGTGGGTAGCCACCTCTGTAATATAAAAACTTTACTTATTCTATTAGTACATGTGTTTGTATTCCAGTCTCTTTATTGCTAATGTTTGTATTGTTATAATTCTTGTAAATACTGTAATCTATCTCCAGGTAACCACCTCTGTAAAAAAAAAAAAAAAAAAAAATTATCGTATTAGTGTATTGGAGCTTTTCTCCCTGGGCTGCTACTGAAAATGGCCTCTATTCAGCCCAGTGGACTTTCCTGGTAAACAAATGTCATAAATAAATAAATAATATGTAATGAATGATGAATCAATGCCATACAGCAGATAGTCTATAAAATGAAAAATAAGCAATGCTAAGCATTGCACAGCTCTGCTTACCAGGTGTAAGCATTGTGTAAATATGATTGCTAAGCAATGAGTAGCCTAGCTAAGTAAATTTGCCCATTGGTAAGCAGTGCTGAACCTGTCCCTTTAAGAACTGCCAACCTTAGCTAAGCAGATTTGCCCATAGCTTAGCTTAGCTCAGCATATTCAAAACCATCCAATCATGGCAAAGGGTGGGAAATTAGCTGTATTTAAACCCCACAGGTGGGAATACAGCTCATAACTGGTTGCAGCTTCCCACTGTAGGAAGTATGGCAGGTGTTGGTGAGGGCATTTGCTTCCATGCGCAGCACTGGGGCATACAGGAGTTCAAGGTCATAGTAGGACTCCTGGTACAAAACCATGATGAGAGACTGCTGCAGGGCCAGTACCAAGGCTCCCGATTTAAAGCCTGGGACCATCTCACCCATGATCTCACCAGTGCCACTGGTATTCCTCGGACTGGTGAGCAGGTCTGGCACCACTATGCCAACTTGAAGCAGAGAAAGAGGGAGCTCTTGGACGAGTGGGTCCAAGAAGCAAGGCAGAGGGGTGATGTCCCAGCAGTGTGTAAGTACTCATACCAATAACTGTTTGCTAATGTCCAGCCTGTGTATATGATGGATAGGTATATCTAAATATTTTTCTATTTCTCTTACAGCTGCAGCTGAGTGGGCTGTGAATCAGGAAGCCCATGCTAGTAGGTTGCAAAGGCTGTGTTGCAAGGCTGGTGAGTAACAATCCTGCTTGCAGTAGTCATACCAAATAAATATAAAGTACTAGAAAGTCACCTGGCAGTATAAAAACTGTGTATGGGTTGTACCGAATAAACCAGACAATATCGACTCGAATAACACAATTAACTAAGAAAATACAAAAAGTGCAGCACCTACGGAGATGGTTGAATCTCTAAGTAAACTTGTAAAGTCACCAAGTCAATCGAAGCAAGTAAAAGCCAAGGAACTCTTTAATGAACTTTAAGCGCTTTTCGTCTACTGGATCAGTAGACTTCTTCAGAAGTTATACAAACAAGGTCTAATCAGTCAACATTTATAGCTCTGTGTTACAAACAATTATTCAAATGAGTACAAAGTGAAATGTTACGAATCAGCTCTTAAAGTAACAGGCTGTAAAATCGGACAACAGGAACATGTTAAAAATAAAAGGGACAAAAGTTTAAACAATAAACCCTATAAACTGAGTACTGGTGAAAAATAATAAACATACATATTAGTAAAAAAAAAAAAAAAAAAAAAACAACATTTACGCATTTACTAAATCAAGGCTTACCCTTTGGTATTAAAGTGATTATGAAACAACATAGCCCACTTACTCAGTAAGACAAGTTAATTTTTAAATTTAGTGTCATGCTAAAATCTGTCTTTATAATTAACTTTTATAATTAATTAATTTTTTTTTTTTTTTTTTTTTTTTTTTTTACTAATATGTATGTTTATTATTTTTCACCAGTACTCAGTTAGACTGATTAAACCTTGTTTGTATAACTTCTGAAGAAGTCTACTGATCCAGTAGACGAAAAGTGCTTAAAGTTCATTAAAGAGTTCCTTGGCTTTTACTTGCTTCGATTGACTTGGTGACTTTACAAGTTTACTTAGAGATTAAACCAGACAATATGTCAGCATTAATCCCATATAGGTCATATTTAAATAAAACTGTAACTCTCTGGCAATAAAGCTCTAAATTCTGGACTGGTTGTGTTTACTCTGGTATTGTATGGCATTTATTGTTGCATTCTCTGAATAGTAATGTGTTAACCACTGTTACCCACACTGTTCTACATAAAAAATGTCTAGGAATGTCTGTATAAGACTGTTGTAATTACAAGATCAGATTGTACAACCAAGAGAGACTTAGACAGAAAACACTGAAGAAACAGGCAGCAATAGCCAAATAGCATACTCTGCCGAAACTTAAAACTGCTGTATTTTTAGCAGACACAGCCATGGTTTGAATCCTGGGACTGATAGTAAGCTGTATGCATAATCATACCTCTCAACTGTACAGATTTTTTCAGAATGTCCAGATAATTGGCTCATATTTTCTGCCTGTTCCTTTCTCCCTCTGGTAAATCAGTGGGATGTTTCCAGAATTGTAGTCACTAAGTAATGACACACATTAGATTTTCAGACCTCAAAACCTTCAAACAATGTATATTAAAACAACTTTCCAAGTTTATGAGAGCAATATTCAAAATATGTCCCTATATGTACCCCCATGTTGTCAAGCTTTGTCTAGAGTGTGTGCATTAAGAGATTGAGAGGTATGTGTATAATATTAACTTGGAATCTGGGAATATGTGTAGAAACAGACAGGTAATGTTAACAAACATTCCCTCCACAGGTCTGTCAAATAAGAAAACTGTGCCTGCCTGCTAATAAAGATTTAAATCCTGGACTGGTAGTGTTTACTCTGGTATTGTATGGTCTGACGTAGCATTCAGTAACATCTGATATCAGAATAGTACTGTTGTGTCAACCACTGTTTCTCACACTGTGCTATATAAAAATATGTCTAGGAATGTCTATATACGACTGTTTTAATTACAGGGTCAGATTGTACAACCAAGAAAGACTTAGATAGAAAACACCAAAGGGATAACCAGCACTATCCAAATAGCACACTCTGCTAAAACTTAAATTGTATGTTTAGCAGACACAGCCATGGTTTGAATCCTGGGCATGGTAGTAAGCTATATGCATAATCATAACTCTCAACTGTACACATTTTTTTCAGAATGTCAAGATAATTGGCTCATATTTTCTGCCTGTTCCTCTGCCCAACTGGCAAACCAGTGGGATGATCTCAGAATTGTAATCACTAAATAATGACATACATTTGATTTTCAGACCTCATAAAAAATGTGTATTAAAACAAATCCTGTCACTCTAGCAACTCTCCAAGTTTATGACAGCAATATTCAAAATATGTCCCTATTGCCCCCATATTGTCAAGCTTTTTCCTGAGTGCGCGCATTAAGGGATTGAGAGGTATGTGCATAAAATTAACTCAGAATCTGGGAATATGTACAGAACAGTCAGGTAATGATAACAAACATTCCCTCCACAGGCCTACCAGGTAAGAGTTGTAGAATTTAGCTATAAGACAGTTGAAATATACAGTGTACAAACATACCACTGTCCAAACCAAGGCCACAGGGTATTGTAATAATACCTGTACATTAATGATTAGAGCAATGATTATTAAAGTTGTGAGTACTACAAGGATATATAAGTTAACTGACATCACCCCACCCCCCACTGTCATTGGTGGCCTGTTGCTATCAATGTAACCTGCATGCCATTGTAATGGCCACTTTGGTTCCATATATGCATGTGTTCTATTTGCTATGCAACTGTTCCAAATCTGGTGTTTTGGGTTAATGAGAATATCTATGCATGCTGTTATAACTAATCCTGGTTAATGTTACTCTGTAAAGGCTGATACGGCCGAGGCGCTAAGAGAAATCAACTGACAAGTTCTTTCATTGTGTTTTTTATAATTAATTCGCTGTGGAATTAAACAGAATATCTGGAAAAGGTGTCGCTGTTTTTTTGGATGTGGTATAGCAGTTTTTCATCTGAAGTGGTTACAATTTAATCCTGGATTGTGTTGACTACTACTAACCCACATATGTTTTAAAAGTGCAATGCCATAACATATTTGAGAAGGCCGGTCCCAGCGGACCCACCTCTCCCACCTCATCTGGCCATGACACCAGGCCCCAGCATGTCTGGGAACCACCCCAGGACCTCCTTATCTGCTGGTCCTGCACCACCTTTGGGTGGAACCCCCTCAGGGTATGGGGCTCGTCCCCCCTGGGAGCAGGCAGGGACAGGATCCTTTCACCTGAAGTCAGGTCTGGGGATTGGTGCGTAGCGAACTCCAGAGTGAGTTTGGAGATCTGCTACACCAGCTTGAGGGCCATTTGGTGCATTTAGAGGGTCAGCCTGCCCCTCCTGCTCAGCCCCCAGCACAGCCACCTTTGGGGCTGTGAAGGTGCAGTGGTGACTGCCCATGGGTGGGGACCTCGGTCCTACTGTTTCCATTTGGGGGCTCATGGGCTTCCAATTTCCAAACACCCCTCCCTGTCCAAGGTGTTTACCCCCCACATGTACATACATACATATATATATATATATATATATATATATATATATATATATATATATACATACATACAAATGTTTCAAGCACGGGCACTAATGCCCTTCTAGCTTGCAAATATGCCAAAACACTTGCTCCCATAATAAATGTCCAGGCTGTTCTTAAAAATATCTAAACTAGTACTTGCTTTAATGTAATTTGGTAGTCTGTTTCAAGCATCAGCTACTCTGTCAGAGAACCAATTAGTACACTTCTCATTCCTATAGAATCTTCTACATAGGTTATCTGATGATTCTCAAGTACTCTTTGATAACCCCAAACATTCTCAGAGGTAGTTGTCCCTAAATGCCCTACATGCCTGAATAAGATCTCCTCTTAAATGTCTGTAAGAGATACTGTACAAGTTCAGATATTTTAGTCTTTCATAATAGCTTTGATTTTCATATCCATGGATGCCCTTGATATATTTCTGCTGTACTCTTTCCAGTTTATTAATGCTTGTTTTCCTATAGGGTTTCCATATTGTTATTCCATACTCATGTTTGGATGTAATGTAACTAACAAACAATGACTTCATTATGTTTGATTTTCTAGACCTTTTTGTACAACCTATAGTTCTATAACTATCATTAGCCAATTGGTTGATATGATTAGAAAAAGTCATAGCTGAATCTACCCATATACCCAGGTCCTTAAATGAGTCTACAGTTTCAATCACTGTGTGCTGTTTTAAATATTCACCTTTCAGTTTATGTCTCCCAAATCACATATGCTTAGTTTTTGATGTATTTATCAACATATTATTCTCCTGTTCCCAAAATGGTCAATTTAGTCAAAGTATTTTGCAGACATGCCTTATATGTAACACTTGTAATCGGTTTACCCAATTTCAGGTCATCAGCATATAGACTGTAGAACACCTCATATGAAAAAGTACGGTCTGAAAGATACAATCTAAACAAGTAAAGGCCTAGGACAGAGCCCTGTGGGACACCTTGACTGTAACCAAGGATTTCACCTGTCCAGTTGGTGCGTGATACTTGCCATGTCCTATTTGTGAGCCATGCAGCTATCCATCTTATCAACAGTACATCAATACCTAGTTGAACTAATTTATTGATCAGTGTTTTGTGTATGACCCTGTCAAATGCTGAAGTTAAATCTATATAAATCACATCACAGCACACATTTTCATTCATAGCTGTTATTATATTGTTATAGAACATCATGTTACAGGTGATAATAGATCTATTTTCAACATATGCATGCTGATATATGGTTTCAAGTCCCAACCTATCCAGTTCTGACAATAACTTATCCAGTATTACCTTCTCCATTATTTTCCACAACATGAAAGTAGACTTAAGGGTCTATATGATTCTGGGTTTGTCCTACTCCCCTTTCCCTTAAAGACAGGTTTAATAAGTGCACGTCTCCAATCTTGTGGAATTTTCCCATATTTATATGACCTAGTGAATAACAGAGGTTTACATTCATATGGTCGAACTCACATTGCTCGACCATACATTTTACTGACTTTTCTCCATGAATCTCTTAATGCCAATTGGTCAGAATGTTGTAAAAACACTGTAATCGATATTTCTGACCACTCTACACCCTAAAATGAGTGCTAACATAGATCAAAAAGGGGACAGGAATTTGTGATTCACAACACTCAATCGCATTTTTGAGATGTTGCTGCACTCCTTTCGGCCATACCTGCTCAACCATCCACCAGTCGATCATTAGCATGTACACCAATAATAGATATAACGGTACTGTAAATTTGTGCTGAAGTGTTCTCAGGTCATTGTTACTAATTCCATCTCCTCTCAGTGCTTTGTTTGAATCCAGTTTGTGCAATTCTTTTTCAATATAATCTAATTTGATTCCAGTATCTGGAGTTACCTGGATGTCACTCGGACAACTTATCACCCCTTTTGTGGAGCCAAACGACTTTGCATAATATTTTGTAAATATATCTATAATCTGTTGTGTCTGAGAATAAATTTTAGAATCTGCATACAATTTATCAATTTGTATGTATTTACTCCTTCTACATCTTATATATCTAAAAAAGGTTTCTTATTATGCTCAATATCTTTATATACATTTTCTTCAATTTTTTCTTGATCCTGTTTCACACCATGCTTAATCTGTTTCTCCAGCTTGTTTATTTAAGTTTTCAAAGTTGCAGTTCAACCTCTCTTCCATTTCTTACACTTGTCTCTCACCTCAATCAGATATCTTGTTCTTCTGGAAATATATCCTCCTGATGTTGTATGCCTAGATCTTGATGTTAAACATTTTTTTTTATTTTTTGCACTCAAATAATTCCTCTTTCAAAACTTTTAACATTCCATCTACAGTTTTTCCACACTGAGCACCTCACTCCATTTAGTTTTACAAAGTGACTGTTTTGCTTCCATATAATCTGTAATTAACCTTCTGTGCATTGGCTTAGATTTCAGTTTCGCAGAATTATCTAGAAACAAATTAATCTTTATAACACCATGATCACTGCACATCAATGGTGGTAAAACTTGACTTGAAGTCACAATAACTTCTTTGGGAACACAAACAATGTCTAGCATGTTCTGTCCCCTGGTAGGTTTTTTTACAATCTAAAACAATTTTTCCTGAATATACTCTGTGAATAATTTCCTTACTAACATTGTTGAATCAGTATTATTCCAGTCTGTTTCTGGTAAATTTAAGTCCCCAGCTAATATTATTCTTCCCTCCTGTGCTTCATGCAAGACGTATGAATTCCTTTAGGTCATCTGCACTTGACTTTGGTGGTCTATACACTCCAACAATTGTTATAAGTTCCAGGGTTGTCTTTATTGTCACAGTTACACAGTCTATAGTATTGGTATTATCACTGAACATGTAATAATCACAGGTCTCATTGCTAACTTTAATCCCTATCATAACACCTTCACCTGATTTTTTTGTTAGAATGTCTGTTACAGTAAAAACATTTATACCCTGACAGAACTGGTTTCTTGTCATTGTTCTTTAACCATGTTTCACAAACAATAACATCAATCTTGTGGGAACATAGCAAATTTTCTAATAAAAAAACTTTGTTATTAATGCTCCTAGCATTAACAACCATCAGAGATGCATCAAATGTTGCTATCTGTGAGCTATTACATTTTTGACATGGCAAAAATCCTGGCTAGTGTTTGCCAAATGTTGCAAAATATCTGCTGCAAAAATTCTCTTCCCTGATCTAGACCAATGCACACCATCCTGATGAACATGTGCGCCCAAAAGAAGGCTTGGGTGCTCTACACATTTCCATTTTTTAAAACAAGATATTCTATGCATGTAGGTGTTTATCCAAAAATCTTTTCGTTTACAGTGACCTGACTATCCTTTCTATAGGTGATTTTTGAAAAATATGTCCTAACACCAGTACAAGCTATACTATCTAGGAGGGCTGTCAGTTCCCAACTAACAGTCAGAGAATCTTTGTTGGTGGCATCATTTGCGCCAACATGAATTAAAACAGATCCATACTTCCTTACATTAAGGCATTCCAAGACTTGTTTCACATCTTCTGTTTTGCTCTTGGCAAGCATAACACTACTCAATGTTCATTATCATCTCTGCAAATATAAGTATCACTTCCTCTAATAACTGAATATACAATTACAAGAATATTTTTGCTGACCATCTCTGAAGAATCTTCAGCTTATAATACAGTCATTTCTGCCCTATCAATTGTTATGAAGGACAGAGCTTCATCACTATTAAGCTTATTAATTACACTGTTTTCATTGCGTATTAAATTCTCATCCAGCAGGCATTGTAAATCCATAGCTTGAGCCATGTAGTCAACATCTGTCTTTCTCTTCTTTTTTCTTACAGTAATGTTCTTCAATCCTTTCACGTTCAGTTTTGATTTCTTTCTTTTCACCTGCCCCTTGCCTCTTTTTCCTACCTTTTCCATTGGAAAGATGATGCCTTTTTCTGTAGACTGAGGGTTTTCTGATAGACAGATATCTTCATTCCCTGTCAGCAGTTTGTTACATAACAAAGCTGAATCTTTTTTACTTTGTATTCTCTTCCATTTACAGGCATTAGCCAGTTTATTTTTCTTCCTTGTTATTTGTTGTGAACTTCTTCCTTTCGTTCTTTTTTGTTTCCTTCTAAACAAACTGGATCCTCAGATTGCTGAGTACTTGCATCCACAATTCCTTAGTTCCCAGTGGCATCATGTTTCATAGGGGTTGAATGTTCGTAAATCTGTTCTGTGCATACATCTACATAAATAAATACATTTTCCCCACTGTTGAATGACTGTGCTGCATGATATGTTTGAGAAAACATCACACATATCTGCAGCTCAGCTGGCTTAGTGGTAAATTGCTGTGGCTATGGTTTACAGGGTCCTGGGTTAGACACTTGCAAGGGCTGATAATTTTTTTGCTGGCCAGAACAAGGGCTGTTGGATACAGAGTGATTAAGGCACTTTTAAGCAGTTGTAAGTGGGTGCGAAATGAACAGTTATGGATGGTGTGAAATTCATTTTTGGAAAAGATTTCTCTTTTTTTGTTAAGGTGAGAGTGTGATGTGGAAAGATAGTAGGTATATTTGGCGAAGTAGGTTTGGTCGGAATACAGACAAGACAGACAAGACAGCATACAGGGGCATTATATGAAACATGTGGGGGGTAAACACTTTGGACGGGGAGGGGTATTTGGAAATCAGAAGCCCATGAGCCCCCAAATGCAAACAGTGGGACTGAGGTCCCCACCCATGAACATTCACCACTGCACCTTCATGGCCCTGAAGGTGGCTGTGCTGGGGGCTGAGCAGGAGGGCAGGTTGACCCCCTAAATTCACCACGCGGCCTTCAAGCTGGCATAGCAAACCTCCAAACTCCCTTCAGAGCTCCATACGCACCAGACCCTGGGCCTGACTTCAGGTGACAGGATCCTCTTTTTGCCCACTCCCGGAGGGGTGGCGACATGCCCCATCCCCTGAGGTGGTTCCACCTGAAGGTATTGCAGAACCAGCAGATGAGGAGGTCCCAGGGTGGGTCCCAGATGTACTGGGGCTTGGTGCCATGACAAGATGAGATGGGAGAGGTGAGTCTGCTGGGAACAGCCTTCCCAAACATGCTACTGTGTTGCAGTTTTAGAACATTTGTGGGTTAGTAATAGTCAACACAATCCAGGATTAGTTATAACAGCATGCATAGATATTCCCATTAACCCAAAACACCAGATTTGGAACAGTTGCCTAGCAAACAGAACACATGCATATATGGAACCACAGTGGCCATTACAATGGCATGCAGGTTACATTGATAGTAACAGGCCACCAATGATAGTGTTTCAGCATGGAACATGAATAGAAACACATTTCAATATTTGTTGAACAATAGGATATATGTCCCAACAGTAGGTTTGGTGTAAACATACCCATTGATTTGTGTGTTTAGATTATTGTTGCAGATAGGGTGGGGGGGAGAGATGTCAATTAACAACTATTATATCCTTGCAGTATGAGGTCCTCTGACCATTTTTCCTGTTTATGTCTTCCAGGTACAATGTTCCATGAATGGCTCCTTGCGTATACACCATAGGAGAATGATGTTATCATAAACTTCATTGTACTACATCACATAACTCTCTTTGGACACAGGGCCCATGATATGCAAGAGAGGACCGCCCTGTGGAATGAGCTCATCCTAAGGGTAAATGATGTCAGCCTGCATAACCGCAGTTATGAGCAGGTGCGACATCATTGCACTCATTTCATCTGCCATGCCTGTCAGCATGCTGCTGCAGTTAGGAGGGGCCAGCTAACCAGAGGTGGGGGTCATGCCATCCAGTCCCCATTGACACATGCTGAGGAGCTTCTCATCAGCCTTGGAGCACCCACCCACCATCCAAGCCAGAAACCTAAAGATAGCATTGTGGAGGTGGGTGCCACCCACACAATGGATAAGGAGCATTCAGGTAAGGCCCCAAGGCACATTAGTAGACCACTGTTGCTTATCCATCTTCATCTGTAATATATCTTCATGCATATGTCAGATAACATAGTCTGTTGCTGCAGTACAGTAATGAACAGATGTGCATAATCTCTAGTATTGTAGGTTTGTACTGTTGATGTGCTGAAATGCTGCTCCCACCTTGTACCAATGCCACAGGTGTGGCTACTGACATTACATCTCTCACACAACTATGTAGGTCTCTCTGGTATACAAATGGGGCAGTAGCCTGTAGCTGGTGAGTATGGAGTTGTTTTGTTCAGGTTTGCCAATACACCGGCCACGTTATGGCCATGGTATTTGCATGCACGCATTTAACACACTTACCCATAATACAAGCTGTACATATACACTTATTGTTGCAGTTAACTGCACTGCATCGTGGTGGTTACCATGGTGGCATATCTGCAGGGTATGTAAGAGTCCTGCAGTATACCTAACAACCTGTCAGTGCCAGATGTGTGGACAGAGATGAACATAATGGTGAGACAAATGCCCTACAGTAGCGACATGTCTGAAACATTATCCTTATACAGTGGCTACAACAGTGGATACACCACTATTACAATGGCAACTGTTACAGATCTACACAACGGCAAATCACAATACCACATTCCACACTTTTTACTACCTGTAAGGTGATCCTAACATGAGCAATGAATGTGTAATATGGAATCCTATGTTAGGACAACAAATATGGGGAATACATACATTAACAATCACTGGAAGCATATGTGTGCACACACTCCAAATAACATATTGTGGAAGCAGCTTTTGAGGTACTGACAGCATTCAGTCTTCTTGAGTACACACCTTCCATCAAGTACAGGGCCTCAATGTCACACCAAGTAATGGTCTGCTGTCTAAGAAGTATGTCCATGACATTTGCCCACTCACCTGCAACAGAGGCAGCCATGGCTTGCACACATTTTACAAACCATGGAATGGATCCCATATCCGAAAGGTAGTACTCAGGAGTGGGAGATATAGCCATACCTCACCATTGTATATACCATAGCAAACAGTGCAGACAGTCATGTATGTGACTATGAAGTATGGGACAACATTAATGTAGAAAATAAACAGATGCCCATCCAAGACAGATGACAACACGCTGCAAACTGGTCATGGTGGCTGCCCAGAAACATGCAGCAACACTGAGGGACTTGTAGGAATGTCTAGCAAGTGCTACCTGTGCAGTACCTGTGTTGACAATCACCTGGAATCTACATAAGTGTGGTCTATGTGTTAGGGGTAATTAGATGGAAGAGTTGTTCCACAGGAAACATCATCCAGAGCTCTCTACAGGTTGCAATGTGTAATGGTGTACTGAGACCAAGGCTGAAACCTACAGACAGTATTAATACAGATACATGTGGTGCACAAGCAACACCTCACTCCACCTCAGGCCCACCATCCCCATCTTTACTTTGCTGGTGCCTGTGTACACCTTTAGGTTTGCTGTTCATTAGCGGGAATTAGGCCGGTAGACATGGCAGTCTGAATTTGGCACACTGCAAAATGACACTCGTGTGGCCTATAGATCTCAAGCATCTACAATATGGCTGAGGATGGGGAGGGGTGTCATCCTGAAACACAACAGTGAACTGAAGTATATATCCAAAGCTTGCTAAGAATGGCTGTATCTTAACACAGTCAAGGTCATGAATTGTGCCAGACATAACCCTGACTCCACAGCAATAGTGAAGGCACTGTGTGACCTCCAAGGGCTGTGCACATGAGCTGACCTTGCAATCCGGTAGAGTTTGGGGACATTTGTAGGGCGGAGTGACCAAACAATGGCAAGTGAAGATGGGCCATGCTAGTATACCCCTTCCAGGAATAGTGACTGCCGTAGTGCACTAAACAGGTGCTGCAAGAAACCATTGTGTTAAGGGTGTGCACACTTATGCAAGCCACATATTGTATGCATCTCAATCAGCATCTGCACAACTACCAGATATGTTTGATACTGCATTTGATTGCACAGGTCATATGTCACATATCAGGTGTGTGTAATGTTAACATATGCCGTATTGTGGCCCCATTGCATATCATGGAAGAGGCTGGCATGTCAACAAGGGTGTGTACACTCCTCATAGCCACACTAAGCTTTGAAGGTTGTCAGTGTAATTGGATTTTTTTGCTCACATATGGACAGCTGATATCTACAAATCAAAGGCCAGGCATTCACTATTGACATCTGTCCTCATATCATCCCAGGTATGTGTCAGAAAAACACATAGGGGCTGTGAGCAACAGAGCAAACACTACTGCCACACTGCACAATCAGCAATGGTGTGTACACTTGTGAGGTATGGTGCACAGTACATGCCAGGGTGCTGAACAGGTGCACAACAATACTGTGTACATGGGTGCAGTGTGTTCCAGGTGAAGGGGCATCACCTACTAACACAACTCATGCATCACAGATATGTATAATGTTGGTAACAAGGATTGAGTATAGCTGCAGTGCATGCTGTTGAGTGCCATATGTCATGCATGTTGACTGTTGGGTAATGACAGGTCTGTGTAATATCTTTGTGCCACATCACCTGTAAGAGTGTGTGTGTGTGTGTGTGTGTGTGTGTGTGTGTGTGTGTGTGTGTGTGTGTGTGTGTGTGTGTGAGTGAGTAGGGGTATGCAATGACATACAGATCTTAAACTATGTTTTTTGTTTTCTCCTCACAGGTGCCGAGGTGGGTGCAGGCAAACTGATGTTAGTGTCCATACAGACTCTGACAATAATGATAGGTATGGTTAGGTACATGCAGGTTTGTCAGGGACTGAAGCTGTGCCATTGGTTGACATCCCACTTTTATCCACCCCATCCCCGCACACAGTTACAATGCCTATACATACTCCATCATCAGTGAACATAGATGAGGGACAGTTGGTGGGTGGTGAAATGGGACAGGACAGTGTGGTGACTAAGGCAAGTGTATCTGTACACAGTAGCCATAGCCAGATGATCGGCAAGGTACCACACAGGCAGACGTACAGGGGTGCTCATAGGAGGTGCTGATGGCCATCATGCCCCTGGCAGAAGTGCCACAGCAGGTTTCACCAGATGCATGTTTTGGGCCATCATGGAGGTACAGACATGTATGGAACATTACACCAGACAGAGTCTGAGGATCCAGAGGGCTACTCATTCTGCTGTACTTGACAACATCTGTGATCTTGCAGGTGTCTACTGATATTTTGCAGAGGTCCTGGATTGACGGTTGGGTGAGATGGTGGGAATCCTTGACTGTGTGGTGTCTGTGTAAAAGCATATGGTGGAAGTAGGAAAACAGCCACGTGGACGTAGGTCAGCAACACCAACAGGTGGAGGTCTACATGGACATGCAACAAGTCACAGTCATGTCTGTACTCGCAGTACCAGCACCAGCACTGCAGGGGGGTTGCTGTCCACACCTCAATGCAGCAGGCCATGTGCACATGGTCCTGGCCAGTCCCAACAGGGACGCAGATCCAGCAGACATTTGTCATCATCCAGGGGAGATTACCATATATGGGCTTCTGAACTCCTTGCAGGCACACACCAGATGTTTGTTAATAACACACACACACACACACACACACACACACACACACACACACACACACACACACACACACACACACACACACACACACACACACAGGGTTTGGCGTTGATGCAATATACAGAGAATACTATACACATGGATGTGCTTAATTTTGCAGTGAACTTATTTTGGCCAATGTAATTCCACCAAGGTAAAATAGGCAGAACATCACATTAGTGAATAATCTGTTTGGCAGTTTAATGTCATTGATGATGGTACTGGCAGGGTATATGTCTTCTTCCCCAATGTAGTGCAATCCTGGCGTTGGTAAATATAGGTGCGCTGGTGTGGGTGGCACAGACCTCCACTTTGGAAGGAGTGGGGTGGCTTAGAACCACACATTGTGTGATTAACAACTACTTAACCTGTTAACATAAATTGTACACTATTACAGCAGACTAAGCAGGGGATACGCACAACAATAACCCCAATGAGGGTGGCTATGCCAAAAACATCCACACCTGACTATATATACCAACACCAGTATGGCTGTGCAGCTGTACAGTGGGGGAGAGTGCATTTACACATCTAATACTAGTTTTGATGGAATGAATTTCCAGAAGATGATTCCTTTGAAATGTTAGCTTTTGCCAATCAGTTCTCAAACAAATGATCTCCTGGGACATGAATTTTCTGCAAACTGAAGTAGATCCCTTCACACACACACACACACACACTTACTTGGAAACACTGAGAGTAGAACCCCTACCTAGGTAGATATTGATACTAATGTGTTTGGCCTTAATTCAATACACCACACAGCTTTTAGGATGAGGTGTGTCCCGAGTTTCTTGTTAAGTGAAGAACATCACTAGGCCTTGTATATGGTAATGAGGGGATGTACTGGGTGTTAATGAACAATACATAGTATGACATACTGTCATATACACATTGACAAACACATAACAGTCATAGACACATCTCAGAGACCTGGGTTTATCAGTGCTAACTACCTCATCAGTGAGTCCATTCTGCTACAGAGAATTTGCACACAGCACATGCATCATTGGGCTGGATAGTGTGATCAGTTACTTGTATGGTTGATGGTGACAGTGGTCCTCATACAGTGGACCTAGAGACATATACTGGGGGTACCATGGTGTTAAGACAGTATACCCAGCACCCACACCCCACATTGGATATTTTACTCACTGAACCCCATGATAATTCTCTGACATACCCACAATCACAAATTGACCAGGACTGCAATACAACACCTTGTCTATCTAATCAGTGCTACTACAGGAATATGCATTTATTGCACATGCCATAGGGAAGGTAGGGTGAGGGTTTGTCATGGCTCTCATAATGTCAGCAACATCACTCTCCCTTATAACGTATGGCAAGGTGTATTGTATTTGGAGAATGTGGCCTCAGAATGCTGTATCCTGCAAATGTACACATTCGCACACATAAACACACTTGCCAGGACTCAGAGGGTAACCCATGCCTATCTACCCATTTGTGCAACAGTGTTATGCTGGTACTGCAAGCTCCAGGTAGCCCATACGGTGAAGCATGTAACAAGGTACATTTAATGTCAATTACAGTAGCAGCCATTTCTAACTATGGCACTGGGTGGTGTAGTGGGTGAGAAGGCCCTCAGGGTATTATCAGCTACAAGTTTACAAATACACAGACACTATTATTCTCAGTAATGCACACTGACACATTTGTCAGTACTAGGGTCCATAGGTGCAGGTGTTCCTAGGTGTGTACCAGGCTAATGTCCATGGAGAGATGAGAAGAGTAGGGGATGTGGGTACACTGGTATCATGCCACCTGACATTTGTCAGCAGGCCATCTATCAAATGATGCCACGTGAGTGATCCCCAGGGTGACAGTTAAATACAACATCCAATCATGTGGTTTTCTCTTGCATCGATTGACATGTGTGCAACATATATTACATAACTTGGCCAGTGTCTTTGTTGGAGATATGTACCTAAGCATGTTCTGTTGACTGTGGTAGTCTAGTTGAGGTATCCATGACATGTGGAGCATACATGGTGGGGTTTCCTAGCTGTGGGATTGATAACACAGCTGTTCAAACATATCAGTGTCAGTCAAGCATATATTGTCTGTAAGCAGCCAAGATGGATACCTGACATCTGCACATCTGTACAGAGGACAGACAAAAATAAGCTAGCCAACAGGTTATGCATTAGGATGAATGTTTTGACAGATAGACATCTGACACTGATAGGTATGCCATTACTACATGACAGAAACATTCAATGACATGTCCTATGCACATAGTAGTCTACAGTTAATATCCACATAGCAGATCAATATCCAGTAGCAAATTCTTAATAACATACAGCTCACACACCAAGAACACGATAGTCAGTACTCAGATTACTTTGCATGCAATGGTGTATGGTTTCAGTACTACAATCTGCAATCTACTCTTACTTTGGAAAGCACTGTTAACAGTAGCAACATAATGATACAATACGTGCACATGTAACTGCATATAACCTGGGATACTACCATCTATGAAACACATACAAAGAGAAAAGATTGTTGTACTAGCCATATATACTCAGGTGTCCCATACAGTATACTCACACCCCTTGCTACTGTAATGACAGCACATAGAAGCATGTTATGTGCATGGAATTAGATGCACTTATTAAAGATGTCATTACCCTGCTTTTTTATCAGACTGGAATGAGATCACTGATTACCAGGGCTGAGCTATGCTTAGCAGGTATAATCATTGCTTAAATGTAAATGCTAAGCAGATTTGCGCACTGGTTAATGAAGCCGACACTGTGTAAGTGAGTTTTCATTTAAGCGTACATTAGCATCTCTTACCATCACGCAAACCCGCACAAATCTGCTGAAAGCTGCTCAAAGCTGCCTAAACCACTCTGTACTCAACAGTCCTTTTTCTGCCTAGCAACAAAAAAAACAGCTATTTTAGGTCTTGAACCCACGACCCTGTAAACTATAGTCACAGCAGTTAATCACTAAGCCATCAGCACTGTGAAGAGGTTTGTTGTTTTTTTAAATATATCTTTCAATTCACATACTGAATAGTAGTGAACAACTGCTTCGACTACTACAATTGTTTAGTACTTGTAAGTGAAAATAGTGTTGAATCAGACATATTGTTATATCTAAATATACACATATCAGATAAATATGGTGGGATACATCTGGGAAGGTATAAACAACACGCATGTTTACACATAAGGATATGTATCTATATATATATATATATATATATATATATATATATATAGATATATATATATATATTTATTATTTATTTATTTGCATTTGTTAACCGGGTTGGTACAGCTGGGTAAGAATTACCCTTTTTCAGTGGAGACCCGAGGGGAAAAGCCCCAAACAGACATACAAATACATACGAATAGAGACAAATTAACAATATTACAGAGGAAAACAATATTATGGGTACAATGGATAAGAAAAACAAACAATGAAAGTTTGAGAATGTGAGTAAGGCAGGCCAGAGGCATGCATGCAAAAGATTTATGAAAAGGTGTTTTGAACAAGATCTCTGAATTAAGTTAAAGTAGGCAAAGAAATGATGATTTAGGTGTGGAGTTAGTAGTGTGGGAGTTTTAGGTGGGAGCATGTGAAGGACATTCCCATTTGGAGGAGAGATGGGAGATAAGCATGGATTTGGAATTGTTGTGGTTAGATATATTACGTAGTGGTGTGGGGAGATTGTTCCATAGTTTGGCTATAGTGTGGGATAGTAGTAGTTTACCAGTTGGGTGGATGGGTTTGTGTACATGCAGGAGGTTTTGGCCTGTGGATCTCAGGGTACGGGTAGGTGTGTAGGGTGTTAGAGATTTAGCAAGAGAGGGGCATTCTGCTGGTTTAAAGATGAGTTTGTGGGCTGTTGTAAGTTGTAGGTACTTTAGGTGGTTGTAGTGTTCTAGCCAGTTTAGGGTGTGTAGGGAGTGACAGTGATGGGAAGAGTTCTTAGAATTGGTTGCAAATTTGCAGATTTTGTTGTAACAGGCCTCAAGTTTAGCACGGAGTCCGAGTTGTAGGTTGGAGAATAGGGGAGCACCGTACAAGAGAGAGGGGAGAAGGAAGGTAGTTGCAAGGGTATGACGGGAAGATGGAGTAAGGTAGTAGTTGTGTCTGTAGAGGAGGCCAATTTTCTGGTGGGTTTTTTTGATTGCTGAGAGGATGTGGGAGTCGAATTTTAGGTTTTCATCGATGGTAATGCCAAGTAGTTTGGTACTAGGAATGATTTCAAGAGGGGTGTTATTGTGGCTTTTGATGGAAAATTGGACTTTGTGGAACTGGGAAGTTTTAGTGGGAGTAAATATCATTAGCTTTGTTTTGGTGGCATTTAGGGCCAAGTGATGTGATTGCATCCATGATTCAATTTTGGAGAAGGCTGTTTGGGTATTAAGTAGAAGTTTGGAGGGGCAGGAGGCTGAGCAGATGATAGTGGAGTCATCTGCTTATTGGATGACTGAGGCTTCAGGGATGGAGAGGTGAAAGTTGTTAATGAATAAGTTGAAGAGCAGAGGGCCAAGTACTGATCCTTGGGGAACTCCTGTGGGTGTAGGTAATAAAGGGGATGTTGACTCTTTCCATTGTACAGCTTGCTGGTGCGTGGAAACGTAGCTGGAGAACCAGTCTAGGGTTGAGGGAGATAGATGCAAGTGTGAGAGCTGGGACAGGAGGAGGGAATGGGAAATAGTGTTGAATGCCTTTGAGAGGTCAAGAAAAAGAGAAGATACGTATTTGCCGCTCTTACGTGCTAGGTTGACTGTTTCAAGGAAGGAAATGAGGGCTGTCATGGTGCTGTGGCCTGGACGGAAGCCGTGCTGGGTGGGAGAGAGGAGTTTGTGCTGGATTAGGTAGGGCATGAGCTGGGAGTGGATGGCTTTCTCTAGAATTTTAGAGAGAGGAGAGAGTATAGCTATGGTTCTGAAGTTGGTAGTGTCTGTGTTCTTACCACCTTTGTGGAGAGAAATTATGTATGCATAACACCAGATGGTTGGTACATAGGATTCCTGAATGGATCTATTAATGAGGATGGATATGGGATAGGCTATAGATTCAGCTGATATTTGAAGAAAATTTGCTGGAAGATTGTCAGGGGCATTGCGGCATGGTTTTAGCTTTTGCAGTAGTCTTTTTATAGTATAGGTGGAGACAGGTTTAAGTGAGAATAGCAGTGGAGGAGGGGGTGAGAGAGAGGGTTTGGGGTGCAGGGTGAGGGGTTAGTAATGATGGATGGATTGGGGAAAGTGGAGGATAATTTAGCTATACAATCAATGAAAAATGTGTTGAAGTTAGTGGCCATTTCAAGACTTGAGAGGTTGGGATTGGGGCAGGGGTTGGAAGTATTACCAGGGTTGAGTATTGAAGAGATGGATGTCCAGAAATTCTTTGGATTGTTTGAGTGTTTGTATTGCAGACTGCTGTAGTAGTTTTTGCGATCTTTTGTTATTGATTTTTTGGCCAGGTTACGAAGATGTTTATATTCTTGGAGGGTGGTGGGTTTTTTCTGTTTTTGGTACAGTTTCCACTTTTTGTTTCTCTGAGTGAGTATAAATTTAGTTTCTTGGGATAGCCAGGGGCAGGAATTTGTTTTGATACGTTTAGTTTGTAAAGGGGCTACTTTATCAAGTAAGGTAAGGAAGGTTTGGTTAAAATATGTGACAGCGTTATCTAGTGGAAGGATTTTCAGTGGGGACCAATTAGTAACCTTGAGGCATTCAGAGAAGATTTTGGGGTTGAAGGAAGATAAGTTACGGGATTGTTTGAAAATGTGTTGTTTTTCTATGTGTGAGGATAGGCGGTCAGTGAAGGCTGGTAAGTGGTCGCCTAGGGGGTCTGGTATTACACCAACATTCGAGATACGGTTGGGATGTGTTGTTAATATCCAATCTAAGATGGTACCTGAGGAACCATCTTTGTTTGGCCTAGTAGGGAGGTCTATTAGTTGGGTGAAATTGTAGAGGTTGATAGAGTGAGATGGGGTATCTATGAGGAAGGAGGTCCAGTTAATATTTACATCACCAAGAATGTAGGTTTCATATATGATGTTTGAGTTAAACCAAGAGAGGATGTCTTCCAAGAGTTTTGGTATTGTCTCCGGGTGGGATGTAGATGGAGCAGATGCAGATGGATTTATAGTTGTTAAGTTTTAGAAAGCCTACAGTCATTTCTGCATTGGCAAATGTTGGGATGGGGTTGGTCAATGGAGTAAAAGTGAGAGTGGAAGAGTAGATAATTGCTACGCCACCTCCTTTTCTATGAGTTCTATCATTGCATATAATGTGGTAGCCTGGAGGAAGGATTTCATTATCTCTGATGGAGGGTTTGAGCCAGGTCTCAGAGACAGCGGTTATGTCTGGCTGGTTGTAAGAGAGCCAGGCATGAAGGTTGGGGATTTTATTACGGAGGCTTTGTGCATTTAGGGTCATGAGGCGGATAGTCTTGTGTTTGTGTTGATTAGAACTTGGGTTAGGGTGGGTACAGGTAGGGGTTGGGCCTGGGTTAGGGTGGATGTCACCTGACAGAGAGAGTGAGATATGAGAGAGGAGCTGATTGAAGAAAAGTAGAGGATAAAGGGAAGTATGTTTTTTTGGGGAGGGTTGTCTTAGAGAAAGTAGATAGAGTGGGGTGAGGAGATGGTGATGTAGGGAGTAAGGATATATATATATATATATATATATATATATATATATATATATATATATATATATATATATATATGTGTGTGTGTGTGTGTGTGTGTCTGTGTGTGTGTCTGTGTGTGTAGATATATGTATACATGTACATACACACATATATATTTATATATATATATATATATATATATATATATATATATATATATATATATATATATATATCTCCTTACTCCCTACATCACACACTCCTCTCTGTCCTAACACATATTAACCAGAGGAGCAGAGTTCCCAAGCCCACATACTTCCCACTAGTTAGTGATATACATCTTTACAGCATCCCATTGCTTTTTCAGAAATATACAACACTTATGGTGGACAGGAAACAGTGCATCTGACAAATATCAGGATATAACATCACGCTAGGTAAATACACGGAGCTGCTAGGCATGTTACAAAGAACTGTGCAAACTACAGGCAGACTGCCACACCACTGATCCAAGTTTCCTATGGGGGAATACACATGTACTTCAGATATAGCAGGCACTACAGGCATGTAACAGCATGGAGTAACAGACACCATTGTGAAAGTGCATACCCACAACCAATCTCAACACAGTCACAGTCACATTATTCTAAGCCTAATTAATAGTACAATATAGGGACTGTGGGAACAAAACCGTCCTCATATGTGCCACTCACACACTAACCTTACATATTCTGGCCCAATACACAGTGCCTGACTGTGGTATGTGACATGTCTCAGTCTGGCCCTACAAACATATACGCTGATAGGGTACCGTAAACTGGTGCAGCATGCAATGTCAGATAGAACAGGACCAAGAACAATGACATCTACCACAGTCCGTACACAGGATAAGTAATATATTAACAATACACACTCTGTCAACAATCACCATAAGTACACAGACCTCACTACTGTACAGACTACAACAGAATTCCAGGTTTTGTCCTCAAATATAAGGCCTACTATACATAACATGTCTAACAGTCTGATATCTCACTGGTTTGTTATAAGGTACTATGTTAGTAAATAATGATATACTGTACATATGCACCTCTTATTGCATGCCATATTGAGAAAGGGTGACAGACTTGGGGACAGAGGTACAAACACAGGGCCAATATTGACATATTGTTGTGATAATCTGAGAAAATTCCTGGTGTAACAGGGTTTGTTGTGACATATCTCTTCTGAGGGATATGAAGTCAGTAACTCACATGAATGTCACCATGTGCTGCTGCAATCATCAGAATATGCTACTGCATTTCTAAAGATAGGAAATGTGTGAGTAAAACACCACATATAAGATGCCAAACTCTAGCCAGTCTGCAGATAGCCCTACAGGTAAGAGTTTCCACAACCACATAACACTGTCATGCCAGACTTTAAATCATGTAGAACAGCCATAGCCACACAAACCCTGTTAAACCAACATTACTTCAAATGTAGAACAGCAATACTTACATTCTGTCCCCATGTCTGGAACATCCACCTCCTGTTTGTTGGCCTGTCTCCACAGTGTATGTTGTAAGAGGTATTTCCAACTACCCTCTGTGATGCTGTTTGTCAGACACTCACATGAAGTTCTGCTCACAGTGAAGGAAAAGTGCCAACACTCACATGAAGTGCTTAGTTATAAAGTGTGTTTCCATGCAATTGGCTATAGGAATGATACCACAGCTGTTCCACATGCAATTAGCAAATGGGGGACTGCAATTTGTGGACAGGCCATCAGCTGATCATGAGCATTACTTACAAAATTCAAGCTGCTGCCTATGCAAAACAGATATACTTTTCCACATCCACCAGAGAGAGAGAGAGAGAGAGAGAGAGAAAGACAAAGTAAGACAGGAAGGGAGTAAGAGCCAAGCGTGTTTGTGTATGATCCATGGATGGAGAGTGGTATCTGGGTATTATAACGGTTGCCTATATTGTTTACTAATCCATACTGTCATATAGTAATTGCACATGGCTGTACACATTTATGGCTGAGGATTGTCTACAACAGTCTCTACAGTGTTTGAAAACTGTTGGCCTTGTAATGTGGACATTGGGACATATAGGTCCTCAATATAATGATGTAGCAAAACCACACTGCAATGGATCCTGTCATTACACATCACCCCAACAGGATACTGATGACACGCACACACAAACGCACATTTACCATTACTGAGTTTCAAACCCCTACCTGACTATGTATTACTATTACAGTGTTACGCAGTTATTGCATGCACCACAGAGCTTACATGTTGGACAGCTGTCCAAAGGTATCTTTGAAGGTGAGTAACCTCAGCAATAGTGCTAAAGAATGGGTAAGGGAAGTGTAGTAAGTGTGAATGTCCACAAAAGCAGGTGTCAACAAAAACACACACACACTCTGTCAAGGAAACACATACATTGTCATAGTTGGCAGGATCAAGATTAGAACTCCTACTTAACTAGTTTGTTGCACTACAGTACTATACAGTTAGCGCAAGCACCACAGAGCTTATATGGCTCAAATATGGCCAAAGTGTTATTTCAAGGTGAATGACATCATCAGGTGTGGTAAAGTAGGGCAATGGGAGGTGTAGTGAGTGCGAATGGCTTCAAAATCATTCGTCTCCACATACACACACACGCACACACACGCACACACATGCACACACACACACACACACACACACAGACACATGCACACACACACACATGCACACACACGCACACACACGCACACACACGCACACACACACACACACACACACACACACACACGTATACACACACACACACACACACACACACACACACACACACACACACACACACACACACACACACACATTTGCCTGTACTGAGATGCATAGGTTCATTGCTTCATAGGTATGTAGTAAGTGAATGGGTCTGAATACTGTACAAGGCTAGGCAAAGGGAATACCTTGGCATCAGGCCACATGACAATAGTCTCCAGTGTGGCTCTGGGGTGTAGTCCCGGAAGTGGTCCCCAAGGGTGGGTATTGTATTCAACATCCACTTATCTGGGTTACTATTGTGGGTGGCCAGTGATGTGCACTGCTTACCATGTAAATGATCTATATTTTACAACATGGACAGTGTCTGGGTTGTGCAAATGTCCCACACACATGTTCTTTAACATGTGGAAGTTTAATTGAGGTCTCTGGGGTATGTTGTGTGGACAGATTGTTATCTTCTGATATAGCATTCCTGACCTCATTTGGTGAGACCTGGCTATGGAACTGATGTTGTGCATGCTCCTACACTGACAGCATGATACAGGTATTCAGTGGAGTTAGTGGTGTCTGTCCATACAGGCCATGTGTATAAGGCACGGTATTCCCTTTGTGGGTTACATTTGCAGACTCTACAGTTGTTGCAGGCGTCCAGTGGGGAACATAGCAAAAGGACCACTGTAAGCATTTATTTGCCTACTGCAGGGATGGAGCAGGGTACAATGTACTTTTCCTTGCTGGATAAAACACACTCAGTCAGGAGATGTAACACATCACAGTACTTTCTGATGTCAGTGGCCCTGTTGTGGTTAACAGGCATGTAGTCCACTGCAATCACACTGTGATTACTATCTGTGAGGCAATATGCAGGGAACTACCAATATAGTGGTTGTTGCTTAGCCAAGTGTGTTTGTGTATGAGACATGGGTGGAGAGTGTTCTCTGAATAATAGAAGAGTTGCCTATATCGTTCACCAATCCATAATGTCACAAGTAGGGCTATGGATTTTCTACACCAGCCTCTCTGGTGTTTAAAATCTGTTGTCCTTGTAATTGTGACATATACTAGGTCCTCAACATAATAATTTAGCAAAACCCACCCCACAATTGATCCTGTTATTACACAATCACAGCAGTCTCCACACAAGATACTGATGACAGACACACACACACACACACACACACACACACACACACACACACACACACACACACACACACACACACACACACACACACAGACACAGAGTTTCACACTTGCATTGTCTGGGATTAGATCTCCTACCTAACTAGTATGTTACACTATAGCACTATGCAGTTATCACAAGCACCATTGAACTTATGGGGCTGTCTTTTGTCCAAAGGGCTATTTCTAAGTGACTGACATCAGCAGTCTTGCTAAAATAGGGCAATGGGAGGTGTAGTGACTCTGAATGGCCTCAAAATCATTCATCTCCACACACACACAGAGTTTCACAGATACCAGGTCTGGGATTACAACTTCTCCTTAACTAGTAGATTACACTATAGCATTATGCAGTTATTGCAAGCGCCACAGAGCTTAGGGGGCTGGCCCTTGTCCAAAGGGTTGTTTTAAGGTGACTGACATTAGCAGGCTTGCTAAAGTTGGGCAATGCGAGGTGTAGTGACTGTGAATGGCCTCAATATCATTCATCTCCACACACACACACACACACACACACACACACACACACACACACACACACACAGAGTTTCACAGTTGCCATGTCTGGGATTAGAACTCCTAGCTAATTAGTAGGTTACACTAAAGCATTACGCAATTATCACAAGCCCCATGTAGTTTATGGGGCTGAGATTTGGCCAGAGGGTTATTTCAAGGTCACTGACATCAGCATGAGTGCTAACATGGACAATGGGAAGTGCAGTGTGTGTGAATGGACCATAAATGATTCATCTGGAAATACACACACAACACTCGGTCACACACAGCTTTACATTTGACAGCGCTGGGTATACAAATGCTAGATGAACACTGATTTGTACTATAATGTTACACAGTTATCACAAGCACCAGAGACACTATAGGGCTGAGGGCTACCAGAAGCAATGTCTACAGTGATTGACATCAGGACATCATGTGATATTGACCAATTGGATGTGTGATGGGCCTCATGATGGAATTATCTCTGTCACTGTCTGTCTCTCTCTTCCCCACATCTTTGTGTGCATATGTTTGACATATTATAGTGTGTTGGCCTTGGACATGTGTGCGTATTCTTATCCAATGTGTGTGCAAAGCATGAATGGTGTGCAGTGTGGTGTGTGTGCACAGACATCTGCGACTGCTAGATATGTATAGTTCACTGTTGTTGTCAGACATGGGCTTCATTTCTCAAAGTGTAGGAACATGCCCAGCATGACCTTCTGTATTAAGTGTGTGAATCCATTCCAGGTAAGTTGTACACCAGCCCAGGATTTGGTGTTCTACACCCACAGCTAGTGACCTGTTTCTACAGGATATCTGTAGATAGGCTGACAATATGGGGTCACAATGGGCGCAAGATAGTGGGATACTGTAACTATTGTGTCTGTGATGCTTGTGTTACATGTTTGGTGTTAGCAGAGATAGTCAGAGATATGTACTGCTTTACATTTGCTGTATTATGTCATCAACTACTGACAGAGATACTTATTTGCTCACAGTTATTTCCTGGGAAATACAAGATAAATGAAGCTGTGTCCAGTATTGTAGTCTGCAGCCTACATATTCTTGCACACTCATGCCATTCTGGAGTTGTAGCTGCAGACACTTGCTGATGAGTCTGTGTAAATGGTCCAGCACCTTGGTACTGTGGTTGTTGAGAATACCCTGCTTGTATACATATTGATGTAACAGAATGGCCATATCCTGCTGTGGCCATACCTCTCAGCTGTACAGATTCACCCAGGTTACCCAGAGGCAGGGGTCATATATCTGGTCAGTTCTCCTTCACATTGTGGTTTATGAGCAGGTTTGTAGCTGCCCATTACTGGGTTTCCAGGCAGGGGTAGTATGGGCACACATCAGAATTTCAGACTTCACACACTCCATGAAGTCCATGCTTCTAACACCCCCCCACTCTGTTATTCTATCCTCTTTGTAACATTATGCGAGTAATATCTGATAAGTATTCATATAGTTGTCCCTTTATCCCAGCAGTATTTAGGGGTTGGTCCACAGTTCATGCAGTAGTTCATGGTGGGCATGCTACTGGGATTTGTCAACATGGCCATGCATTTGTGTTCTGTGAACTGTGTTATGTTGTTATTTGGGACCAAATGAGATAACATACATTGGCAGTATGGGTGAGGCACACACCTTTGACAGAGGACTGTAGGGCATTTGGTAGTGATGCAGGCCATCTGTTACAGGCCAGTGCATTCTGTCACTCCTACATTCTCAGGCTGTGAGCCACTGGATTCCCCTGGGGTGACAGGGTATGTATGCAAGGTTTAAATGTCAATAGTTCCTGTTCATATTAATCCATTGGTCTGGATGCTGGCAGGGTGCTGCATACAGCTAGGGACACACCTGCATGGGACACCTCTTCAACATGCTGCATTCTGTGGGCATTCCCATACAGAAGTGGGGGTCATACTGTACTCATTCCCAACAGCAGGGATATGACCTGTGATAAACCTGTGGCTGATGGTGGGGTGAGCTGAGTGCATGTCTAATATGGAAGCTCCTTGCAGCTGACTCACAGATATACGTGGGACATTCCCCTTATGCTGCCTTGTGTGGACAGGCATAGGTGGGCTCTCATTACTTCATAACTGTGCCTTTTGTGATCTGTCAGTGATTGGCCAGACTACATCATTATGCCATACTACACAGACATCTAATGTGCTGCCAACCTCTATGTACATATCCAAAGGTGTGTGCAGTTGACAGTTACATTTTATGTACTCTGTCTAGGGTACTTCCACTTGTGTACTGTGTGTATGTCTGGGCCCACATTCATGGCATGTCCATCTTTCAGATTGTGACAGATACTGACATCTGTTCAGTGAGTATGGATGACTGCTGAATTGGGTATTGCTGAGATGCATTGTGGTTGGCACTGCAGTTGTCAGAACATGGCCCTGTCATCAACAGTACTGGCCATAGGCCACCAAGACTCAACCTTCCATGCCTACATACTGACCACTTCCACACAATATAGAACACACAACAACCTAACACACAGACCTCTGCATATTGTACACATACAACAATCTGTCCTGTAAATTGGGCTAGCTCAGGTAATATGTGATCCACAGTTATTAAACTCACACGTACATGTTACTGCATTTCTGCATAGGATTGTGGGGGGGGGGGGGCTCAGTTGCTGAATGGAGTAGTATGTTCTGCTAGTTGTATCTATGGTATGGATGTGACCATGCAAGAGAATTGGGTGGCCAAATGGGATAGCAGCAGATAGCTGGCAGCTATATGGGACAGCCTGAAATCTATAACAAATACTGTTGTCCCCATACTAGGCAGAAGTACTCAAGGTGACAACTCCCACTGCAGTACATGTGGTGGCTCAACTAACTGTGGGTGCTCACAGGTCACACAAATGGATGACAATGAGTGTTCCCATACCCATCCCCCAGTCTCACCCTGCAGGACAGGTGCAGATGACTGGAAAGAAAGGTAGGGCAAAGCTCCACAAATGCTGACAATGGTAAACAGCCCCCCTACTGACCTACACAGACATACTACAACAGGTCTAGCAGTTGCACTATAGTTTTAAAGTGTAAGAAGTCTGAAACTGAAATGTATGCCATTACAATCTAATTTGTGTACTTTACTGATATCCTTCCATTCTGCAAGATAGGGCCCAATACAATACTAAATGGAAGCAAAGAGAGAATAACTGAAATACCAGTGCAGTCAGTGCAAATATGTAAAGTTGTCAGGTGTGCCCCCCAACCCCTTGTATAAATGGCAGTAACATGTAGGTTTGTAGAGTAATATCAGTGGAGCACAGATTGCCTAAGCTGTCCCAATCAACATGATAATTGGTGTATGTCCACTATATGCAGGGGTTAGTGTGCCAATTTTTGTGAGTGTTTAATATTGTCTGGATGTGGACAGCATGTTGTGTCTCAGTGGTCTAGGTACAGTACTGTGGCTGAAACAGCCATATTCTAACAACTACAGTGCCAACCAATCTGCTTCCCAGCTACACCTATGTCACTAGTACACACTCACTGTCCAGATGTCAATATGTGTCACTGTCAGAAAGCTGGACAGGCTATGAACAGAGGTTCATACATAGAATTAGTACAGAGGTGAAAGTACTCTATGCAGTGCCTAGAAAGTAACTCTGAACTGCACACACCTTTGGAATTAAATATAGAGGTTAGCATCACGTTAGTTCTCCCTCTAATATGGAATACTGGTTCTCTGCCCAATCACTGGCAGCCCACAAAAGCCACAGTTATAAAGTAATGACACACTGCTGATGTCCACATACAAGGCAGGAGAAGGAGAAGGCTCCAGTTACATCTGTGAGTCAGGTGCCATAAGCTTCCATATCACACATGCACTCACCCCCCCCCCAACAGCTACAGGTATTTTATCAGTCATATTCTTGCTGTTGGGAATTATTACAGAATCAGCACCCTTCTTTTATGGAATACACACAGGATGCAGCATGCTGAAATGGTGTCCCATGCAGATGTGTCCCTAGCTGTAAGCAGCACCCTGCACACATCTAGACTGATGCATCATTATGATCTAGAAGGATTGCCAGGAACACCTCACCCACTTGCCCATGTCACCCCAGGGGAATTCATTGGCTAGTAGCCTGGTAATGTATGAATGACAAAATGCAGTGACCTGCATCACTCTCATGTGGCATACATGCTTCTGGCAAATGCCCATGCCTCACCCATAGTGCCATTATATGCTTCACCAATAATGCCATCATATGGAATGTCATAGGGTCCTAACTAACAACATAACCCATTAAGCAGAAAACAAATGCAAGGCCATGCTGATTAATGCCAGTAGCATACCTCTCCATGTCCTAGTGCAAGAATTGTGGACCACAACATAAATAATGCTGTAATAAAGGTCAAACTATAGAAATATGTCTGAGATATTGTTCCCATACTGTTGGGAAGAGGATAGAATTTCAGTGGGGGGGGGGGCATAAAAGCAGGGATATAATGGAGTGTGTGAAGTCTGAAACTCACATGTCTGCTCATACTTCCCCCTGACTGCAAACCCATCAAACCCATGAATGCATAACCACAGACCTGCTTGTAAACCACAGTGTGAATGGAAATTGACCAGATATATGAGTCCTGCCTTTGGATAACCTGGCCAAATCTGTGCAGCTGAGAGGTATGCCCACAGCAGGATATGGCCATTCAGTTAAGTTGAGAAATGCACAAGAAAGAGATCCCCAGCCGGCATAGCAGCAAGGTGCTGGTCCATTTACACAGACTCATCACTCAATTGTCTGTAGCCACCCCTCCACAATGCCAGGATTGTGCCACAATGTCTAGTCTTTGCCTCACAATATTGTTCTGTGCTTCATTGCTCGTGTATTTCCCTGGTAAACAACTGTGAGCAAACAATGATATCTGGCAGTAGTTGATGACGCAATACATTACACTGTAAAACAGTACATATGTCCAAAAATCTAAAACAGAACATGTTACAAAAGCAACACTGACAGTAATAGGAAACTTAGTTACACACAGTATCCCCCATGTTTGGACCAAATTGTGCCCCCATATTGGCAACCAATGTACAGATATCCTGTAAAAATAGCTTGCTAGGTGTAGCTGTAGCACACAAAACCCTGGACTGGAGTACAACTCTCCCTGGAATGGATTCCCACAAGCAATATAGAAGGTCATACTGGGCATGCTCCTGCACTTAACAGAATGGATCCATACACTCCATACAGAAGGTCATACTGTGCATGCTCCTACACTTAGAGAATGGATCCTTGTACTCAATACAGAACCTCATACTGGGCATGCTCCTAAACTCCCCACACTCACTATAAAAGGTCATACTGGGCATGCTCCTACACTTAGAGAAATAAAGCCCATGTCTGACACCACAGTGGACCAGAGATATCTGTTATCTGCAGATGTCAGTGCACACACACACCAAAATGTAAACTGTTTGGTCTTCACACACACACACACACACACACACACACACACACACACACACACACACACACACACACACACACACACACACACACACACATGCGCACACACACACACACACACACACACACACTGGACAGGAAAACCAATAGCCAGCTGTAGGTGGCAGATATTTGGTAAATCTCCATCTGTGTTGTGTTATCCACACAAATATCTAAAGCCAACATACTACAATAATTCAAACATACACACACATACACATGGGGAAGAGAGACACAGACAATGATAGATACAGTACCATTATAAAGCCTTTCCCACTCAGTACAGATCCCATAGTCACACGCTACATAATCTGCTGATGTATGTCACCTTAGATGTACCTTTGGACAAGCCTCAGATCTGTAAGTTCCATAGTGCATGTGATAAATGCATAGCTTACTAAAGCAAATAAGTAGATCGATAGGGTTTTGAATCTTGGTCCTGGCAACTGTGTGTAAAAGAATTGCTGTTTTACTCCATCCTCAGCCAGTACACATCCCATTGCCCAATATCAGAACATGTGCTGCAGTCACTGTACAAATTCCTTTTTTACCACTCATCCCTACAGATTCTGTTGTGCTTGTGATAACTGTGTAACAGTAGAGTACCAATAACTATTTGTGCAGCAATCCTAATCACAGTCATGTCAAATGTAAATGTGTGTCTGTTTGTGTGTGTGTTTGTAGGTGAATGATTTTGAGGCCATTCCCACTCACTCCATTTCACATTGCCCTCTTTTATCACTGCTGCTGATGTCACTCACCTTTAAAGATACCTTTGGGCAACTCTTAAATGTGTAAGCTTTGTGGTGCATCTGATAAATGTGTAATACTATAGTGCAGTTAGGCAGGAGTTCAAATCTTGTTCCTGGCAAATGTAAAAGTGTGTTTGTTTGTGGTAGAGTGTCTGTAGTTGTGGAGAAATGATTTTGAGGCCATTGGCACTTACTACACTTCCCTTCCCCCTCCTTTATCACTGCAGCTGATGTCACTCATCTTTAAAGATACTTTTGGACAGCTCTCAGATATGTAAACTTTGTGGTGCATCTGATAAATGTGTGATACTATAGTGCAGTAAACTAGTTAGGTAGACGCTCTAATGTTGGTCCTGGTAAATTTAAAAGTGTGCTTGCTTGTGTGAAAGTAGATGCAAAAACATGATTTTGAGGCCATTGGCACTTACTACACTTCCTTTCCCATCCTTTATCACCTGCTGCTGATGTCACTCACCTTTAAAGATACCTTTGGACAGCTGTCATGCCTGTAAGCTTTGTGTCATGTCTGGTAAATGTGTAATGCTATAGTGCAGTAAACTATTTAGGTAGGAGTTCTAATCTTGGTCCTGGCAAATGTAAAAGTGTGTCTGTTTGCGTGAAAGCGTCTGTAGATATAGAGACATGATTTTTGAGGCCATTGGCACTTACTACACTTCCCTTTCCTCTCCTTTATCACTGCTGCTGATGTCACTCACCTTTAAAGATACCTTTGGACAGCTGTCATGCCTGTAAGCTTTGTGGTGTGTCTGGTAAATGTGTAATACTATAGTGCAGTAAAATAGTTAGGTAGGAGTTCTAATCTTAGTCATGGAAAATGTAAAAGTGTGTTTGCTTGTGTGAGAGTGTCTGTAGTTGTAGAGACATAATTGTGAGGCCACTGGCACATACTACTCTTCCTTTACCCCTCCTTTATCACTGCTGCTGATGTCATGCACCTTCAAAGATACCTTTGGACAGCTCACAAATATGTAAGCTTCATGGCACATCTGATAAATGCATACTACTATAGTGAAGTATACTAGTTAGGTAGGGGTTTGAATATCATTCCTGTTAAGTGTGTCTCTGTGACTGGCTGTGGTTGTGTTGTTAACATTGTGGTCCATATCCATTGTGGGGTAGGTTTTGCTACACTTTTGTATGGTCCACCCACCAAACTAACAAATGTCCACTGTACAGGGCCCACTTTTGTGGTAGCTGTGGGCATTCTTCAGTCCTATAATCTGTTTGTCACGTGATATTACTATAGAACAATATGGAGTCCAAAACAAGATATGTGGCCCTTGTAGTCCTGTGATTCAATTCCACACTCAGGAATCATAGGCAAACACACTTATCTGTTCATTAATCCCTATGTCACTAAGTGGTCTGCAAACTGGTTCACAGATGGAACTCACTGTGTGAAAGCAGTGGACTCCATGTCAGACTGCAGTCATGAGTGGTATCAGACTGCCAAACAGTCATGTGTGGAGTACCACAGGTTCTTGCCCTGTGTCCAGTCTTATGTGTTGGCTTGTGTGTGGCTCTGATATCCAGCCCAACAAGAATGAACTGTGGTTAACAATGTTTGCAGACAATTGTTAATTGGGGACTCTGCTTACATCCCCAGATTATGTTAACATCCTGCATAAAGTCACCACTGACACCTCCAACTGCTGTCAGAACACTGACTTTAGTCTCAATGTCAAGAAAAGTGTCCCAATCTCCTGTTGAATCAATGTGTTGCCCATAAATGACCACATCAGTGGTAGTCTAATGGAAATAGATGTCCTTATAGGAGGTCTGTGAACACAGCTTGACAGCAACCTCTTTTCTGACCACCACACTGCCACTGTGGACAGAAAGTCCTTCCATGTTGCACATTGCATAACTAAGGGTGTGTCATCCAGGAATAAAGAGGTCAATGTCTCACTCTACTCCCCACTCATTAGGCCAATCAGCAGGTCTAATGACCCATTTTCCATGTAACTCAGTAGACTCCTTCAGAAACTATGTAGGCTGCAAGTGTACCTGACATGTATCACCCTAGGCATGAAAGAACTGTCTGATATGTAAGGAGGCCAAACCTTCCAAGTGTTCCCGGTCACATATTGGTTACTTACAGGCAATCCCTTCTTGACTGACAATGCCATGTCTGCCCTTCTGCATTACAAATGCCACAGCTAGGAAACCCCAATCTGTATGCACCACATGCCATGGATACCACAACTGCATTACCACATTCAACAGAACATACTTGGGGACAGGTCTATAACCCAGACACTGGCCACATTATGCAATATATGTTGCATACATGTCAATCAAAGCACCTCACTGGCCCTCTCCAAGAGAAATTCAGATGAGTGGATGGTGAATATAACTGTCACTCTGGGGATCACTCAAGTGGCAGAAGTTGATAGATGGCATGGTGACAAATGTCAGTTGCCATGATACCAGTGTACTCACATGCCCTACTCTTCTCATATCTCCATGGACATTAGCCTGGTACACACCCAGGGACACATGCACCAATGGACAAATGTGTCTGTGTGGATTACTGAGTATAACAGTGTTTGTGAGCTGTAAACTTGTAGTTGAAAATACTTTGAGGACCTTCTCACCCACTTCTCCCAACATTGCTATACTTAGAAAGGGCTGCTGCTGTATTGCACTGTAAATGTACCTTGTCACAGCCTTCATCCTATGGGCTACCTTGAGCTTGCAGAACCAGCATAACACTGTTCTACCAATGAGTAGACAGGTGTGGTTTACCCTCTGAGTCCTGGCAAATGTGAGTATGTGTGTGCGTGAGTGTGTGTGTGTTGTGTGTGTGTGTGTGTGTGTGTGTGTGTGTGTGTGTGTGTGTGTGTGTGTGTGTGTGTGTGTGTATATGTGTGTGTGTGTGTGTTTGCAAGTGTTTGCAAGTGTGTGTGAGTGTGCATATTTGTAGGAGACAGCATTCTGAGCCCCATTCTCCAAATACACTGCACATTGCCATACATTACAAGGGATGGTGATGCTGATCATCTTAGGAGAGCCATGAAACAACCTTCACCCTACTAGCACTATGGCATGTGTGATAAATGCATATCAGTGTAATAGCAATAATTAGATAGGCAGGCAAAGGTTTGAATCTCATTCCTGGTAAATGTGTAATTGTGGGTTTGTCATAGCAATATCATGGGTATGAGTGAGTACTATATCCAATGTGGGTGGGATGCTGGCTGTAATAGGTTTACACCATGGTACCCCCAGTACATCTCCCAAGGTCCACTGTATGAGGACCGCTGTCACCATCAATCATACAGGTAACTGATAACACTCTTCAGCCTGACAAGGCATGTACTATGTGCAAAAACTCTGTAACAGTATGGACTGAATGATGAAATAGGCAGGGCTGCTAACTGCACATGTGCAAATGTGTGTATGGCTGTATCTGTGTTGGTCATTGTGTATATTTCTGTAGCTGATAATATTTCCTGGCCATTCTCAGCCAGGACATCTCCCATTGCCATACTGTGCAGGGCCAGTGGATGTTGTTCACCTTAGAGGAACTGTGGAGCACACTTCACCCTATTTTCTCCATGGAGTGTGCAATAAATACAGAGCACTTTAATAGCAAGACCTAGGTAGGTAATAGTTCTAATCTCAGTCATGCCAAGTGTATATGTTTGTGTGTGTGAGATCAGTATTCTGACTGTGTGTGTTTGAGTGAAAAATGTGGCCATGGTTTACAATTTTACACCATTGTACTCCCAGAACATGTGCTGTCCTACATCTATGTGGCTAATGCCTAACTCCCACCACATGCTGTGGCACAGACATCCCACAGTCAAAGATTGCCACCATCTCACTCAACCGTCTATCTATGACCTCAGCATAATAATGGTGGGCATCTCCAAGATCAAGGATGTTGTCACACATAGCATGAAGAGTTGCATTTGTGACCTTGAGAATATGTCCAGTGTTAGATGTGACACGTCTATGCTTCCATGACAGTTTAAAACATGTCTGGTGACACCTTCTGTGGCACTTGTGGCAGGGCCATGATGGGCAGCAGTCCACCTATGAGCTCACTTGTCCATCCACGTGTGGAATTTTTGCCTGTTCTCTGGCTATGGAAGGTGTTAACACACTATATAGTTCTCTTAGATTTACACGACAAACATGTGTATTATACTCATATTCACAGGTAACATATGGATATGTACACTATACCTGTAGCTGGCCTAGCAGTGGCACAGTCAGTAGTGTTTGACAGACACTCCATTGTTTATCATATGTGAGCTGTCCTTTCCTGGGGTGAGTTAGGGTCCTGAAATGTGCTCTATGTCACAGCCGAGATAGGCAGGTACTGTTTAGCAGGACATCACTACAGCAAGTCTTGCACAGACATAAATCTTTCAAAATCCTATTTCCCATTATTAGAAAACACATACTACATTCACATCTATGCTGACTTGTTTCACATACCTTTTTGTTATTTCACACTGCACTGGGTTGTATCAGAAGGTTGCTCCACGTCTTTTTGTTTCTCAGTGTGGAGTACTGGTAGACAGATGTTTGGAATAGGTGTCTGCATGCCCTTCGCAGGTAATGCTCTTGACCAGGTGATGGCCTGTGCACCAATTGGTGTTCCCCACTTGCTAATTGCATGCAGAGCAGCTGGGTAGTTATTCCACATTTATATTATGCTGTCAAAAACTCAAACTGTCGACAGCATAATAATCGACATGAAAATTTCGAAACTCCCAAACATCGAACACGCACAAAAAAACCCACCCAAACACAACACAAATTGCTCTATGCAGGGGGGGGGGCAAGCCCCGTGCACCCCCACACCCCTGCTACTTAAATATACCTACTCCGAGATCGCACTACATTGCAGTAAATGGAAATCTCCCCTTACGGAGATTTCCGTGTACACGTGCGATGACTTTTGCTTTTGACATTTTGGTGCCGACAATATCAGCTTCGATATTGTCGGCCTTTGACAGGGTGAAGTTGACCCGTTATTCCAATAGCCAATGTCATGGCAACACACTCCTATAATTGAGTACTTAATGTAGGCATTGTCCCTTTGCCTTGGCTGTGAGGAACACATCCTGGAGGTGCATGGCTACTGAGTGTTACAGACAGCAGGTGGGAATAACTCTTACAACAAGACTTGTGGAGGCAGGCCAACTAAATGGTGGAGAAGGTTACAGACTTAGGGACCGAATGTGAGTATTGCTGTTATATGGTGTGAATACTGCTAGTTTTACGGGCTTTGTGTGTACATGCTACTTCTCCATGTATGTCAGTCTGACAACGTTATGTGTCTGCATAGCTCTGAACTGTAGGGTTATCCACATAATGACCAGAGGTTTGTCTGTTATGTTTGGTGTGCTACCCAGACAGGTGTTGTCCTTGGCAAATCAGTGGCATATTCTGGTCATTGCTGCCAATAAATGGCAACATCCATTTGTGTTTCTAACTTCATATCCCTTAGAATAGAGATGCTGCAACCAACCTATAACACCAGCGACTTTCTCAGTGTATAACAGCAATATTTCAAATATGGCCCTGTGTTTGGACCTCTGTCCTTCACTTGTATGACAGACTTTGTCCAGTTGTCATGCAGTAGAAGTTTGATAGATATGGTCTATCAGTATTTAGTGCTGACATTCCTGCTCTCATCCCAGTGATGTTGTGAAATAAGACACATTAAGTGAGGTATGTGCCATACATATGAGTGCAAAGGCTGAATAACATGTAGAACCCTGTACAGTCAAGACGTGAGTCTGCAGAATAGTGGAACATGCCTTAGAATTAGTCTTTTAGTACATGTGAGGCATATTAGTTATTACATGGACAAACATTCTGTAGCTGTTACTTTTCATACATTTCACCATGGGGACTGTAGTGGGATACAATGTACTTTTCTGGAAAAGGTCTGCTTCCCAGTTTGCTCGAACACTTAGAACCATTGTTATGTGAAGAATCAATTTTCATTATATCATTTGATACTGTATTCCCTAGGGGGTTAACTGAGGAGTGTAATTGGAGGCTGTTTAAGAACATATGTAATTAAGTGTCAATTGCTTCCTGTATTTAAGGCAAATATGTTTTGTAATGTAATACTTGACAGCACAACAAATTAAAACATTTCTGTGTATTGATGGCTGGTTGTCTGTTGTTTTACTGTCTTCAGTAATTTTAGTTATATTGCTAAGAGGTCAGTGTATGTCTGGCCATTGTGGTCCAGAACTGTACTAAGGTGCTCTTGGCTCTGACAGTGCTGCAGGTTACTGACAATCAAATCATTACTGATTCCACCGTCTTCCTTCCCTATGATAAACCGACTGCACTGCATACTATGGTTGAAAACATCATAAAGCAGTACAGCTCAGATGGCTTAGTGGTTACATGCGTTAACTATTGTGTACAGATTCCTAGGTTCAAGGGCTGTGTACTTTGTTGCATGCCTGGTGTGTATATTATTTCCTTTATGTAACATGCCTATATGTGTTGTCATTACAGTAGCAAGGGGTGTGAGTATACTGTATGGGACACATGTATACATGGGTGGTTGCACATGTGATATGCACTCACACATCCATTGTACACCAGCTACACTACAATGTAGACAAAAATATACCAGACATTTGACTATTAAAATAGTACTAATTAGTTACCTTTCCTGTAACTAGTCTATTCCTGATACAGATTTGCTGTATCCGGACTGTTTTTAGCTTCTGAGTGTTGCCCAAATCTGCTCCTCAATTTGTCACTAAGATATGCTAGTTCTCTCCTCTCCTGCACTTTCAATAGCTTATTATTATAGCACTTTACCAGATGTCTTGTAGCAAGTATTTTATCACACAAAAGTGCAAACAGCACTAAGCATTCTACGAGGAAACAGCTCCAGTAATTATTATTAATGGCCACCCCTCCAGGCATGTCTACAGGGTAGTTCCCTCTATTAACCTGCTGAACCTGGCCTTCCTGAGGCAATGTAGCAACTGCCTCATGTTCACTGAAAACCCTCACCTCTTACCTCTCTACACTTAGACATGCAAGAGATGCACTTATATATCCAAATTGGATGTCACACACACTCTCCAGCCAAGACCAGAATAGTTGGTCAAGATGAGACAGTCAACACTTGCACCACACTACATAGAACACATAGCCCTCCAGAACACACACCAGCATTGCCTTCATTTAAAAATACAAACAACACACCCACCATTGTGGAGACTCTGAATAACAAGCTGCACAAACAGCAGAGACCTCCAAGGCAGACATACACTCCACCACCACCACCACACAACACTAATCACAAGACAAATATGTCTCGTAAACAGTGTGTCAGTCAACCAAAGTGCCTAAGGCAAAACAGCATGGCCAAAACACTAGGCATAATTGACTTGATAGTGAGGAATAGTGATGTCCCACTCACTAAGTTGAAAAAGGAGAAAGTGGCAGTCAGACATCTGTCAGGCACCAGGATCTGCCACATAACACACACACTGAGGTCTCTCAACAACAGGTACACATATGACTCTGTCATTGTACATGTGGGTGTGAATGACCTGAGACATACATCCCTGGACTATATGGAAACAGAAGTGGAGGATCTCTCTGACATTGTAGCCCAGACGGGTATGACCCTAGCCCTGAGGAGCATCCTACCATCACCCAGAATGATACCACAGTACAAGCTGAATGTGATTAATTTCAACAATTGGCTACATTTCTGGTATCATTGTAAGGGAATCCACTATATGTGTGCCTGGGATGACATGTCTGACAGACCGTGATCCTTTGCCAGAGATGGCCTGCATCTGTCACCCCTGGGCATCTAGATACTGGCCAAGGCTCTTGCTATAACAGCTACAAACAAATGTACTCTGAGGATCATGCTGCTCAACACTAGAGGTCTACATTTCAAAATACACTCACTCCAAGCACTCCTTAAACTGGAGAACATCGACATTTGTGCTGTAACAGAGAACTGGTTCGAGGCAGCAGGAAGCACACCTGCACTACCAGGCTATCACACATTCCAAACCTGTTTGGCCCAGAACTTGGACCGAAGCTGTAAAGGTGGTGGTGTTTCAATATTCATAATGGATGCACACACTTATAGACTGTTAGCACAACATAATGCATCTGAGATACTTCAGGTGCAGCTAACATTGGGTAAGACAGCAATACAGGTCATAGCCTGCTGTAGGTCCGGAAACATGGCCGAAGACTCACACTCCTCATTCCTAAGCACCCTGGGGAATATTGTGTTCCAACCCAACACTCTCATGCTGACCGACATCAACTAGCCCACCATTAACTGGAAAAACTACTCATTTACCAATACATTTGTCCAATGCTTTCTGGAATTCATTAATTCCAATGATCTGGGCATGCTCATTCTTACTCCCACAAGAGGTAGCAACATCCTTGACCTGGTCATTACTAACATGGGCAAATGTTGCTCTACACCAATAGTCAACTCCTCCCTGGTTAGATACTAATACAAACTAATCATCTTGGAAATCCACATCCCTCCCACCAGCCCACAAAGGTAACCACCATAAAATCTTCTTCAAAGGTAACTTTGGGCACCTACAAACAGAGGTGGCTAACTGCATGGAACCCATGCAGATGGAGACTAGTTGCATGACCGCAGAATCTTAAACCAATGCACTGTATGAACACATACACATATGCTCACTATATGCAATAAAACCAAGATGCTCTCCTCAGGAAAAAGGAAGCCAATCTGTTTGTCCCCTGCTATAAACAAACGCTACAACAGAAGGAGGAAATTGATGCGGAATAAGGTGAAGTCCCAAGACTGGAAATACTTCCTTATCAGCCTCAATCAAATGTTGAGATCTCTCATCAAATCCTGTAAAGGTAGCTATGAAAACATGATTTTAGCAAATAGTGAAGACAACCACAAGGCCTTCAATAGTTATGTATAGAATCTCCACAGCACAGCAGCACAACCCTCAGATTATGTATGCATGTATCTGTTAAGGTGGTTCTTTCTTTTGGCTTCCGGACACTAACTGTGAAATGCTCTAAGGTGATATTTCTGTCAATATATGTTAGCAGGAACAGAGTTAATATAACAGCCTTCTCAGCTGATCGACTCACATCATTTGGATATTTCTTTATTGTCATGCCTTTGTCCACCCCACTTTGTCTGACTTGTTCCAGATTCATTGCACTAAAGGGTTGTGAGCATACCTCTCCACTGCCAGGCTATTTGAAGACTCTCCAGGTGTTTGGCCCATACTTTATTTCTGTTACACAGTTTATTTGCATTTCTCAGGGTAGCACTGTTATGATGCAAGGATTTATGTCAGTGAAGACTGACATACATGTCAATTCCCATCCTCATATCATTCAGACAGTTCTGCTGATACAGTCGCTGTTGCTGTACAACTGTTCAGTTATGACAGCAATATTCTGATTATGTCCATATATATGGCCCATTTCCCAGCCTTTGTACAGCCTTTGTTCATTAGTCATACAATAAGAGGTTGATATGTATGATTCTGAGGTATGTCTGCACTGCATGTTATATGACTACATATATATATATATATATATATATATATATATATATATATATATATATATATATACACATATATATATATATATATATATATATATATATATATATATATATACACACATACACACACACACACACATAAATATATATATATATATATATATATATATATATATATATATATATATATATATATAGGTGCATAGGTTCATAGGTAGATACTAGGTTATTGCCCCTAGGCTATATACACCTAGCCAACAATATTCCCTGGCTTTTGCCACCGAAGACATATAATTTCCTGTGCTCCTCTCGATCAGTCACACAGAAGTGAATCACGGGATGGATTTCCTATTTACCATCCAAATGTCAATAATTATCTGAAAGAGGGCTAAGGAGGAGCTCTGTTTCACATACATGGCTAGTTGGGTCCAGAGTATGGGAAGAGTTATGGATAGTAATCTATCCCTCCAACATGTTCTGTCTATTGTGGTGACAATGTTCTGCTCCTGGAGCATGTGTTTTGGAGGGATTGTGATTTCTTTACATATAGCATGTCCAACAGTTCTGGGTTTGACATGGCTTTGTATGTTAGGCAGAGATCAGCTCTGCGTAGGTGCTATGTAATGTATTAAAGCTGGTGTCTTTTGAGACAGTTTGTGTAGGGCATCTTTTTGAGGCCAGTGATCCTCTTTGTGAGGTAATGCTGCAGACTTTCCAGTTGTTGTAGATGTCTTGAGAGGTACATACCAACCAGGCCATTATACTGTATAATAGGTCTAATGAGGGATGAGTAGAGAGGAATAATGATCTCCTTTTTTCTGGATGAGACACCTGTTGTGATGTGATGTGCCACATAGAAAGATCTCCTGAGTACTGTGGCAATGTGGTTATCAAAGGATAGACTACTCTCCACCTGTGTACTTAGGTTTCTTATCACACTTTCAGTGCTAAGTGTACGATCAGCTATGTGGTAGTTCAGGGGCACAGAGTTTTACCCAAAGGGGATGACAATGCACTATTTGGCATTGAGTTTGAGGCCATGGCTTTGACACCAGGCATCTGTCTCAGTGAGGCCCTTTTGTAGACTGTCCACATCTTTATGGGTTTCAATAATGGCTCCCAGTTTGCAGTCATCTGTGAACTTTGTTAGCCATAGACCCTCTGTGTTAGTCTGAACTTCAGAGAAGTAGATGCCAAACAGGGAGGACCAAGGACTAAACCCTGTTGTACACCACTTTTCACTGGTCTGGAGTCAGATTTGGAGTCTGCTACTTTCACAGTATGGGATCTGTCTGTAAGCCAGTTGGCAACCCATCTCATGACATAGGTATTTATGCCTAGTTTAGTGAGTTTATCTGTAATTTCAGAGTGGGGAATGCTGTTGAAGGCCTTGTCAAGGTCTAGGTAGGCTGTGTGAACCACCTTGGCCTTGTCCTCAGCTTTGGTGACTGCTTCAAAGAAGTCAATCAGGTTTAGATGACGTGATGTACCTTTCACAAACCCAAACTGGTTGGGGTCCACAGTTTGGAGGTTACCTATGTCATTGTTTATAGGTTCCATGATGATACGTTCCGTGACCTTGTAGATCAGGGTTCTCAGGCTGATGGGGCAGTAGTTCCCAGCATTGTGGTGGCTCCCCCCTTGTGGAGTGGGATAACTGCCACTGTATGCTATTCAGTAGGCACAAAGCCTGAAGTGAGGCTATGATTGAACATGGTACTTAGGTGAGGTGCCAGTTTGTTCTGTAGTTTGTGCTGAACACAGCCTGAGATGTTGTCTGGTCCCATGAATGCTGTATTCTTGGCTTTGCATAATGTGGTTTTTACCTGTGTGGCTGTGATTACAGGGGCTTTACATTCATCCAGCATTGAGATGGACCCTTTAGTGGGTGAGAGGGTGGTAAAATTAGCACTGAACCTATCTGCCAGGATGTTGGCAATATCCGTTGGTTCTGTATATTTACTGCCATTGTGCTGTAACTCAGAGCAGATCTGAGTGTTGCCATTGAGATTCTTGACATAGCTATAACATGCTTTGTGATTGTCTTTAGCATCAGTTGCAATTTTGTTTTTGTAACTGGCTTTAATGGATTTTATGAGGGATCTCAGCACTTCTTAATGAGGCTGATAAGGGAGTTCTTACAATCATGGGAGTTTACTCCTTTTTTGCAATAGTTTTTTCCTTCTGTTGTACAGTTTCTTTATGGCAAGGGACTACTAGATTGGCTTCCTTTATTGGGAGGAGAGCGTCTTGGTTCTATTTGGGATGGCACGGTCCATGCACTTGTGTATGTGTTCATACAGTGCATTGGTGTAATATTCAGCAGTCATACTTCTATTTTCCATCTGCATGCATACCTCTCAACCTGAAAACATCAAAATTATGGATAAGGCCCATGAAAAATAGGTACAAATCTGTATGCTGACTAACATCTTATTTGCAGGCATAATTACATAACCCCACCCACTCCAATGGAATTGTGGGATACCAGCTTTCAAATGCAAACTGAAGAACAGACAACCAAAATATGGCACCAGAGTCCCCCTGCAGCCATTTCAATGTCCCATTACCTGGCTATTTCACCCCATTTACCATAAACACTAATGTGTGCATACTGCTTTACTTCTACAATGATTATTTGGATTTTATTTTTACATTTTACAGCACAATAATGCACAAACACTAATAGACACCTGATAAACAAAGCAATACAGTCCCACAATGAAAATAGACTTGGCATTAAAACTTCTCTGCCCTTGAAACTCACATTCATTGAAACAACATTGAAACCCACACCACATCCAAAGAAAATGCATCTGGCCAGTTGTGGATAAAGATTACCTTTGGGCTGTTTTCAAATCATTGGCCCCTTGCACACAAAACAAGAAACATACATGTGTTCTTTTCTTTGATACACCTTCCTGACTTTATTCAATTATATTCCTTGTGTAATACAACACACTTGTTAGACAGAGTGCATTTTAAATGTATTGTTTGAACATTTTCCAGTAGGCTGTACTACAGGCAAAAAAAACTAAATGCATGAACTAATAATGACAAAACTGCCCGATTCAAAACATTTCTATCATAAAAGTCTACTTCCACACCCACACTATAAATAGAATAACAGTAGTATAAGCCATAGGCATCTTGCACAGCTTCTTGCACTTATTTTCAATTTCAGTTTTTTTTTTTTTTGGGAGGGGGACAAAAGGTCAAAAACCAGGGATACATTTTAAACATTGCTTGTATAATTTTGTAAAGTTGCTAGAATGAAATGTCTTGTTACCACCATGCATTTCATTGGCAAGTCTTGAACCCAGGACCCTATGTACTATAGTCAGAGCAACATAAAACTGGGCCAAATCAGCCGTTTCCGGAAAAATAGGAAGACTGAAACTTAATGGTTATCATTTAATGAATTCATTTCTCACTTCTCACCATAGCTCACAACCTCTTAGCACAAAAAAACTGGACAAAACCAATAATGGGGGAATACAAATTCAGTTCTGATTTCTCACCATAGCTCTCAACCTCTTAGCACAAACAAAACTGGACAAGCAAAGCCAATAATGGGGGAATACAAATCCAGTTCTCACTTCTCTCTATAGCTCTCAACGCTTAGCACAAAAAACCTGGACAAAGCTCACAAGTGGTGGTGGCTAGGGACTTACCAGGGACAGATTTTAAACATTGCTTGTATAATTTTGTAAAGTTGCTAGAATAAAATGTTGTGTTACCACCATGAATTTCAAAAGCAATTATATATATATATATATATATATATATATATATATATATATATATATATATATATATATATATATATAATAAGTTCATAGGAGTGTACTGGGCTAATGGCCCTGGAGCCTTTACAAGCCTAGCCCATAGGATTACCCTGGCTTCATGCCACCCGACCATAGTTCCTAGTGCCTCTGTTGAGTAGAGCCACTGGAGTGATCCCCACTGTCAATTTTCTATTTCACATCCACACATCAAGAGTTCTGTTTAAGAAGGCCAGTGAGGTGCTCTGCTTGACATGTATGGGAAGTCTATTCCATAGCATGGGCAGTCTGTGGGTTATGAACCTGTTCCTACAGCATGTTCTGTTGATTGTGGTACTGAGGTTGAGGTGTCTGGAGCATGTAGTGCAGAGGGATTGGGATTTCTTTAGATGTAGCATTTCTAACAGTGTTGAGTCACACATGGCTTTGTAGGTCAAGCAGAGATCACCTCTAAGTAGGTGATATGAGACAGGGAATAGTAGAGTTTTTTTAGTCTGTCCATATAGGACAAGTGTTTAAGGCCTGTGATCCTCTTTGTGAAGTACTTTTGCAGCCTCTCCAGTTATTGCAGGTGTCTACTGAGGTACATGTTAAATGGGGCATTGTACTTGATGAATGGCCTAATGAGGTAAGAGTAGAGGGAGACAATGCAATGACCTCTTTCATCCTCGATGCAAAACCCTTAGTAATGAGATGTGCCACATAGAAGGACTTTCTGATCACAGTGGCAATGTGGTGGTCAAAAGAGAAGTTGCTGTCAACCTTTGTTTCAAGATCTTTTATAACACCTTCTGTGATCAGTGGACTACCATCAATGTGTTAATTCAAGGGAACCGGGTTCTTCCAGAGGGGGATGATGACACATTTTCTGCCATTGAGCTTAAGACCATGGTTCTGACACCAGTCGGTCTCACTGAGGCCTTTCTGTAGAATGTCAGTATCACTTGGGTAGTTAATACTAGCTCTCAACTTGCAATCATCTACGACCTTTGTCAGCCACAGTCCCTTTCTGTTGGCCTGGACTTTAGAGGACCAAGGACCGAACCCTGTGGGACTCCATTCATGACTGGTCGGCAGTCTGACTTGAAGTCAGCTACTTTCATACTGTGGGTTCTAGCTGTGAGCCAGTTTGCAACCCACCTAGTGATATAGGGGTTGATGCCTAGCTTAGTGAGTTTTTCTATGATTCTTGAGTGTGGAATGGTATCAAAGGCCTTGGCCAAATCAAGGTAGACTGTATGAACCACCTTTCCTTCATCCACAGCTCTGGTGACTGACTCAAAAAAGTCGACCCTTTATAAAACCAAACTGTGTAGGATCCAGGGTTTGGAGATTCCCTATATCCTTGCTTATTAGGTCCATGATGATGCATTCCATAGCATTGCATATCAGACTTGTCAGGGTAATGGGCCGATAGTTCCCGGGTTCTATAGTCACTCCTCCTTTGTGGAGAGGGATGACTGTAACAGTGCAACATTCATAGGGATAAAGCCTGAGGTGAGGCTGTGATTAAAAAGGGCACACAGGTGAGGCACCAGGTCACTCTGTAGTTCATGTAGAACACAGCCAGGGATATTGTCAGGTCCCATAGAAGCTGTATTCTTGGCCTTGGACAACGCTGATTTAACCTGTGCAGCAGTAATACTGGGTGCCTGGCAATCTACTGGTATTGTGATTGTTCCTTTGGGGGAGAGAGAGGGATAAAGATGGCACTGAATCTGTCAGCCAGTATATTGGCAATATCTGTTGGCTCGGTATAGAAGGTATCATTGTGCAACAGCTGAGAGCAAATCTGGGTATTGCCGCAGAGATTCTTTACATAACTATAGAAGGCCTTGTAGCTGTCTTTACTATCTGCTGCAATTCTGTTTTCTTAGCTAGCTTTAGAGGATTTGATGATGGATCTCAACCTTTTGTTGAAGCTGATAGGGGTGTTTTTCCAGTCTTGGGACTTCACCTTATTCCCATCAGTTTCCTCCTTCTATTGTAGAGTTTGTTTATGGCAGGGACCATGAGATTGGCTTCCTTTTTTTTTTGAGGAGGGCATATTGGTTCTATTGGGTATGGTGAGATCCAGGCATTTGTGTATGTGTTCGTACATTGCACTGGTGCATGATTTGGTGGTCATGCAACTATTCTACATTTACATGGGTGCCGTGAAGTTAGCCAACTCAGCTTTTAGGAGCCCAAAGTTAGCTTTAGAGAAGTTTTTCATGGTGGTTACCTTTGATGGCGTGGTGGGATGGATGTGGATTTCCAAGGTGATTAGTTTGTGGACGGATCTAACCAGGGAGGAGTTGACTATTGGTGTAGACATGTTAGTAAGGACCAGGTCAAGGATGTTGTTACCTCTAGTGGGAGTAAGAGCAAGCTGGTCCAGGACATTGGAATTTATGAATTCCATAAAGCATTGGGCAAGTGTATTGGTACATGAGTAATTTTCTCAGTTAATGGAGGGGTAGTTGAAGTCATCCAGTATGAGAGTGCTAGTTTCGACCCTGATATTCTCCAGGGTGCTTAGGAATATGGGGTGTGCATCTTGGGACATGGTTGGAGACCTATAGCTGGCTATGACATGAATCGCTGTTTTACCCAATGTTAGCTGCACCTGAGGTATCTCAGATGCATTATGTTGGGCTACCAGTCTGGAGGTGTATGCATCCTTTATGAATATGGAAACACCACCGCCTTTGTAGCTTTGGTCCAAGCTCTGGGACTGAAAGTTGTGGAATGAGTTATAGCCTGGTAGTGCAGGGGTGGTTTCTGCTGCCTTGAACCAGGTCTCTGTTATGGCACAAATGTCAATATTCTCCATTTTAAGGAGTGATTCCAATGAGTGCATTTTGAGATTTAGACTTTTAGCGTTCAGCAGCATGACTCTCAGATTGCATTTGTTTGTAGCTGTTATGGTGGTAATTTGGTCTTTGGAATACCACCTACAAAAGGCACTATAGGTGTGGCAAGAGCCTTGGCCAGTATCCAGAAGCCCAGGGGTAACAGATGTAGGCCATCTCTTGCAAAGCATCGAGGTCTGTCATTCATGTGATCCCAGGCAGACAGATACTGGATCCCCTTATAATGACTATATATATGTGTGTGTGTGTGTGTGTGTGTGTGTGTGTGTGTGTGTGTGTCTATGTGTGTGTGTGTTTGTGTTTGTGTGTGTCTCTGTCTGTGTAGGGAGCAAATATATGTTTCAACACACACACACACACACACACACATATATATATATATATATATATATATATATATATATATATATACACATGTATATAGCATAACTATATCACATTATGAGATAGGTATAGATATATATGTACATGTTTATATATAGATATGTATATATGTCTATATACAACACATGAATGTTTCCACAGAGCTTTTGCACTATTGTTGTATGCCTCTATTGCATGATATGTTTGAAAAAGCAAGTACAAATCATATAGCACTGGTGGTGCAGTGGTATGTTCTTTTAATGTAGTGTGCAGAGTCCTGGGTTCAAGACTTGGCACTGGCATTTTTTTCCATTAATGTTAAATAACCCGACTGTATGATATGTTGGGGAAAACATCATAAAGTTTTGCAGCTCAAATGACTTAGTGGTTAAGTGCTTTGACTATGGGGTATGGGCTCCTGGGTTAAAGAGATGGGACTGACAGCTTTATTTCCATTAATGTTAAATAACCAGACTGCGTGATATGTTGGTAAAAACATCATAATGTTCTATAGCTTGCATGGCATACTGGTTAATTGCTTTGACTATGGTGTATGGGCTCCTGGGACTGACATTTATATGTTTCATACCCAGAGTTCATGATATGTCAGGAAAATATGACAGTGTTCTACATCTCAAATGACTCAGTTGTTAAGTGCTGTGACTATGGTGTATAGGGTCATGGGTTCAAGACTAACAAGGGCTGTTTCTTTTGTTGCTACACTTTAAACTTTATTGGAGAGGGGGAATAAAATGGAAAAAAAATATGTGTTTTGACTATTTTACTAGGGGTATGGACATTGCTTTCTGAACCATTATCTGTGTGGGGAGCTGTGTGAACATTGATAATATGACAGGGGCTTTGCATTACCTTGTACTTGCACACATTCTGGGGAAAGTATATAATGATGGGGGAACAAATAGGGAGAGATTTTAAATATTGCTGTTACATACTTGGGAATGTATTGTGTGTGTTTTTCTGTTTTACTTTTTTTTTTTATCCATGGACACTAACAGTAGTGTCTGTGGACAGACAATCTCGCTGCTGTTGACTTCCATGCAGGAGGCATGTATATTGTGAGAGCTCTGCTCTTAGACACCCCTCCCCTGTGCTCATACACAGATCTGTGTTCGTGTAAGACCTAAGCAGCACACCTTCATTAATATTCAAGGCACGCTGCTGCTCTACATGAACACAAATCACTCCATGTCAGAATAATGTTATTCTGACATGGAGCTTCATGAATCTGGGGGATTGAGATCTGTCAGTCATGTCATCCCAAGCAGAGAGATACTGGATCCCCTGAGAATAACACAAAACATATAAGCCAATATTGCAGTCAATCATCTGTTGATAGTACCACAGTATCATTCTGGGTGATGGTATACTGCTCAGGGCTACTGTCACATCTATCTGGACCACATAATCAGAGAGTTCAACCATGTCTCCTGTCATGTAGTCCAGAGAGGTGTGCCGCAGGTCATTCATGCCCACATGGATAGAGAGTGTTACTCGTAGTTGTTGTGGAGTGCCATGATGGGGTGTGTCATGTGTTGGATGCTGGAATGTGATAGATATTTGGCTGTTACCTGCTCCATATTCAACTTAGTGAGTAGGATATGTGCGTGCCTCAGTAGTCAGTTACCCATGGCACTGTATTGTGCAATGTGGTTAGCCTTAGGAGCTTAGGTTGAGGGGCACACTGTGTAGATTAAATATGTGTCCCTTGGCATGTGCCATGTTGTGGTGTCTGAGTGGGTGTCTGTCTTGCTGGTCTGTGCTGTTTGGATAAATGTCCATTAAGTGCCTCTGTGAAGGTGGGTGTGTGGCTTTTCACTGTATGTCATGGTTGTCAAAGTGGCTTTCATGGTGAGCTACGTGCTCCACATGGTGTGGTGCAGGTGTTGATCTTATCGTCTTGACCCACTAGTCCAGTCTTTGCTGGAGAGTGCATATGTCCACTTTGGGTGATATATGGGTAACTCCCACAGGTCTGAGTGTTTGGAATTTAGAGAAGAGGGTTGTCTGTGTACATGAAGTAGTTGCAACAGTGCCTCAGAATGGACAAATGCACCAGGGTAATGGGTGACAGCACAGAAAACTGGCCTGCAATTATGCCGGGAGATGTGGACATAACTAGCAAGTACTGGGGCTACTTCTGTGATGAACGAGTACTGGTGATGGATCCCAGCTGTGCCACACTTATTGATACATTAATCTGGTGAAGTGCCAAGCCAAAATGCCATTTGAAGTGCAAGACAGAAAGAACTAGCATTATGTAAGGGTGGAACAGAAGACAGACTTAGTGCCACCTGTAATATTTTACCTCAGCTGTGCAGTTAGCAGCTTTGGCCATGTGAAAGTTCAGTACGTGAGTGTGTGTGAGAATCATGCACTCTGTGGGTTATACCATTTTGATTTGTGTACCAACCTGTAATTGTCCCATCACCCTACTTTACTAGGCCTGCTGATGTCATTCACCTTACAAGTTACTTGGGATGAGGAGCACTAATGTAAGCTCTGTGGCACATCTGATAACTGTAAAACACTGTGGTAGAAATAACTAGACAGGTAGGGGCTCTATTTTCAGTACTGGCAACTGTGTGTGTGTGTGTGTGTGTGTGTGTGTGTGTGTGTGTGTGTGTGTGTGTGTGTGTGTGTGTGTGTGTGTGCGTGTGTGTTCCTTTGGCCAAAGATCATATCCTGTTTGGCTGATAGCATTTTAGTTGGTGTACCATCCATGCCTGTTTACCATATCCTGATGGCATTACCTGATATAGCGTGGTAACAGCATCTGCCTCACATGTAGCATATTAAACCATTGTGCAGGCCATTCCAGTCCTCTGTATGGATGTCTATGGGCTATCCAGATTTTTAGGTTCATAGGTTCATAGGTGTGTACTAGGCATAGGTGTGTACTAGGCTAATGACCCTGGAGCCTTTACAAGACTAGCCAGAGGATTACCCTGTCATTGTGCCACCTGACATTATTTCCCAGTCCCTCTGAGGAGTAGTGCCACTGCAGTGATCCCTGGGGTGGATTCTCTATTTCCCATCCATTCAGCAAGATTTCTCTTGAAGAGGGCCAGTGAGGTGCTCTGTTTGACATGTATGGGACGTCTAGTCCATAGCATGGGCAGTGTCTGGGTTATGCACCCATCCCTCTGGCATGTTCTATTGATTGTGGTAATGAGCTTGAGGTCTCTGCCCCATGTGGTGCAGAGGGATTGAGATATCCTTGGATGTAGCATTTCTAACAGAGCTGGGTCAGTCATGGCTTTGTAGGGCAAGCAGAGATCACCTCTAAGTAGACTATATGAGACATAGAATAGATGGAGTGTTTTGAACCTGTCCATATAGGTCAACTGTTTCAAGCCTAGGATCATATTTGTGAGGTACGTTTGTGGCCTCTGCAGTTGTTGCAGGTGTCCATTGAGGTACATACCAAATGGGGCATTGTACTCAATGATTGGCCTAATGAGGGAAGGGTAGGGGGAGACGATGACCCCCTACCTCCTGGATGCAAAACCATTAGTAATCAGATGTTCCACATAGAAGGACTGTCTGCCCACAGTGGCAATGTGGTGGTCCAAAGACAGGTTGCTGTCAACCTGTGTTTAGAGATCTCTTATAATACCTTCTGTGTTCAGTGGACTACCATCGATGTGGTGATTTATGGAAACTGAGTTGTGCCCAAAGGGGATGCTGACAAATATTTGCCATTGATCTTCAAGCCATGCTTCTGACAGCATACGTTGGTCTCTGTGAGGCCTTTCTGCTGGATGTCAACATCACTTGAGTAGTTAATATTGGCTCCCAACATGCAATCGTCTGCAAACATTGTCAACCAGAGTACCCTTGTGATGGCCTGCACTTTAGAGAATTAGATACCAAACAGGGGAGGACCTGGAACCAAACACTGTGGCACCCCAATCATGACTGGTCATCAGTCTGACTTGGAGTCAGCTACTTTCACATCATGGGTCTATGTGTGAGCCAGTTTGCAACACACCTAGTGATATAGGGGTTCTTAACTACCTTAAGGGTTGGGAGGGTGGCCTAATGGTTAATGTGTTTGCCTAAGAAACACAAGGTGCAGGGTTTGAGTCTCAAAAGGGATAATTGGCTAGGCTTAAAATGGCTCGCAAGGGCAGTTAGCTTAGTACTAATCTATGAATCTATGAACTACCTTAATGTGTTTTCTATGATTCCAGAGTGGGGAATAGTATCAAAGACCTTGGCCAGATCGAGGTAGGCTGTATGACTACCTTGACATCATCCAAAGCTCTGGTGACTGACTCAAAAAAGTTGACCAGGTTGAGCAGACATGATCTACCCTCCACAAAACCAAACTGTGTGGGATCCAGACTTTGGAAATCCCCTATATCCTTATTTAGTAGGTCCATGATGATATGTTCCATAGCTTTGCATATCAGACTCGTCAGGCTAATGGAGTGATAGTTTCCAGAGTCTGTAGTTGCCCCTACTTTGTGGAGAGGGATGATTGTAGCAGTGCACCATTTAGTAGGGACAAAGCCTGAGGTGAGGCTGTGATTGAACAGGGCACACAGGTGTGGTGCCAGGTCACTTTGCAGTTCATGTACAACACAGCCAGGGATATTCTCAGGTCCCATAGAAGATGTATTCTTAGCCCTAGACAGTGCTATGTTAACCTGTGCAGCAGTAATTCTGGGTGTCTAACAATCTACTGCTATTGCGATTGGTACTTTGGGGGGTGAAAAGGGTCAGGTTGGCACTGAATTGATCGGATAGTATATTGGCAATATCTGTTGGCTCGGCATAGGAGGTACCATTGTACAGTAGCTCAGATCACTTCTGGGTATTGGCGTGTAGATTATCCACATAACTATTGAAGGCCTTGTGTTTGTCTTGCCTATCTGCTGCAATTCTGTTTTCATTGCTAGCTTTAGAGGATTTGATGACTGATCTCAACCTTTTGTTGTGGTTGATAAGGGAGTTTTTCCAGTCTTGGGACTTCACCTTTTTCCACATCAGTTTATTTGTTCTATTGTCGAGTTTGTGTATGGCAGGGGACCACCACATTGGCTTTCTGTTTTGCAGGACAACATCTTGGTTCTATTGGTCATGGCAAGATCCATGCATATGTGTATGTGTTCATACTGTGCATTGGTGTATGATCTGGTGGTCATGCAACTATTCTCCATTTGCATGAGTGCCGTGAACTTAGCCAACTCTGTTATAAGGAATCCAAGGTTAGCTTTGGTGGTGTTTGTTATGGTGGTTACCTTTGTGGGGGGGGGGGGTGTGGTTTCCCAAGATGATTAGTTTGTGTTTGGATCCACATCTCGGTATTTTGATGTGTGGACCCAACAAGGTCATGTATGTCCCCATGTACATCAGGGAGAGTTGCAGGTGTATACATTATGTGCCTGTGCATCCATGACAGGCTGGAACTTGTGTCTGATGATGCCTTCTGTGGCACTGGCAACAGTGGCCTGATGAGCAGCTTTCCTTCTGCAAGCACCCCTGTCCATCCCCCTGTGTAGGACCTTGCCTGCACCCTGGCTATGGCTAGTATCTACACTCACACCTGCCATAGTCACCACTTATGCCTGTTCAATGCCACCACCTGCCAACTGTCCATCATTTGTGGCCACTGGTGACAGGGTATGTGTAAGCATTGCTACTGTGTGCAGTCATGGTGTGCACTAGAGTGGGATGCCAACTAATGGTACAGATTCAGCCCCTGTCAACTCCACCTGTACCTCAGTATTCCTATCATCATTGGCAGAGTCTGTAGAGATATTAACATTGTTTCAAAAGGGGGAACCCAGACCCCATCGCCACCTGTGAGAGGAAGACAACATATGTATATTAATACCTGCACTTTGATATTGGCTGGTACACACAACACACACACACACACACACACACACACACACACACACACACACACACACACACTTACAGGTGAGGTGGCACAAATCTCTTACACAGACCACACATTACCCACATGGTGACATGCATGACACATGGCTGTCAATATCATGAATTGCAGCCAGTTGTACAACATGTAACTGACAATATAGAGCTCTGGGATATGTGATTAGTGTTAGTGTGTGATGGCCGCTCCTCAGCATAGACTGCAGCCATGTACACATCATTGCTGTCCACCTGTATAGCACAGTGGTAAGTACTACAGAAAATACCTCACAACTGTACATATCCTCACAGGTTGTGTAGCCGTCTGGCTCATAAGTCTGCTCTATTTCTCATAACCCCTGTGTTTCTCTGTGACATACATGGGATGATCTGAGGAGTGACATCACTGATTAATGACATACATGTGAGTGCCAGATCTGCAAATTAGCAGTGAATGTATGCTCACACAATCCCTGTTACCACCACCAGCCTTGTAAGCTTACAGTGGATATGATGCATGTACACAACCCTGTTAACATGCCATGTTCTTGTGATATAGAGGAGACCACAGTAATGCATTCAAATATGTCACCCACCTTCCGTGTAACATATGACCTGTGCAATCCAATCAATAAACAAACACGTGATACGTGTAAAATATGAGTGCAATATGTACAATATGTTGATTGCATATGTGTGCACACTCTTAAAATGATAAGTTGTTGAAGCAGCTTGTAGGTGGCTTACAGCATTCACTCTTCTTGTGAAGGTGTCTCTCAGCATGGCACATCCTGACTTGGCATTATTTGGCCACTCTTCCATGCAAAGGTCAGCCAACTCTGTCAAAATGTAATGGCAGCTCATGTGCACAGCCCTTATCAGGTCACACTGGAGTTTTATATCTGGTGTAGGTCTAGGCTCTGGCTGGGCCAATCCATACTCATGTTTGTGTTCAGGTGGGGCCATTCTTAGGTAGCTTTGGATGTATGTTGCAGTTCTTTGTCATATTGAAGGCTGACATACCTCCTCATCCTCAGCTTTCTTGCAGACACCTGATGGATTTTGGGCAGAAGTGGGTGTTATTAGGAAATGTTCAGAATTCCACTGTGGGACAGCAGCCCCACAGCAGGCTGCTGTCACTTGTGTGATTCACAATGGGGATGTTGGTGTTCAGGTTATGATAGGTGTTGCTTGTGCACCACACATACATGTTGGTATTGCGGCTGTGAGGTCAATCCCTAGTCTCATTACACCATAACACATTTTCACACCTCCTTTTGGGAGACTTGATGTACTGAATTGCAATTTGTATCCACCTCTGGGTGTTTTTGTTGTATGGGAATGCTTCCATCTTCTGACCCTACCCCATAGGCCAGACGTATGCAGCATATGGGAGAGAGTTCTCACAGGTAGTACAGAACACCAGTACTAGCAAGAGGTTCCTGCAACTCCCTCAGTGTTGCTGTATAGTCCCTGGCAACCTCCCTGGCCAGGTCTTGACATGTGTTGTCATCAGTTTTTGGAGGGACGTCAGGTTCTTGTCAACAGCACTATTGTCCCATATTCACTCCATCTTTTGACAACTGTCTCCACTGTGCTCCATGGTGTATGCACTGCTGTGGTAATGTTGTTGTACCCTTCTCTTGACTGATAGCTTTCAAATATGAGATCCCTTTGCTGCTTTGTACGCTGTCTGCAAGCCATGGCTGTTACTGTTGCAGGCAACTGAGCATATATCATGGTTATCCCACTCGGACAGCAGACTGTTATTTGGTGTTAGTCAGAGTGCCTTTACTTAATGGCTGGTGTGTACCCAAGCAGACTGTATGCTGTCAGTAAGTCACAAGCTGCTGCAGTGACATATTATTTGAAGGGTGTGCACACATATGCATCCAGCATATTGTGGGGTTGGTATACTCCATATTTGGTAGCCAACAGATTGATTGTTTGTACAGGGAATTGTTCATGTCATAGGTGACATTACAGTTTGGAAAAGATGAGTACTGACATATTGTGGTCTCAATTTGTAGAGACATCACAAACACCTGGCATCTTAACTGGGGTGTGTACACTGTTTATATCCACTATATGACAGTAATGTTTCACACATGTCCCTACTTTAGGCTGTTTGTCCAACTATTGTGTTGCTCTCTGTCCAGAAGTCTTGCACTGACAGGCCATGTACTATGCTACAGGGATAATACATTCTCATCAGATAGGCCCCTGGTGACCACTGTGATGTAATGCAGTTGACCCCAACACAGGTGAACATGCACATAAAGCAATATGGCTATGAGTGACAGTTGTGTGCATGGCACACTGTATGGCCTTCATTGCCTGGGGTTTTGGCAAACCACAACAGTATAATTGCATACTCACCAGCTGCAGGCTGTCATCCCAAATGCAGACAGGAGGGACCTGGGTAGTTGTGTGAGGGAAGTATGGTCAGCAGACCCACAAGTTGCACTGGTACAGGATGGATGCAGCATGTGTGCACATGTACAGTACAACCACCAATACTATACAATTTGCTGTCCTTCACCATAGATGTGCATGTCTGTGCATTAGAAAACCCCATCCACAATTGCAATATGACCTGACAAATGTTCATAGATACTCTACAATTACAAGTATGCCTGCTACTCTAGTGTAGTAATCTACACTGGGGCCTTACCTGCACACTCCTCGTCCATTGTCTGGGTGCCAACCACCTCCAGTATGTGGGAGATCTGTACTCTGATGTTGTACTGGGATGGGTGCCTCAAGGTACCTGTGGAGCTCCCCAGTGGGTGCCAGTGGGGCTGCAAGGCCAGGCCCATGCCTGTGGCTGTGTGGTCCCCGGCCACTGCAGCAGGCTTTTGCCAGGCATAACATATGAGGTCACTTTCACAATGCCAGACTTGCTCGTATGTACATGGGTGCAGGCCAATATCATTTACCCTGCGGACAAGGTTGTCCCACAGGTCATTCCTCTCCTGCAGATGTTGCTGGCCCCAGCCAAACATTATGGTATGGTTGTGTAGCATGGCTTCTCTGATTATATTTGTCTGAGCCTCTGAGAATGTTGACCTTTGCTGATGTGACATTACACCTGGCAGACATTACTAGGGAGACACATCACAGGACCCCCTACATTTGGCAACCATATGTACAGAACCTGCACATCTAATTGAATACCAGTAGGCACCTCTCACAACCACACCATACCCCTGTAACGTATCAGCACTGTATCTGCTTGCATTGCACTGCTGGCCCTGAGCTGAGGTGTCATATTCCCCCCATGAGGCCTACTTATTTTCCTACTCCTGTACTCCTCATTCATGCTGTGTTGAGGGATGATATTGGCCATCTTCCATGTGGATGTGGTGTGGATGGTGCCAAGCCTTGTTGTGACTACAGTATGTAAGGTTGCTGGGTACACATGCCTGAGTTCATGTAGGATGCAGACAGGGATGTTATCAGGTGCAATGGATACCTACATTTGTTGCTTTTTAGTAGGCAATATGTACCTGCTCAATGGTGATCACTGGAGGGGTGTGGGTGCTGTGCATATCCAGCTATAGTTCTGCTAAGCCAGGGGGTGATGTTTGCCCTAAACCACAAAAAGTAAAAATACACAGGAACAGGTGAAAGGTGAGGTACAAAAAAACTGTGTAAACTTGAAGTAAAAAACAAGTACCGAACCAACACGGCTAGGCAAAAACTCTATATATTGAACATAAAAGAAAGTGATAAAAGTAAGCACTTTTGCAGTAACACTATCACTTCATCAGACTAATCGACAAGTAGAAAGACATGAGTTTAAAAAGAAAGCAAGACCAATAATCTATCATATGCAAATCTGACAAATTAACTAAAAGGTACGCACACACTAGTTTTTGCCTAGCTGTGTTGGTTCGGTACTTATTTTTTACTTCATGTTTGCCCTAAACCTATCTGCAGCAGGTTGCCCATAGCTATGTTGTGTGTATATGTGCCCTGATTGGCCACCATTGCAGGGTGAGCTGGTATGTGGCCTCAGAGATTGGAGACATATGTGAAGATGGCCTTGTGATTGGCCTTGGTGGATGTGTCCAATTTGTACTCATAGTTAGTCTTACAGTACTCCACCTGTGACCTTATATGCTTGATCAGACAAAGGGTGCATGCTCCTGATTTGGTCTGTACAGCCAATCTAGGGACCAAGTCTGTGGTTTGTGTATTGCTGCTGTCCACCACAAGCATTCAGCCTACCTTGAGGGGGTTGATGTTATCCTGTCGGGTATTGCTGAGGCCATGCAGCTACGTAGGTGCCAACATAGTATTGTGTTGTGGGCCTGGACACAGCTGCTAGTTCCACCATATGGGATGCCCTTTATGTGGGCTTTGCCCATTTACCTGGCCTGTGCAGTTGATATTACGGAGGTGTGGGGGCTACAGCTTCACAGACAGTAGGTGGAGATACCTCACAGGACAGGACATGTGGAGACAGCCCAGCAACATGGGGGACAAAGCTTCAGAGTTTGGTACAGCTTGTATGTCATTAGTGTTTTTATACACATAGGGAGTTGCTACATTTACAGGGTTTGTCTGGACATGCATTTACTGTGTGACTTGGCATCTGACAGTGATATGCCTCTGACACAGCTCTCAACTGGCATGTTGTCCACAGACTGGCCAGATGTTTGCTATTATGCTTGGTCTGTTCCTCGACCAACATCTGTTTTTGTGGGGTTGGTAGGATAACGTGAGGATTGTAGTCAGTATGTGTTGTCATCTATTAGTGTTCCACACATCATTTCCTTTAGGGATGTGATGTTACAACAACACATGTAACAGCAGCTTCTGCCTCAATTTGTTACATCATTATGTGTGATATGTCCCTTTTTCTAGCCCCCTGTCTCATATGTATGCCATGCATTGTCCAGATGTCCTGCACTACGAGGTGCAGAGGTATGGTATATCATTAATTACCAAATGAACACCAGTTAGCATGACAATGACCTGGCAGACTCCTGGCCATGGTATGCAGCGGTGGCCAGGGTTATGTGTCCACACCCTGGTAATTCTGTGGAAATCTGCACATATGATAGTATGTCTGTCTGGCCATTGTGAACAGACTGCCAAGGTTGTGTAGCAGTGTTGTGTGTTTATGTTTTTTTAGGCTGGGTAGGGAGAGTAGCAGCTGTGAGTGCCATACATCCTTTACCTATCTAACTCTGCATGCTGCTACAGCTGCTGGTGGTCTATCAGGTCCGTATGCTTGTAGGGGCTGACTGTGAAATGTCATGTAATACCTCCGGATTCCCAGTACACTGTGAATTGGGGCAGTATATGTAGGGGTAATATGTGAGAGGCAAATGGTATGTGGTTGCTCTCACAGTATTATACTGTCATGTTCAGTTTGCTTAGTGGTATGTTGCTGTCACTGTGGTGCACTTGTTTGGGGGTACGCACTTTCACACCAGTGACTGTGTTCCACTAGTATTACATCCCTGTACTGCTTGTTATATTTGCTAGTGCATGTGTACAGCCCCAGAGCTGGACCTGGGTAGTGTTATGTCAGTCTGATTGTAGTCTGGACATTGATTGGTAGCTCAGTGTAGTTTCCCTACTGTTGTGTTATGTCCACATATTCATAGGATGGCCAGTTGTGTGACAAATATCTTTGGCCTGGTCCCCATAAGTGTTATGTATGCATGATACCTCAATGGGATGATGTGGGGACTGAGGTCAGTAACTAATGAGAAGCAATTGAGTCCTGGAATTGTGATATTTCAGTTGATATATATCAGGAAATACTCTGTTACTACATGAACGTTCTCAGCTTATCTACTGACGTATTTTGTACATGTCCCTATTTTCATGCCTTTGTCCCCTCACTTTGTCAGGCTTGGTCCACATTCATTGCATTAAGGGGTTCTGAACATACCTTTCCACAGCCAGATTTTCCACAGAATGTCCAGATGTTTGGACCATACTTTTGTTTAATTCTACAATTTATTTCTATTTGTCTGGTAAATCATAGTGATGATCCAAGGATTTATGTCAGTAAATACATGACATGACATTTCAGTTCCCATCATCATATCCTTTAGTGATTGTCTGCTGAAACACACAATGTTGCTGTCACACATGTCTTCATTTGTAGCAGCGATTTTCTAACTATGTGGCCCATTCCCCCCTTTTACAGTCTTTGTACAGGTTTCTTGCACTAACAGGTTGGGAGGGATGGTTCGGAGATATAACTGCACTGCATGTTATATCCATACATAGACATATACATATATATATATATATATATATATATATATGTATATTTTATTTTCCTTCCGTTATATTTAATATATGTATATCTATTTTATGACTGTATGTTTACATATGTATGTTTCATATGATATATATATATATATATATATATATATATATATATATATATATATATATATATATATATGTGTGTGTGTGTGTGTGTGTGTGTGTGTGTGTATACATGTCTATACACAATGCACAAAGGGTTCCACAACACTTTCCCCTTAATGTTGTATGCCTCTATTGCATGATATGTTGGAAAAAGCAGCATTAGGTCCTCCAGCTGAGCTGGTGTACTGGTACATTCCTCTATTTAAAATGGTCAGGGTTATAGGTCCAATAATTGGGGCCACTGTTTGTTTTTTTTTTTTTTTTGTTTGTTTTTTTAATGTTAAATGACCTGTATGCAGGATATGTTCATTAAAGCACTATAACCTTTCACAGGTGAGATGGTATAATGGTATGCTGGTCCAATTGTTGAAGACAGTGTCCCGGGTTTGAGACTTGGCATGGCTGACTATTTTGTTGCTGCGCAGAACAAGGTCTGATGGATACAAATGGATTAAGGCACATTTCTGCATATCATAGGTATAATGTTATATTTAAGCAATAGCCCACCGCTGGGTTTGGGTAATACTGGATTTACCCACAGTTGGTGAGGTTTGATTATGAGGGCAATGACCTCATGAACATACAGTGCCAACCGTGGGTAGGTCCATCATTGCCCACGCCCAACCATGGGTTACTGCTATTATACAATGACATTATTTAAGGAAAACAATACGTACCTTTCTTAAAATGTCATTGTATCATGCCTCAATGCTGCCCTTCCAGAATTCTCCGGTATCCTGGGCCATTTCTGATGTACTGCACATGCGTAAGGGACATGTTCTCACACTTACGCAGTATATCAGTGCTGTGCAGAGGTAGCAACGTAGATAGGGGCATCTTATTTGCTTTTTTTTTTACATATCTTGGTATGTTATATGAGTTGATGAACTCATATAACATAGTGAGATATATTAAAAAGGCAATGAAAAATCTTCCTTTTTCTGTTGACAGGAGGATCTCCATTGCATTTTTTTATTATGATAGCTTGCTATGTTCATAGGTTCATAGGTAGATACTAGGCTATCTGCCCTAGGGCATTTATAAGCCTAGCCAGAGTGTATTTGGCTTCCGCCTCCCTATTAGATTAGCCTACTGTGCCTCTGTAAAGTAGGTCACAGAAGGTACCCTTTTAAGATTAGTTTACTGTGCCTCTGTCTAGCAGGGACACAGGAGAGATCCCAGGGGTGAATTTGTGATTTCCCATCCACGCATCCAAATTTCGCTTGAAGAGGGTCAGCGAGGGGCTATGTCTAACATGAATTGGGATTCTATTCCAGATGGAGGGGAGCCTTTGGGAAATGAATCTGTCCCTCCAGCATGTCCTATTTATTTTTGTGCTGAGGTTTAGGTCCCTGGAGCGTGTAGCTCTAAGGGACTTGGATTTTTTGAGGTGGAGCATGTCCATTAATTCTGGGTTTGACATGGCTTTGTACGTCAGGCATAGATCGCCTCTGAGTAGGCGGTAAGCAACTGAGTAGAGCTGGAGTTTCTTTAGTCGAGCTGCATAGGACATCTGTCTGTAGCCCATGATCCTCTTGGTGACGTACTTTTGGGGTCTCTCCAGTTGCTGCAGGTGTCGGGTAAGGTACATCCCAAAAGGGGCATTGTATTCAATTATGGGCCTGATGAGTGACGAGTAGAGGGGCACAATGACCTCTCTTGATCTAGATGCGAACCCTTTCGTGATAAGGTGGGCAATATAGAAGGTCTTTCTAACCACTTTGGCAATGTGATTATCAAAGGAGAGATTACTATCTACGTTGGTCCCCAAATCTCTAATTACTTCTTCCGTACTTAATGGATTACCACATTTGTGGTAATTTGTGGGCACCTTGTTTTTCCCAAAAGGGATGACTATGCACTTTTTAGCATTTAGCTTGAGGCTGTGGCTCTGGCACCAAGCATCTGTCTCTGTGAGACCCTTTTGGAGGATGCTTGTGTCAGCTGGAGATTCGATTATGGCCCCCAGTTTGCAGTCATCTGCGAACTTTGTCAGCCATAATCCCCCCATGTTAACCTGAACCTCAGAGAAGTATATACCGAACAAGAGAGGTCCCAGAACTGAGCCCTGTGGGATGCCACTTGTAACTGGTTTGGATTCGGACATGGCACCTGTGATTCTGACCATGTGGGTTCTATCTCTGAGCCAGTTTGCAACCCATCTTGTGATATAGGGGTTGATATTTAAGCTGGTAAGCTTATTTATGATGCCCGAGTGGGGTATTGTGTCGAAGGCTTTTGCGAGGTCCAGGTAGGCTGTGTGGATTACCTTGCCCTCATCTATGGCTTTGGTAACTGTTTCAAAGAAATCAACTAGGTTTAAGAGGCAAGATCTGCCCTTAACAAAGCCGAATTGGGTAGGGTCCAGTGTCTGGAGGCTCCCATTGTCTTTGTTTATGTGTTCCATGATAATACGCTCCATAGCTTTACAGACCAGACTAGTCAGGCTTATGGGGCGATAGTTTCCGGGGTCCGTTGTGGCACCACCTTTGTGGAGTGGGACCACTGTAGCTGTATGCCATTCTTTGGGTACATATCCTATAGTAAGACTAAGTTTGAACAGTGACTTAATGTGAGGGTTCAGTTCTTCTTGGAGCTCATGTAAGACACAGCCTGGGACACCGTCCGGTCCCATAGTTGCTGTGTTTTTTGCTTTGGAGAGAGCAGCTTTCACCTGTGCATTTGTGATGTCAGGAAGGTTACATTCCGTTGGGATAGGCGTTTGTTCCTTTTGGGGGGAAGGGGGGGAGAAGTTTGCGCTGAATCTGTCTGCCAGGATGTTATACGAGTTCTTCGACTCATAAGACATAGTGAGATATGTTTGCAAATACAATGGAGATCTTCATTTCCCCATTGCTATCTCTGCAGACTGGAAATACAAACAGATGGTATACAAATGGAAATAGTCCAGACATCCAGACCTTTTCCCATTTGCATACTCTCGGATTTACAACAGGCACTCTGTTTGGGATGGCCAATTAGCATACTCATTTTTGTACGTTAATGGTCAGTCATTGTGTAATATAAATATTACACATTTATACTTTTATATTTACCTTTCATGACATCTTCCTATGTGCTTTCATTATATTATATCCCTGTGTGACTATACTGTATGGGGCATGTGTGTGTTTATATGGGGGTTTCACAACTTTGCAACACTGACATTTCACATTTGGAACTGCTACTCTACTCTGGTTGGCAAAAACTAATCGCTACATAGTTTACATTTACTAAAATAAGTTTAACACTACTTTCATATGATAAAACAAATGGTCTGTGTTAGGACTTGAACCCTCAACACATGCATGGAAAGCTGATACTCTAACCCATACACTATCATGGTTTGCAGATTTTCCATTATCTATTTTCATTTAATTCCTATGGGATGTTTAAGCTGCAATGTTCACACCCACTTAGCTACACTTAAACACCCCTTAGGACATTATAAACAGGGATATATTATTATTATTATTATTTTCTGTAGGTCATGAGGGTGTGTATTTTGGTGTTGTGACATATTGCAATGATTGGGCTTTCAAGGCTCTGTTCAGTATGTGCTTTATTTCTTTTGTGGGGCTGGGGTTGTGCTTCTGTACACTGGGAGATTTATCCCCTATTATACATCTCAACCTCCTAGAGCAGAAAAAATCTGGACAAAGCCTAAAATGATGGGGGGACAAATAGGGACAGATTTTAAATATTGCTCTTACAAACTTAGGTAGTTGATATAATAATAGGTTTTGCATTAGCATGCATTTTCTGAAGGATGTGGAGTCTTAAAAACACATTTGCCATTATTTAATGACTTCAATCCTCAGCTACTTGCCAGAAAGGAACAGATTTCAGGAGGAACACACCAAAAATATATGGCAAATATCTGGACATTTTGCAAACATCTGCACAGTTGGGAGGTATGTGAGCAATATTTAAAATCTGTCCCTATTTGTCCCCACATCATTTTAGGCTTTGTCTAGATTTTTTGCTGGAAGAGGTTGAGAGGTATGGGTATATGTGTGCATTCGTACACATTATGTGCTTATGCAGACATGTCGTATGGCACTTTAGCAATAGAGGGGGTGTGTCACAGAGGCTGTGACACACCCCCTGTATTGCTTTCTTACTGCTGTTTTGCTTTCAGTGTCCGTGGACACTGAAATGTTTCTATTTTACATTTCAGTGTCCGTGGACACTGAAATACTGGCACAATATTAGAGCTAAGCTCTAATATTATGCCAGTACAGCTTTGGAAGTGCTGTATGGCACTTTCTGAGTGCACGGGGCATATTTCGCTCACACACACAACTGTGTCCGTTTTAGAGCACAGCAGCACGCCTCCATATATATGCATGGCGTGCTTCTGTGCTGCACAGGAATGGTCTCTTCCATGCAGGAATAAGCTATTCTTGCATGGAAGTTTGCTGAATCTGGCCAAAGTTCTATTATATAATTTGAAAAGGGAGAACCCCCTAAAAATACTGTAATGACTTTATCCCATATTTATGTTGAATACTTCTATAAAGACTCTTGGTATCAAGAGTCATCAAGAACATATCCTGTTCCCATCTTAACACTGAAACTTTCTGAAGAACATCCTTGATATCTTTTATGTAAGAAGGGAATTTTTTGTACAAAAGGAAATAAGAAATGCATGTACAAATATATCTATCTTATGTAAAAATGATCTGCAAGCAAAGACTATGGCCCGTTAAATGATCTAAACCTTTGTGTATTTTTGGGTAAACAATAAAACATGGCCATACCACAATCTGAAATACCAAACTTTTTTTTCAACATCATTTTTTGAAAAATTTCCCAACCTATATCCTTTATTCAATAATTTCTGATATTTCAAAAGGGATTCTTGGTACAAAATAATATTGCACCTTTTTAAACACCTCATTATTTTGTAAATGGTCATAACATATTTTTAAATATTGTTTATAATTCACTACAATGATTTTATTTCCCTTTTCTGCAGGCTTTATCACAAAATTAAAGTTTTTACTCGTATCCATTATGTCTTGCTATTGTTTCCTAGTAAGATTACACTCTATCTCCCATTTGTTTTTATTAAAATCTAAAACTAATCTTTCAATGGCAAAACCAAATGCTGCAGAAAACAATTTGTACCATTTCATTTGTAAAAGGAGGTATAAATGTACTTTTATAATCAATATCTTTAGTATCTAAACAGTAAGTATTAGGGTATCTCCCCTCCTCCTCCTCTGATAATTCTGACACACAAGAGAAAAAAAAACTTTCTTAAAACTTTCCATAGTTTCATTCAAATCATCAATATTTGCATTTTCATTTTAACATCATTTAAGAAAAAACAAATAAGGTGTAATTTTCTCACTAAACGAAAAATCTCAAACTTAAGTATGTTCATCCTAGGTAAAACAGTAGGTATATACTTAAGACCTAAATTCAAGACAAATAAAAATGCATTTGACAAATCACATCTAGAAAGATTAAATACTAAATCACAAAAAGTATTACCATCTACTTGTTTTGGTGCATTGTTTCTGTCCATATACACTATTTTGTCCAAAATTATTTATCCCTCTCTTTCTATTGTTCTTATGTTCATTGTGTTGTACACCTCTCTGAAATGTCTTCTCATGCCCTTCCAGATCCTGTGCAACTGGTAAATGAGGATATACTCCACTATCACTCTCCCAGTCCATGATAGTCTCAGAACCTTGCAGAGAAATCAATTAAACAGTTGCCATTTTTTATAAGTTCCACTCTGACATATTGATATTTGTTGACCATGAAACTTGGACTGCTATAAAAAAGCTTTACCATTACCATAGTCATGGATATTTCATTTAAGCTTTTTTCTTTTTGTGGTCTATTAAGTCTCTTTCATAAGTCTACAACTTATCATTAACATCTTTCAAGTAGTTATCCAGTTGAGCAGAACTAAGTTGTACAGTTAAATCAGAGCGAAGTTTTTTGTGCTTCCTCTTTCAACTTACATTGTTTAGCCAGATCGTGATCAATTAATATTTTAATCCATTCAAGGGAACAACAATGCGTTGCCTCTACATATCCCTTCTGAAATTCTTTATCTAACTCACAGTTAGAGTCAAAAGGAGTACTAGGGCTATTCATCACTTGTAAGCCCCTTAGAGATATATCAAGTTCCAAATATCTCCTCAAACTTAAGATGTTAAAATGCACCATTCTTTCTTTAAAGAGAAGATTCTCCAATTTACTACACATTTCTTGTAATTCAGCAGCAAAAGCAACACCCCTAGTCACATCTACAGTTGAACAAGGGTTATCCGCTCAACATTCCCTTTCCTCAGCTATTCTCTCCCAGAACTGATTAGATTGTTTTTTGATAGTGTATCACTGTGAGTATGCATTTGTCCATTGTACAGTAATAGTGGGCATGCATTAGTATGTTTAGTAAAACAAAAGTCTGGTATTACAGAGTAGATTAGGGGCTGTCATTTAGAAAAATACACTTCCAAAGTATACAGAACATGTTTCAGTCGACATCAATATTGCACAGTAAATCATTATGTAAACACCAGGAATACCAAGACCATGCTGCAGATTGTTATTATAAAAGTGAACATGTAGTTACAACTGTGTAAAAGGAAAAAGAGCTGGCATTATGCTGTATTCTAAATGGAAAGTACACTATTACATTGCCCACTGTTTGTGGTTTAGATAACACTCTCCCCAAATGTAAGGGCAGCTCTTTGCCATAATGTTTTAGGTTTTCTGCACTAGCACTGAGTACTGTTATTTATACATAATGATAGCAGTGGAGGGGCAGACTTCTATACCTGTTCCCCAGATGGCCTGCTGTCAAATCTAAACATTGTACATGCAACGTCCATATGTTCATGATATGTAAGCATGAATGATGGCTGGATGATCTGTAGTATAGTGTGTCTGTGTTAGCAACAGGGTAGTATTCAACGTAATAAAGGTACTTATTAGCATTTGTTATTGTTATAAGTAAAATGTAAAATAATATAATACATTATTTGTAGAAAGATCTGTATATTATCTGAGCAGTTACTAATGTTCTTTTCTTTTTTTCTCTCACCCCACCCCTTCTCTGCTTTTTTTATTTTCTGTCATTATATAGTTATTATATTATGTTTCTAATAATATTTTCCATTATAATACTTATTTTGCATTTTTATGTAAATATTATTTTGTACATTATTTTGTGTTATGTTTATTTCATTTCTTTGAGTTTTATTTTCATTTGCTATTACTACAACATGGCAGGGTAGGACAGCTCCCCCTGGAATGCCTACACTCCCTCCATCAGCTACAGCACCAAGGCCCAGCACTTCTGGTCTGCAGCCTGGCAGTAACCCCCCTGCAGCCACTGCCCTACCAACACCCTCAGGTAGTTCTGCCTCAGAGGATAGACTTGTGTTTCCCTCTAAGAGCCGAGGCAGGAGGGGTAATTTTGTTACCTGAGCTGAACTGCCAGGTTTGGTGCTTATGATTGTGCACCACACAATTGATGCACAGCTATGCTGAGTGGAGACACTGCTCTCCATCATCATAATGAATAACACAGGGAGATGCAGATGTCAGACACAGTAGCCATTAGGACAGTAAGGTGACAGTGATGACAGTCCATTGGGGGGTACTTGATTCTCATTGTCATGAAACATAACTTCCATAAGCTCATGATTTCCCCATCCCCACACCAACCAAGGTGTTCACCCCTCACTTGTGTCCTTTACCGATCTTGTATTTGTCTTGCATGTCTTGTCTGTTTGCAAATACTTCCTCAGCTTCCAAACTTGCCTGCCCCAGACTTGCCTATGTCCCTTCCCCAACATTCTACTTTCTCCTTTAAAACAAAAACAAAAGGGCACCTTTCTGCAAAAAAAATTATCCCATACATAGCTCTCGATTTCACAGATGAGTGCACTTGACACAACTAATGTTGTCCAATTCCTTCACAACACTATTATTTTGTTGTTACCCCTTTCTCTGGAGGTGACAGTCCAAATACAGTTTAAAATGTGTACATGTGCCCAGTTGTTACTGTTGAAGAAATAGATAGCTATGGTTCTTCCCTACACCCTTCCTGCATATTCCTACCTTCCTGTCATTTTGTTTTACCCCCTACTTGCTCCCCATTTCACCACTTTCTCATTTTCCCCATTTCTTTTCTTTACAGAATTATTGTGCAATGTTCGGTGATGTGCAGCATTTCTAAGCAATGGCAATGGCATAGAGGAGCTTATTAATTTATTTTGAATTGATTTTTCAGTCGATGGTGCGCATTGCACATAGAATCATAGGAGATTACTAGGCTAATGGCCCTTGAACCCTTTCAAGCCTAGCCAAGAGTTTATCCCTCCAAAAAAAAACCTCAGTCAACACCTGTTGCCCCTGTCAATGAGGGACACAGGTGGACCCTTGGGAAAAATTTGTGGTTTATCATCCACTCATTAATGTTGCACTTGAAGAGAGTCAGCGACGTACTTTGTTTGATGTATGGGGAGTCTATTCCAGAGATGGGGCAGCCTCTGGAGACAAATCAGACCTTTCAATCGGGTAATGGAGAGCTATGTATGGGTCGCTATATATATATATATATATATATATATATATATATATATATATATATTTTTTTTTTTTTTTGGGGGGGTCCTTTTTTTGTTTTTTTTTTTAAAGGAGAGAGTGAAATGTTGGGGGAGGGACATAGGCAAGTCTGGTGCAGGTAAGTTGGAAAGGCGAGGAAGCATTTGCAGACAGACAAGACAAGAATTAATGAAAATGATAAGATGAAATATGATTAAAGAAATAATAGTATAATAATTAGAAATAAAGCATAATTGTTTGTGTCTTTCAGCTTTTCCCGGTTAGGGGTCGCCACAGCGGAACTCCGGTCCACTAATGATTGGTAGTGGATTTTTACGTACCGGGTTACCAGCCCTGATGCATAACCTTCAACGAAGGCACGCTCCATTCACGTATGCCTCCACACAGAAGACGCTCTAGCTGAGAATCGAATGGGACAACGTCTTAAATAAAAAGAAGTTATGGGGTGGAGTGAGAGAAAAAAAGAGAACATTGGCAACTTCACACATTATACAACAAGCTTTCAAAAATAACTTTATTGTCTTCTAATACAGTCTACTACCAACAATTAGAACTGCTAATAAATCTCTGCATTATGTGGACTGCATGTACAATGCTTACATGTGACAGCAGGCAGGAGGTCTGCACTTCAAATGCTATAATGATCATTACATAACAGTACTATGTTTCTATTGATGAAAAGCTAACACAGTATTGTAATCAGATGATTTTTATATTTGGTTAGTGTGGCATTACAAGCCACAAGCAGTGTCTAATGCAATACTGTAGTTTTCCATTTGAATACAACATAATGCAAACTCTCTTTCGTTTTGCACTTTATAGTCTCATGGGCACTGTTATCTGGGAATGTGTAACTGCTGCTTTGTGTTTCAGACCACATCTCTCCATCTTTTAGAGCTAGATATCTGGACCTATCATACAATATTGGGTGTACAAGGACCCATAATTAGGAACATATTTCAAATGTTGCTTTTACACACATGGATAATTGCATAGGACTTGTTTTAACATAACTTTTCAACACTCATTTCTTTGTTGACTTCTAAATCAAGTACCTGCCAGACAACCATGAAAGCTATAATGACCAGAGCAAAGGAGTGATTCTTAAATCTGGATTTTCAGCAGATAGAAGTAGTATTGAAAGGTACTGTAGAGATATCCATTTCCAAAAACATACAGTATGATATAGCAACTAATTCATCTTTAACTGTTAAGGCTGCAATAAGAGTGCTTTATATATATATATATATATATATATATATATATATATATATATATATATATATATATATATATATATATATTATTACTTAACGCATGCTTGTTTCACCCTCTCCAGTTGCCTAGCTTGAGACCTCACATTTGAGGCCCTCTCTTCTGCAACTGTGGAAAAAGGGAAAAAAAACAGCAATTATGAATACCAGTGTTTACCATAGCCAGCTTGAATATTTTCAGGTAATACGTGTAAATCATACTTAGACATCACTGGGGTGTTCCCTGCCTGAAAATCCCTGATCCGTTGTCAAGTGCCCCTCTTTCTCCTACAGAGATCATCATAGTGGTGATGACACTGTTCACTGGTGTGGGGGATACCCATTGCACTAAGTGCCCTTGCCAAACTATGCCAGGCTTCTGCTTTGTATTGGGTGCCTGTATAGTCCTCCTGCAACAGGTGTGGGCCATGATCCTTAGCCAAGAGCCCAATAAAAACCTTGGACTCCTGGGCACCCTAGTGCTGTGCTCTAAAACATACACCTTCACTTGCATCAGACATTGCTGCACAAGTCTAACCTTGATGTATAAAGTGAAATTCACAGCATTTCCTCTTTAGAAAACATGGTTTCCTGCCACTTGCACTTACTGAGAGTGCACACTGTCAAGAATTTGATACATTTGAAAATGGTGCTCACCGCTTACTGTTAAGCAAACCTATATTGTATAAATATATGTATAAAAAATGACATTTGCAACCCGCTACGTGCTGTGTACCTTTTTCAAATATCTTGGTGGACAGCATCAGTAAGACAATATGCACATAAATATAATACAATATGCAAGAAAAATATGCACATAAATGTAAGACAATATGCATTCCCTGGACTAGGATCCAGGACCATCTGCACTGTAGTCCAAGACTTAACCCATGTTGCCACAAGGGTAGTGACATCATCAATGTAATTTTAGTACTTATTATTCACTCAAGGGTTTGAACGTAGTGCAGCTCTGCTTAGTGGGTTTGCTTGACACACAATATTGTGCAGGGATATGTATTGAAAACATGCTGTTTCTATTTTTAAATGTCTGGGTCATGTCTAGTACATGGGTGGCCCTGCTGTGCAAACCCGGTAAGCATTCGCAAGCGCCACTGAGCATCATGCAAACATGTGGGAAGACTAAAAAAAAAAAAAAAAGGACATAAGATGGGATAGGATATAGTCATTCAGGATGGACTGACTGCATACTCTTCTAGTGGTGCTTGATGAGGGCGGACTGTCGATGCCAATACAGATTCATTAATTGTGCTGTTCTGTGAAGCTTCACGGCTAGTCCAATTGGGATGCGCCACCCAACCTCACTTGTGCATGATGTGCATCATGAGTTTGCAGTATGTACTACCAACAACATTGTGTGGCTGTGTACATGGGTGCACTACTTGTAGGTTCTACACGAGGCCTACTTGGAGTTTATTGAATCCTGGGGTCTGTTTCATGCAGACTAGAATATTTTTACAATTTTTGACTCTTATAACTCTACAAAAATGTTCTTGCAATCATTCACTATCCTCTCTATGAGAACAGACAAATGCTATGCTTAGGGATCCCACCTACTTAATAACTTTAGTGGGACTGACATTTTTCCAGATTTCCGGACAGCTACTATACAGACTGACTCACACTTTAGTTAGTTAAACTGTATGAATTTAAATTACATACAATACATTCAGCCTGGTTTAACTTGGCTACTAATTAAAACACCTACTTGTTCTACTGAAAAAAACAGAGTTGGTAGTTTCCTTACAAGCTGACTGGTACACTGTGCAACATTACACATTTTAACTATCGTGCATAAATGAATTAAAACTACTGTCCTCTAGAAGGAAAACATTCAATTACCAATATTAACCATAAAAGCATTGGAAAATAACAAAATAAATAAATAAGTCTACATGAAAACTTCATCAACATTATAGGGCTTTCTTATCCTTCCAGGATTTCTGTTTGATACAAACCATCGAAATTGACAGTATTAAATTCAAAGTATCTCAAAAATATAGACATTGTGTAACATGTAATGGCATAGCCCGAAATGCATACCACAGAGACAAGAGGCAGCAGGCAAGGCAAGCCACTATGAAGATGGTGATATTATTAAGACTGGCTTGCTACTTATAACTGATTAAGTCTAGCTTGATACTCAGAACTGATATCTAAAGGTTTTTCAGCTTCTGCCAACAATTATTTTCTGTAACAGAAAAAAAAAAAAAAGAACATTTTAAAACTTTGGAACAGTGTATGAGCTGGGCATGATTTTTGGACTGCTGTATATTTTGACAAAAGGTAGTATAGACAAATCCAATTTATACTGTTGTAGTGACACATTCTGATATTTTACTCCTGTGGCAGCTTCACTGAATAGTGACTGCATGCAATCTTAGTATCTGGTCATTCTCAGCTCATCTGTGAATTATGTCAAGAATATTAGGCAAGAAGAAACCAATATGACATAATGCAGCAGATCTGCTGAACCAGTGTTTACAGCAGAAAAAAGTCTATGCTTTTCAAAAGAGGATGCTGCTACAAATATCTGCTTTTTATCTTTGTTATGACAACCTTTCTGTAACATCCAAGTATTCTGGATTTATATTATGTAATTGTGAGTGCCGTTTTGAAAAGACAAACATTTATACCACCACCAAAAACAATGTAATATCGCTATTCATCATCCTGACTTAATAATCCTTCTAAAAACAGAGAGCCTGCCATTTTTAAAGAAATGACATTATGGCATAAATATTTTCCCATCAGCATCAAACCAAAACTGTTACATGATGAGCAAAAAAGCATGTACCACATCAAAACGAGTGTAGTGCAAATACTTTTACATTTAACTGACTGCCAGTCCCATACACACATTTATACCATTTTTTTATTATTAAGTCAAATATATGTTTAAGGCAAAAGTAAATAACAGTAGGCTAGTACTGCTCAGAAGTGTGAAGGATCATTTGATACATTCCTTCACTCTGCACATGCTCACATTAAATTATCCTGCACTGCAGCACTAAGAAAAGCATTGCCCAAGTCTCAACGGCACATTTGGTGCAAGGCCCAGTGTATACTAAGCACTACAACACACATCCATGCCAACACTGCTGAGAATCACCAGGAAACAGCAGCCCATAGAACAATCATATCCAAGCATTCATCAAACATAAATCAATTGTACTAGTGACTGGCAACTACATGATCAGGCACAAGAATTCTACATTCACAAGTTTGGACACAAACAGGATGACACTGAGAGACAGCTGGACCATATCATATAGGCTCTATTTAATGTTAGCACTCTAAACACAAGCTAAGGACAATTAAGCCCTCCTGCATTTGGAGAACATCCATGTTTGTGTTGTTACAGAGTCTAGATTTAAGTGCCCAGAGAGCACTCCCTCAACACCTGGGTTTTGATCTTGCCAGTCAATTAGGCCTGCCAGAAACTGTGTCGGTGTCTTCATGTTTGTTAGGGACCACATTAGCTTGAGACAAATACCTAGAGAACCTCAAGTGGAACTTCTGAAGATACAAATCACACTACATAGGATTAACTATCAAATCATTGCAGGTTGCAGGACTTCCAGAAAACCCCTCAATATTTCTAAATGTCCTTGATAAACTCCCTATAAATTAGAATGCTGTTATCCTTGGTGATTTTAACTATACAATGATTAACTGTGGACCTGCACCATCAATGTAAGATATGCACAAAAATTCTTAAATTTTAAAAACAAGAACTCCCTTGACAAGATTGTAAATGATGTTATTAGTGAACTGAATATACCTGACTTGGTCATAACATGCTTAACTTCTTTATGCACCACCCTAAAGCTACCTCCTGACTGGTCAAGTTAAACCACAAGCTAGTAACCATCTCTATTAAAACCACCACATTGACAGAAGCAAATATCACAGTATTCAAAGGCTTTAAGTGTGCAAACCTCGTAAAATCCTATGATGAAGTCTTTAAATTAGATATGTTGATAACACTAAGAGTTATGAAGAAAAGTTTTACTCATACCTGGAAAAATGTATCATACTGGCAGTTTCCACCAACTCCAAGTGAGAGGTTTAAAAGCAAACCTGTATGGTGGTTCTCTAGCATGAATAAACTAAGTAATAAAAGGAAGAAACACCAAAAACTATATAGCAGAAGAAAAGATCCTGAAACTAAGCAACACAAGAAACAGCAAGAAAAGGGGCTGAAAATGAACATAAGAAAAATAAAAACATCTTATGAACTCAGTCTAGTCATAGAAGCCAAAGGCCACCACAACTCTTTCTTTAGTTTTATGGTTCCAACTATTCAGATCCTGTGGGTATTGGTGGCATACTGGCTAATAAATTTAGTGCCAGCATCACCATGGAAACAACTATTCCATGCCCACATGTCCCTGAAGGAATCACACCACCAATCATCACAAGAGAGCACATAATAAAAGTGTGCTCCAAAATGAAGAATACCTTATTCATGGGCATGACAACATACCCAGCTGCCTAATTAGTAGCACTAAAACAAGCATCGGTAATACCCACCTCTCAAGCTCTTCACTCTGAGTCTATCAACTGTCTTTGCCCCACAGAAGTGATCTACAGTCAGACTTAGCAACATAGCTAGTCTTATATGCAAAGCTATGCAATGAATTATAATGCACCTAACTAATTATGATATTAAAAAATCTTATTAAACTTGACTCACAAAAATTTGACTTTGTCAGGGGTAGATACCATCTGATGAATCATGTTAATTTCTTCAAGAGAGTGAATCAGATTGTTAATTCTGGACATGCATTCCACACAGCATATTTTGCCCATGTCATGGCAATCAATATCATACCACATAATAATACAATAAGCGAGTTAGAGGTACTTCAAATTGATATGTGTGTGGTTAAGTGGATAGCTACCTGTCTTAGAAATTGGAATCAAACTGTATGGGTGGGAGAAGCATTGTCTAGGAACATGAAGGTAACCATTGGAACCCTGTAGAGATCAGTTGTAGGGCCTCTGCTGTTTGATATCTATTTCTCCTATCTCCAATTATCAAATAAAGATCTGTGATTAGCAAAGTTTGCAGATGATTTTAAGCTAAGAGTTGTCATCAAGTCCTCCTTTGACATAACATGCACTTCAGCAGGAACTTGTGCTTGTCAGTAGCTAGCTAGTGTATTAAAAAGTAGCTCAAGCTCACCTTTAAGAAGTGTTAACATTGTAGCATTTGGTAAGAAGCTCCTAGCTCCTACCTACAGCATAGATACCCTACCATTTCAAAATGAAAATTTTGTGAGAGACTTGGGTACATAGGTGCACATATTCTATTCCATCACATTACAACGGCGGAAATCCATTTACCATTCAGAACTCTTAGCTAAAGTTATATCTTCCAATTCTAAAGAAGTTCTCACCTCCTTGTACTCTACACTGGTTAGACTCATCATTGACTACAATGTATCATTTAGGACGTACATTATGAAGCATATCAAGCAACTGGAGTGATCCCAGAAGTTTGTATAAAGATGAAGGGCTTAAAAGACTTCAACTACCAGTAAAGACTAGAGCCTTGTCCCTGTACTCAATTTCATATAGACTCCTTAGGGGGCACCTATAAGGAATCCAGTGTTTAAGGCACTCTTACACCTTAATACATCAAACAGTTCAGCAAACAGTAGAGACAGATGACTAAATCTACTCCAACAAATAAATAAGACTAGAAAGCAGAATAGATTTGTCATGCAGTGCCCATCTCTTCTCTGGAATGAACTCTGCTTCCAAATTGTGCAGTGTGACACACTGTCTGCCTTTAAAAAGAGCTGGATAACTGGGTGTTTATTCATAAATTCAGCCCTCATATGACAACCTATCCCTCCTTGAAAAGATAGAAGAGATAAGGCCTAAGGGTGGATAATGACCAGGTGGAAATGGCCTTGTGGCTCAGTTAACTTGTAACACATATGATCCTCTGATACTGTTAAGGACAAAAATAAATGTTGCTTTATTCTAAGTGGAAGTGTTATGATGTTATGAAAGTGCTATGATGCAAAAAGTGATTTCTTTGGCTTATGTCACCTAGGATGCATGCTGCTGAAATGAGCCTGAAGGAAGAAAATGTCACAGACCTACTGACACATTCTGAACACTTCACAATAATGGCTATAACCAAATGCCTTGCACCTTATCACTTATGCATACTCTTACATAATGCCTGCCTGTGATCTATGAAGCAGGCTTACCACTGTTATATGCGAGGGCTGGTTAACATGGCATCACATCTCCAAGTCTGTACAGATTTATGAATGTATTGCAAGATGTGGAGCATCTAAGTCAGAAGAATGATGCTGGACAGATATAAATTCTGTGTTCTGACAGCAGCATTTGCAAAGGCTGAGTAACACACACTGCACAAAGCCTCATTCTTTACATCACCGAAAACAAGTAATATGCATTAACTCATTATCTTAAAAAAGAAACACATCTATTGAATATTTGTGTCATGCCATCTTTTAGATTTATCCCCCATAGCAGAAGCAGGAAAATGAAAATCTAGTCCTATACCCCCTTTTCCAAATATCATCCTTGCCTAGCGCATTTAAGAAATGCAGTCCAGATAGAAAGGCACATGCACCCAAACTAGCCAGCTGGTACAGCTGCTTACCATTGGAATAAAGCTACAACTGGGCTTGAACAATTAGTCCCACTGCATTGATTATGTAGCATTTTCACTTAATGAAGCTTTTTTGCATGTTCTAAAGAAGTCACTTTTTCTCCTTCCATTAAGTTGAGATCAGAGAGCTACTACAGTGCTTGTCCTGCAATGATTACAGTTTCTGATGAAAAAATAAATCTATACAATGTTGTGCTGGAATATACCACTCGACCTCTGAGTGATATGCTCTTTGAAACAGATGTACGCAGATCATAATCAGACCATGTCCCTGCCTTTGTTATATGAAAATTGCAGCAACTGGGTATCCTGCCATGTTGTTGAAGGATCTGCTGTGGAAATGAATACAGTGTTGAACTGCAAGAGAGAACCACCCTGAAACATCAGTAATATATGTTAAGCATCATCATTACAAGCAGTAAATTCTCAGAAATTAAACAGCTGACTATTAGAAGAGAGCAGTTACACAGTACAGTTTCTGTATCTACATTTAAATTATTGTTCTGGAACATTTTCTGTATTACAGTACTGACCATTCTCTTTCTCTTGTAAAGAAAAACAAACTGCGTTCCCATACTTTATATTAATGCTGTGTTGATATTATTTATCATATTACATTGCCTTTGGAGCTTTAGGTTTGCAAGAATTAAGTCATGGCCTCTTACATTTCTCATCATGCTGTCTAGGCCTCTTTGCTTTATAGTATATGCAAATTGATATTAAAAATCAAGGAATTCCATCATCATTTGACTGTTGAGTGCATTTCCTGATTACCTTTATACTGCTACTCCGTGAAGTGGTGAAAGCCCTAACAAAGATTAAATTTCCAGTTACACCATTCCTTGGCATCCCACTGAACACTTAATTATATCAGAGTGCTGCATTTTCCATGATCATAAGGAATACTGGCTATAAATCATTATTATTAAGCCGAGACATTCCTAAGTATAGTGACATAAAGAGCAAAAAAAAAAAAAAAGAGAGAGATTGGCTTTACTATGCAGTTATCAAACTACTGACCATCAGTGGAAACAATGTTTCTCTGATTAAAAAATGAAAACTTGAATCAGTATGTGCCTTTAGATTTTTATAGTGTTCCCCCATATGAATCATAATGAATCATTGCTGTAATAATATCTAATCTCATAAATGCACTTAAAATCAAACAATCTGATTATTGTTCCCATGGGTTAAATACCTCTGAAGTACGGTATGTTACAGTTGTCCATCTGAAGACCAAGTGATCTGTTTTGTGTTATACTTGTTGACAGCTTCCTTTTTACTGCTTTCAATGTGTTTTACTCAAAGAACTTCACATTTCTGTTCCACCCTTACAGGGAATTCCCAAGTACTTTAAAGATATATTGTAGGGCTGACATAATGGCATCACAAAGTCTCTGAAATGATCCAAGCATTTAAAGTAAATAATCAGAAACATATACTCTTTCAAAGCTCCCTGGAAAAAATAAGTAAAACTATTTTATTATTCTTTTTTCAAAGTACTGCCAGTTAAATAACCCCAAAAAGAAGAATTCTTATCAGCAGCCTGTTGATGTAATGGCAATGCTTTTACCCAGTAAGTAGAAAAGTCATGTACACTTACAAACATACACATGCACAAACATACACACAGACACACAGACACACACACACACACACACACACACACACACACACACACACACACTCACATACATACACAAGCACACAGACACATGCACACAGACACAAGCACATACACACACGGACACACACACACACACACACACACACACACACACACACACACACACACACACACACACACACACACACACACGCACTGTAGTAGACTAATAAAGAAAAATGTAAAGATTAGATTATTAAATTATACCATCTTAATAAAATCTAATGGTAAAACCGAGACTAGAGAATTTTCTTCTTCCCTAAAAAAAGTTGATGCTTTGATAAATTCATAAACTTTCTATGCTAGGGAACAAATCTTTTGAACAGAGCTAAATTTGCACAGCCTGAAGGAAGAAAAGTACCACATATCAAATTACATTCAGAGAGGCAAGCAAATTAAGACTTTGAAAGAAAGCAGTACATGCAAGTTACAAACATTAGCCTCCTGAAATGGAGAAAAATCTGAAAACAGAGAAACAAACCAGAACAGGAATTAAAATCTCACAAGTGAGTCTTCAGCTGAAGAAAGGCAGAAATGGAATAAGGCCAGGCTTATAAGTGACACTGTAGTTCAGGATCTGAAAAGGTTGCTTTTCTTGCGCTGAAAGGTTTAGTAAATAGCAAAGCTGACAATTTAGTGTTGGGTTTCCCAGTATCTGCTTTCTAATCTGCTGAACATGTCTGACTGGAAGGTGAAGAGAAACTGAGTTCAAAGACTACACAACACGAGTCTACAACAAATCTGTTGCATTGCATTATCATACCGTTATGGCTTTAATAGTTTTGCATTATAGGATTTACGAAATAAATTTCGCCAATCTTGCAGTCACATAGGAAAACTGGCTATTTTAAGTTTGTAACTCTTGATTTGCATGTATAAATGCACTAAATGCATACTGAATATTATTCATACTGCATTTTATTTATCCTTTGTTAACCAGGTTAATCCCATTAGGATAGGACAGACCCAAGATAGCATTTACAGTACTAGGGGAAATTTAGCCAGGGCATCAGGGAACTTCTCATACACTTTTGGAGAGGTGCAATGGGGTCTTTTACATCTACCTGAGCTATAACCAACTAAAGCAGATGGAACCTCAGTTTAACTATAAATAAGGAAAATTTGTTAAAATGTCTGAAATAGCTAGAGGTATGCATAGAGAAAGGGAATGATATTGTGGTGCCCGTGCACTGGCCCAATCAAGGAGCCTCAATCCTCAACACTAGCCCCAGTGAGGGGCTTGCATATTGGGGGGATAACAAGTACACACACAGTAAAGTACAATTTCCCTTAAGAGCACACAGATATCACGGTCAGTCTGGGGCTGGTTTCTCTCTTTCTCTCCAGATCCCTAATAAGACTCCCCACTGGCACAGCTATAGGGTCCAGATCTCAGCCTAGTGGTTAAGATAAAACTTCCAGCACCCTCTCTGTCCAACCAGTGCTTCGTGTCCCTTCACAAGTAGCTGACAAACACACATGCACTTTAAGATTTTATTTAGCTACAGACACACAGACACTCCTGGGGAAGGCTGGCACAGGTTCTCCAGATATGCCCCCTTTCTGCCCAGAATATAAGGTAGCACCAACTGCCACCAACCACTACTATCAGCTACTATAAGGCTCTTTCCAAAGGGTGACCAATTTCACTGTGTAATGCTACTGTTATCCAAATAGTAAGTGTGACTGAGCAGCAAGACTATCGGAGTGGCTTGGATAGTATCACCAAATACATGCAAGTACTCTGTAAGAGCTTAAATTATCTCTACACAAAACAGCTACAGTTGAAAGGTTTAAAAATATTTAATAATAAATAATGAAAGCACAAGACAAATCTCATCAATTCAACACAGTGCTAATCAAGAGTCTAGAAATCACAGGAACTTTAAAACAATATTGTAGGACAGTCTGACATAAATATAGAAACAGCTAGACTAATCTGGCTAAATTCCTGTCTAACTCTAAGAGAAACTATGTTCTAAATAACTTTAATTACAAGGTAAAGAGCTGGTGAGTTGTTGTCAGCTTCAGACAAAATCCAAAATGCTCAGTCTTTCTGTCTAAGAAAGTATTAAATGATGATACCTAGTACTGCTGAGTAATTTCACATTACATCATTTTTATCACTTCTCCTTTAGTTCCCAGGCTAACAGAAACTCAAAATTTACATTTCTTTGTAAGCTGCACCCAGCCAGAAAGCCACAGCAATACAAGACACGTTTATATGTAAAATCTACCAGTTATCTCCGTCTTAATAACACTTGAAAGAACTTGCTAGCCCAGACATCCTGTCTCCGAGCTTGAGATCAAATGCAGTTATAATTCTTTACTTAACAGCTTTCTTCCAGCAGGGTGCACTGGGTTACATTTTTGAAGTTCAGCATATAACACAGTTTTCTTACATTTAGTTTTCTTTGCATTTGTAAAACAAACCTGTGGATTATATTAATATTTACTATGACATAGAATTATCTGCAAAATTATTTCTGGCTGGGCTGGCAGCTCCTCAGTTTTTCACAGATATCATCATGTATATGCTGGACTGTTACTTACCTATGCAATGAGATGTGTTGAATTTTTCAGTGCCATGAATTGTTTGAAATACCAGTTGCTGCCTATATATAGAAGCATATGTGCACCTTTTGATTATGATGTCCTGGACATCCTGTCATTTAGAATACTCCGGAATGTGACATAGGATGGCACTGTGAGTAAATTTTATAATATGTCAGACTTAGCTTCCTCCACATATGTGTTCAACATGATTCAGTCCTTGTTGTATGCAGTTTCTTGATGGTTTGTCTATGTGCTGTGGGATTTATTTCTAAACTCAAAATGCCACTAAACCATCTTTGTCTGAGACCTGTGTTCAAAGGTTCAACATTTTATTTGTATTTGTTTTCTGAGGTAGAGCACTGACCTCCGTGGACCTTTTCAGATTCAGTCTTGCAGTATTTGAATAAGAGACTTGCTTAGAGTCACACATTTAGGCAATGGAGGCTGAGGGAATCAAACCCTGCACCACTGAATCACAGCTTATTAACATCTCTTTAATCCTCTAAATCAACTACAAGTCAGACATTAAGTAATGTAGAAAGGTGATTCATGTGAGCATGTTTAAAACATATAAAGTAGTACAACTAAATTCCAGAAACATAATAATTGTACACACCAAAGTATGAAAACAAAATCAGCCGTTAGCATGCTATATATTTAGTCTTTTTGAATAAAGCTGCAAACATCTTTTGAGGTTTAATGTGATGAACAATGTGTGTAGAGAGATTTGGAGTCATTTTATTCCACAGGAAGATTTTTTTGCCTTTAATTTCAGAGGAAATATTTTATGGTCCTCATCTTCAGGTTTGGGGTAGTGCCATTCTGAAGACTGTACAGGACTTCAGCTTGATCTAATTACAGCTCAGAACTTCATCACAACCAACCAAACTTAATAAAACCATTATTTATATATTAAAAAGAGCCAGCCACATGATTAAAATAACAAATGGAACAATTATAGTACTTCAAAATGTGTCAATTTTAAAACTGGATTTAAAGAACAAGTTTCACTTATACTAGGGTAGCCTTAACTGCCATTTTAACTCACTCAAATTTAAATGCTCAAAAACAATTCTACCCTGGAGGTCATTCTTAACTTTCATGTTGAATGTGACAAGTCAAAGGTTATGTTTCTTACAAGAGGCTCTCCAGTTCAATTTTTAAATAAAATTAGAGAAGAAGTTGTGATAAAAAGGCTATAAGATGTTTGTACCCCTATCTTGAATAATATGTCAGGAGAGGTAGCATGGGTACAAACACGTAAAACAGAATTCAACAAGATTTTGTTTTATTTCTACCTATTCTTTTTATAGTAGTGCCATTTTTGATTCCATTAATAAAAACTGGAAATTGTTTCTGACAGACTCTGTGTTGACTAGTATAGTATGAGAAAGACCTTATTATACATATAGAAGGGATAACCCCTTAAATGCTTGTTGGAAAATAAAAAGAATAATGAAGTCATATTAGATAGACATGGTACAAGTAAATGTGGCTCATGTTCACAGTGTATAAGCATTATTTGTGGGGTGCCAGTTTTCTATTCCAGGCATACATATGTAGTTAATGGGCATTTTAATTGTGGTACGAAAATGTGGTTCACCTGGCTCAATGTTTGTTATATTGCCTACTATGAGGGTAAAATTTCAAAGAGTTTTTAGGGACTGCATTTATGAACATGTTCAGGATATTAGGAAGAACAAAACCACTAGTCCCTTATATAACCATGTCATGTTTTTAACTGTCATGCATTTGGATATTTTGTGATTGACCAAGTTAAGAATGACCTCCATGGTAAAATTGTTGATGAGCATTTAAATTTGAGTAAGTTAAAATGGTCATTAAAGTTAAATGCTGCAACCTATCCTGGTTTAAATGAAACTTGGTCTTTAAATCCAGTTTTAAAATGGAAGCATTTTGAAGTCCTGTAATTGATTTCAATTTGTCTTTTAATCATGTGAATTCCTCTTTTTATTTATTTATTATTTATTTATTTGCATTTGTTTACCGGGATGGTCCACTGAGCCAAAAGTGCCCGTTTTCAGTGGAGGCCCAGGGAGAAAAGCTCCACATATAAGACAGTACACAAACTAAACAGAATATAATAAAGATATCTAGTACATGATTAAAGCAGATTACAAGTACAGCCACATATATATCATACAGTACACAAAGTTGCATTTAGGACAGCATATCATACAGTATATTTATAGTTACATCTAGGACAATATTATATGTTATATACAGTATATAAAAGTAGAAATTTGGTTCAACGGTATATATAATTATTAGTTTACATTGTGCCGTAGGAGTAGTGTTGTTGCAGAGGTCAGTTGAAGAGGCTGAATATTATAACATGTTAGAAGATGAGACAACAGAGAGGTGGGTAAAGAGTGGTGTAATAGAGATCAAGAAATTTAAATAATAGTGTAGAAGTGAGAGGGAGTAGTTATACCAGGATAATAAAGGGTGACAGTGGATGACTAAAGAGGGAGGGTGGGAGTGCTGAGTAGAGAGGTTACATAATATGAGATGTGGTGTTAGCACATGTGCATAACCATGTTGAGCAGAGGTGCTGATTCAGGAATCTTTTGAAGAGAGTTGCTGAGCAGGTAGATCTAAGTGTTGGGGAAGGAGTTCCACATCTTTGAGACGGACAAGGAGTAAAGCATTTGACCAGCAGAGAGATTGAGTTTTTCTACCTTTAGGAGTAGTTGGTTGTTGGACCAGAGAGGTCTGTTTGGGTGATATAGGGTAAGAATTGACAATAGAGCAGGGCACTTAGAAGGTTGATAAATGATTATGTGTGCAGTGGTTAGCTGGATATAAGAGAGGTAGTGAGGAAGTTCTAGCCACTTTAGTTTGAGTAAAGATGAAACGTGTTGAGATAAGTATGTAGCATTAGTAACAAACTTAGCAACTTTATTATAACAAGTCAAGATTGGATTTTAGAGATGTTTGAATATTAGTGAGGAGATGGGCACCGTATAAGAGAGAGGGTAACAGAAAGGAAGAGGCAAGGGATAGTTAGGCTGTAAGAGTGAGCAGGTATTTATGTCGGTAGAGGGATCCAAGTTCTTGATGTTTTTTTTGATATTAGACGGAATGTGCAAGCCAAATGTGAGGTTTTCGTCTATGGTGATGCCAAGGAGTTTAGTGCTAGGTACAATTTTGATAGTAGTACCATTTAGAGATTGAATGGTGAAGTCCTTTTTTTGCAGGGGTATAGTCTTTTTTGGGAGAAAGAGTAACAGTTTGGTCTATTTGGGGTTCAGGGCAAGGTGAGTCTTAGAAATCCCCCTTTCGGTTGCTCTGAGGGCATTTTGGATGAGTTGGCATAGTTCAGAAGAGGAGCTTGCAGTGCAGATGATAGCAGAGTCATCAGCATACTGGATGATTGAGCCTTGAAGGAGGGAAGAGTGGAAGTCATTGATAAATATGCTAAACAGAAGAGGCCCTAAAATGGAGCCTTTGGGAACCCCTGTAGTCGTATTTAGGAAATTGGAGTAAGAATGTTGATATTTGGTTGATTGTTGCCTATCAGTGAGGTAGTTAAAAAAACAGTTTAGAGGGTGAGTTGAGATACATATGTTAGTGAGTTTAGTAAGAAGGAGAGAGTGGGATATTGTATCGAAAGCCTTAGAGAGGTCAAGGAAGAGAGAGGAGATGATTTTTTCAGCATCATGGGCTCAGTTTACTGAGTTCATGGAGGCTATGAGTGCTGTGGTAGTATTATGTCCTGGCCTGAAGCCATGTTGGGTGGGGGAAAGGATGTTGTTATTGGTTAGATGGTGAAGAAGTTGCATATGAATACATTTTTCCAGAATTTTAGAGATAGGTGACAGTATAGCAATAGGACGGAAGTTGGTAGTGTCTATGTTGGGGCCACCCTTCTGGAGAGGTAGAATATAAGGTTTTTTCCAGATGGTTGGGATGAAGGACTCTTGAATCGATCTATTGAGAAGTATGCTAACAGGGTAGGTGACAGAGTCTGTTGACATTTGTATGAATTTGGGGGGGTATGTTGTCGGGGGCAGTTGTGCAAGGTTTGAGTTTTAAAATCAGTTTTTTTTATAGAGGAATTAGGTATTGGCGACAGGGTAAAGTTGGGAATGGGGGTACAGGAATTTGCTGTGGAGTGGTCTGGGGAGATTGAGTTGGCTGGGGGAAGGGAGGATGTTAAATTGGCTATCGTGTCAATAAAGTAGGAGTTAAAGGTTGCAGCAATTTCGGTGGGTGATTTATCTGGTTCTTGGCAAGGATTGTTGTTAGAGCCTGGGTTTAATAAAGAATTGAGAGAGCTCCAGAATTTCCTAGGATTTGGCTTAAACTGATTTTGTAATGTGAGGTAGTGTTTTTTTATTTTGAATTACTAGGCATTTAACCTGGTTACGAAGTTATTTGTACTGTGCTAGGTCAGATGGATTTCTGTTTTTTTGCCATAGTTCCCAGGCTTTGTCCCTGCTTTTCCTAAGTTCTTTAGTGGATTTTGTTTGACAGCTGGCTTGGTTAGTTTTTATTCTCTTTGTTCTAAGGGGGGGGGGCAATGTCATTTAGTATGTTTGGTAAAAGTTGAGTTGAAAAATGCAGTTGCCTCGTGAAGGGGAAGAAATTTTAATAAGTTCCAATTGATACTTTGTAATCTTAGGTTAAAGATGGAGGGACAGAAATGGGAGAGATCTTTGGTTTGCCTATACTGATGTCTATTTACTGCTGTGGTACTTTCACGTATTATAAAGGATGGTAAGTGGTCACTTATACTATTGGGGAGTGTACCAGAAGGTGTCATCTTATTTGGATCAGACATTAATATTCTGTCTAAGATTGAGCCATTAGTAACATTTTTAGTAGGCCTGGTTATATTGGTAATTAACTGGGTGAAGTTATATACTGTAGGTTGATATTGCAGGAGGAGCGGTAAGAAGATACGTCTAGCCAGCTGATATTTACATCTCCCAATATAATTGTCTCATATTTTATGTTGGTTGCTGCCCAGGCAAGAATTTCCTCTAGAATTGGAATATTGTTGCCTGAGGACATATAAATGACTATAATACAGATGTTTTTGCTGTTATTCATTTTCAGGAAAGAAACTAATAGCTCAGCTGTGGAAAACTGTGGGATAAGTTTTGTATATGGGACAATGGTGAAGGCAGTTGGGTATATTAAAGAAATGCCTCCACCTTTCTTACGGGGTCTATCAGCCCTAAAAAACTAGTATAAAAATACATCTCCACCAAAAAACATTCTGAATCTGAAGAAGTTGCCTTACTGAAGGCGACGAAAAGCACTTCATTAAACTGTTGATTATTTGTTTGTGTTCGAGCTTGATTCACGGAGCTTTTTCGCTTGTTTTTTGGTGGGTCTATCAGCCCTAAGAAAGGAGAGTCCTGGGGGAAGGAATTCTGTGTCCTTGATATAGGGTTTTAGCCATGTTTCAGCTGCAGCAATGATATCAGGCTTGTTGTGAGCTATCCAAGCATGGAAGTCTGGTATTTTATTTCTAATACTTTGTAAGTTAATTGTGGTGAAGTTTAATGACTTATAGGAGTTGGGGGATTGGATAAGGGATGAGAAGGGGCCTGAGATGGGTTGCATGTCTTTACATCAGGATAGCTTTGTTACCAGAGAGGAGAGTGTTGTGAATTCTTGTTTACATTTTGCTCTGGTTAGAAGAAATAGGGAGATGGTTAGTTAGTTAGTTAGTTAGTTTTTAGTATATAAATCAACGTTTCAATAAACGTGTACCCACCCCCCCCCCCCCACCTAGTTTGATTTTATATCCTCTGGTTTGGTTTTATATTGCTCACACCCCTCCTAACTATATATACTAACTCCAGGGTTGCACTAAAGTGTGGAAAAGGACATATACCTTTTACTTGCCTTACAGTGCTCTACAGACTGCCAGTACTAATTGTCAGTGAAATGAGTTTTAGGTGAAGTGAACTTTAGGTGTTTTGGTCTCTGTGAAATGAATGTCAGGCAAATGAGCTTTAGGTGAAGTGAAGTAAACCCATATATATATGTATATATATATATATATATATATATATATATATATATATATATATATATATATACACATATATGGATTCACTTTATAATCTCGAAATACTAAAATATCGAATTTCAGTATTTCGAGAATATAAAGCCGAAACACCAGAAAACTGAAAACCGAAACCACGAAACCCAAAACCGCGACTGTTAAAGCATACACACAAACACAACTACACCTACCTCCACACAACACAAACACACACACCTACACGCACACACATGCACACACACATACACACTTACTATAAGGAGGGGGGGCAAGTCCCTCTGCGCCCCCCACAACCCCCTACTTATATATACTAACAACAAAGTTGCACTAAACACTAACATACACAAAACCTGTGCAAATCCTATGGCATTTGTCTGTATTTTGATGGTAAAAATGTACTTATTATTGAAATATCTGGTTTAGCAACTAAATATTGGAGATTTTCCTAACATGCTCTTTGTCTATTGGTATAAATGTTAACTCAAGGTTTATCATGGCAGCTATACATAAATAGGTAACAATTGCCTCCTTTTAGGTCAGTTATTTGAGTGTGTGACATAAATATATGGTAAGGCACATAGGTACACAAACATAAAGGCTTCATATCCCAAGAGGTGATTCTACCAAACCTCCTACTACCTGTTTTTACTGCCCATCTCAGCAATACCCTTTTCTGTCATAGCTGTCATTAGGGCTTTTATATGTCTAGTAGAGTTAATGTCCCCTGTTGCACTGATGACGTAATGTTTATGGCCATGAACAATCCTTGACTGCATTGTAATCCTCCTGTAGATCACAACATTAGAGTCTAGCAGTATCTGCCTAATCTTCCTATAGCAATACCATTAGAGCAGCTGACCTCAGTTGCATGTTACCTCTATACTAGATATTGTCACTATATCATTATTGGTGTGCTACTCTATAAGAGACAGAGCTAGCTAATAAGTACAGAGTAAGACGGTCTGATAGCACTATGTATCCTCTGTTTGGTATCAGCAGTACAACAGAATGCAAGGCAGACAACATTCACTTGATAAAATGTCAAAAAGCAAAATAATATGAACAGTTCTCAAATCTGCCAAACCATAGATTTTCACCAACAGGTGATCACTGTCATAAGAAATTTATAGGCCCTGTGCCTCAAAATTTGTATCTCCCTCCTCCAAAGCTGTGACACTGTGCTCAGTAGAAAACCTTAAAAAAATGAGTTAGATGCAAGCCAAAAATGCAGCCAATCTTATAACTTGCATACCTAAAAATGTCCAGTGCTCATTGCTCAACCACATATTATTTCCAAATAATTGTACAGCTGTCCATTCCCTTTTTTATAACTGCCATAAACCAGGGTGGAATTTGAAAGAAAAAAGCAAAGGTTAAAAAGTAACATGGCAATAATGCCATACAACTCCTCTTTGCCTATAAAATATTCTTTCCACTACTCTGGTAATAACTTTCTTTTTCTGGGTGACCTGAGTGGTTAAAGTACTGTAGTGATGAGCTGAAGTTTAATCATTTCTCAGTCTGTACCAGTAATATTTGTCCTGGAAGTTTGAGTTGATTTATGCTTCCACTCACCACTGTTGTACATCTGTTTCACTCAACTGCCTTTTATTCTGGTTTCCCAATACCCATGGTAAAATAAAAGCCTCTGCAGTCTTATTATTAACATTATTTGCCAGTCTGAACCCCCCATTGTTATATCTCCATTAGTTTAATTTCTTCAAGTCTTTTGGGTTTCTAATGCTATGATGGGAATGCTCCCCATTCATAAGTCAGGATAGGATTATAGTTCATGAAATTAGTATTGTTTCAATCTCTGGTGTTATCCAAAAGTTTTCTTCTCAGCAGACTCTATCCCCCAGATTTACTATTCCTCCATGCAGGACTAGCTTAGTCCTGCACGGAGGTGGCTGTTTAGGAGCAGGACGGCAGCACACTATGAATATTAATGAGGTGCACTGCCTGAGCTCCTAATCTTACACGGAGTGTGTAAGAGGGCAGGGGGCGTATCTGAGAGCAGAGCTCTCAGAATATACACGGCCCTGCAATGAAGAAAAGCAGAAAGGGATAAGAAATGATTGAGACCACACATAGGTGTCTGCATATCCCCACCAACAGTCCCTCTCATGTACAACAGCAAGTATACAGAAATAAAATGAACAAACCCTTTTTTTTAAAAAAATCAGATTAAAGCTAACCGTAGGTACACAGATGTGCCCATCCCTTAGCTACGGTTAATGCAACTTAAATGGCTGAAGAGAATAACAAGGAAGATATATGCAAATGAAGCAGCATAACAATAGTGTAGTGGGCAGAGCATTCACCTTACAAGCAGGCATTCCCGGTTCGAGTCCCACTGCAGCACATTCCATTTTCCATGGCAAAGCACATTATGACTAATATTTATGTTGCATAACCCACTAAATAACATATAGTAATGAAATGGAGTACTGCAGTAAATGCACACATGAGGTGTCAGTATCATAATGAATAAAACACTAGTAAGCAGGTTTAAGCAAGAATAAGCAGTAGTAAGCATATTTAAGCACTAGTAAGTGAGTTAAAGTCTGTTTGCTTGGGGGTAAGCAATGTGCACACAGGTTAAGCAATTTTGAAGCTAACTCTCTGTAAGCATATGTAACCAGAGGTTAGCATTGCTTACCCTCACGCAAACCCCTGCAAACCCGCTTACAAATGCTCAAAAGTGCCCTAATCACTCTGTATCCAATGGCCCCTGTTCTGCCCATCAACAAAATAAACAGCCTTGCAGGTCTTGAACCCAGGATCCTATACACTATAGTCACACCACCAAGCCATCACAGAAGTACAGAAGAATGAGGTATCAGCAAACAAGTCTTCACCATAGTAAAATCAAACTGAACCTGTGAAAGGAATCAGTATACAGACATATGTGCCTCAACCCACTACATAACATAAATATGTGAACTGGAGTACAGAATTAAGCCCAGAAGTCAGGTGTAATTGTAACAGAGTGTTGAAGTCCCCAATAAAACACAAGAACCCCATACAGTGTATGTACACATTAATCATGGATACCAGACATACATATAAGGTGTAATGAATAATAAATCAATGCCAAAATGGTAATATAATGCAAAGTCTAATGTAAGCAATGCTAAGCATTGCACAGGTCATCTTAGGAGGTGTAAGCAATGTGTAGGCTAGCTAACACAGTGTGCCCAGTGGTATACCCCTTTAAACAATGCCAACCCTAGGTAAGCAGGTTTGTCCATAGCTGAGCCTTTTCAAAACCAGCCAATCACAGAAAAATGCAGGAAATTGGCCCTATTTAAACCCAAGAGGCAGAAATACATCTCATAACTGGTTGTAGCTTCCCCTTGCAGGCATCATGTCAGGAAGGGGAGAAGGTGTGCACTTTTGGGTGCAGCACTGGTGCATCCAGGAGTCCAGAGTCATGGCAGGACTCCTTGTCAAAGACCATGATCAGAGAATGCTGCAGGGCCAGTACCAGGGCTTCCAAAAATAAGGTGGAGGCCTGGGACCATCTTGCCTGTGACCTCACCAGTGCCACTGGCATACCCCAAACTGATGAGCAGGTCAGCCATCACTATGCCGACCTGAAGTGGCGTAAGGGGGACCTCTTGGACCAGTGGATCCAAGAGGCTAGAGCGAAAGGGGATGTCCCAGCTGTGTGTAAGTATCACCCCACTATGTGTGTAATAATTGCCAGCTCATGTACATCATGGATAGGTATTGCTAAATATTCCTCTTATGTCCCCACAGCTGCAATGGAGTGGGCCATGGACCAGGAGGCCCACATCAGTTGCCTGGTAAGGTTGTGACATGGGGCAGGTCAGTAATACCCATGCATTTACTGTCATAGGAAATAAAACTAAAAGCATTAGTAAATTAATTACATGTATAAAACCTGTATTGTTCAAGGCAAGTACTGCATACACCGAAGAATATGGCAGGAAAAGTCTCATATAGTTTGTATGTAAATAAAGCATAATAGTCTGACAATAAAGTTCTAACTGCTGGACTGCATGTGTATACTCTGGTATCATATGCTAATGTAGATTTGCAATCACGTAATAGTACTGTTGTAATAAGCACTGTTACCCACACTGTGCACCATGAATAGCATGTGTAGGAATGCCTGTATATGATTGGTGTAATCCCCAGAGGCCATTTAGTACAAGTGAGAGATACATACACAGAAAACAGAGAAAAGGCAGACAACAAAACACGAATAGCACATGCAACTGAGATGTGAACTGTTACATTTTTAGCTCACACAGCCATGGTTTGAATCCTGGCAGTAGGAGTAGTCTGCATACAGAATCATTCCCCACAACTGTACTGATATGTCCAGAATGTCCAGTAAAGTGGCCCATATTGGGTGTCTGTCAACCTGTCCCCCTGTGAAATCAGTGGGATGATCCCAGATGTATAGGCAGCAAACAGGAAATATAACTAATTGACACACATTTATGAGAACAAAGCTGGCACACTAGCAACTCCCCAAAACCATATGAGAATAAGAAGCGACATATGTCCCATTTACACCCCTATGTTGTCAAGCTGTGGCCAGAGTGTGCACAGTAACAGAGTGAGATGTATGTGCATATTAGTAATGTGTAATCTGGTACTGTGTATGGCAACTTTCAGGGAGTGTTAACAAACAGTTCTCCCAGAAATACAAGCTTGGTACCCTGTACTGGTACTGTTTACATTGGTATTGCATGGCATTGTGACTGATGCAGTTGCTCTGAATAACGAGGTAGTAGTCATCACTGTTGCCTACACTGTCCTACAAAATATAACTGTCTAGGATATCAGTATAAGAGTGTTGTAATACAAGGTCAGAATGCCAAAGCACACGAGAATTATAAGACAGAAAGCAGATAGGAGATATACAGCAATATCTATATAGCAAACACAACTCTGATGGAGAGTCTGTAAGTTGTAGCAGACACGGCCATGGTCTGAATCCTGGGAGTGGAAGTAGGCTGCATACAGAATCATATCCCACAACTGTACAGCTAAGACCAGGATGTCCAGTATATGGGCCCATATCTGCTGCCTGCCCCCCTGGGAATTCTGTGGGATGATCCCAGATGTTTAGCTAGCCAACAGGGAATACAAGTGATTTTCAAACATCTATGAGAACAAACCTGTCACTGTAGCAACTCCTGAAACTGTAAGGAGAGTAATAAACCAAGTATGTCTTATCTACATCCCCATGTTGTCAAGTTGTGATCAGAGTATGTATAGTAAAGGAGTGAGATGTATGTGCATAATACCAATGTGTAATCTAGAACTTTGTGTGGCAACAATCAGGTAGTGCTAACATTCATTGCTCCCACAGGTACGTCGGATACGAACAATGTGCTGAGAAATAAAACCCTTCATACCCTGTACTAGTACTGTTTACTCTAGTATTGCAGAGAATAGTGAGTGTTGCAGTTTCTCTGAATAATAAAGTATCACTAATCACCGTCACCCACACTGTGCTAAATAATATAACTGTGTAAAAAAGCATGTATATGTGTGTGTCAAGTCAATAAAGTTTGAAGATGGCAATAGTCTAGATATGTCCCAGTACACCTGCATGTGGTCAAGACATGGCCAGAGTCTGTGCAGAAAGAGTTGGATAGCTATGTGCACAACATCAATCTGGAATCTGGGAGTATATATAGAAACAGTTAGTGTTAACAAACATTTCCTCCACAGGTATACCAGATAAGAGGTGTATAATGCAGGTAAAACCAGTTCATGTATAATGATGACAACAGCCATATCACTGTCCAAACTAAGGCTATAGGGTAGTGTAGTAATACTTGTAAGGTACAGATAACAGCACTGACTAGGAAACTAATGTGGACTACAGGAATATACTAGTTGTTAATTGATATCTTTCTTTCCCCCCCACCATATCGCCAACAATAAACTACATACCCACCCCAACTGGTATGTAATGTCTCCAATGTTTTGATTATGCCATATTGGTTAATAAATATTTATATTTGTTTCCATTCATGTGCTATATTGAATTATTCCAACATTGCTGGCATGGTGCCATCAATGTACCTGCATGCTGTTGTTATTACCACTGTGGTCCCATATATGCACGTGTTCTGTTTGCTATGCAATTGTTCCATATCTGGTGTCTGGGTTAATAGGAATATCTATGCATGCTGTTATACCTAACCCTGGAATATGTTGACTATTACTAACCCACATATGATGATAAAATCTAAACACTATAGCATGTTTGGGAAGGCTGGTCCCAGCGGACCCACCTGTCCCACCTCAGCTGGCCATGGCACTGGGCACCAGCATGTCTGGGGCCCAACCCAGGACCTCCTCGTCTGTTGGTCCTGCACCACCTTCGGGTGGAACTGCATCAGGGGATGGGGCTCACCCCTCCTGCTGGGAGCGGGCGCGGACAGGTACCTGTCATCCGTCGTCAGGTCCGGGTTGTGCTGTGTAGAGAACTCAACCAGCAGCTTGGTGATCTTCTACGTCAGTTCAAGGGCCGCATGTCATGAATAGAGTGTCAGTCTGGCTCTGCAACTCAGCCCCCAGCACAGCCATCATCGGGGCTGTGAATGTGCAGTGGTGACTGCCCATGGGTGGGGACCTCAGTCCCACTGTTTCCACTAGGGGGCTCATGGGCTTCCAATTTCCCAACACCCCTCCCTATCAAGGTGTTTACCCCCACATGTGTTATATACCGCCCCTGTATGCATATTGTTTGTCTTGTCTGTTAACCTAGCCAACCTACCTCCCCACATATACCTACTACCCCTCCCCAACATCCCACTCTCACCTTAAAAAAAATAAAAAAGGGCAATCTGTTCCCAAAAATAAAATCACGCCCCATACATAGCTGTCCATTTCGCACAGGTGTCCACTGCACACATGTAATCAGTTCTAATTGGCATCACAACATATTATTGTTGTCCTCACCCCTCTCTCAGGGGTTTGAGTATCCAAATCTACCTCCAAATTCAGTGTTTATGCACAGCTGCTGCTGTAGAAGAAATGGGCAGCTATGGACATTCCCTACACCCTTCCTGCTCATCCCTAGCTATTTTTCCTACTGTATTTCCCTCTTTGTGCCCCTTTTTCACCACTTTCCTATCAGCCATTTTTTCTTTTCTTTTAAAGAAATTAGCATGGGGGGAAGCGGGAGTAAGCACTTTTAGGCAGCAGTAAGCGGGTTTAAGCCTGTTTGCATGAGGGTAAGCAATGCCTGCACAGGTTAAGCAATTTAGAAGCTAACTGAGTATAAGAAACTGTAAGTTAGCAGTGCTTACCTCAGCTCAAACTGATGCAAACCCGGTTACAACTGCTCAAAAGTACCTTAATCACTCTGTATCCAACAGTCCTTGTTCTGCCCAGCAACAAAATAAATTGCCTCTGCAAGGCTCGAACCCTGCAAACCATAGCCAAAGTGATTTAACACTAAGCCATGTCAGATATACATAAGCCTGATGTTTTCACAAACATATCATCCAGCCCAGTCATTCAACAGTACAGGGAATGTATTCCAACATGTATGTGTGTGTGAGTATATGTATTATTATCTAAATAGATATAACTTATCTACATATGTAGATATAGATATAATATAGAAAAAAATATATATATATATATATATATATAAATGTAAACATATATACATGCAAATGCATACATCTATAGATATATATGTCTACATCTATATGTCTACATATATACAGCAAGTTATATATATGTAAGCAGATATATGTATCTACATAGGTATATACGGACATACATCTGTAGATAACAATGGGAACAGTACATAAAAGTATATGTCCACATGCACCATTACTGTGGTTGAGAGGCCCCAAACAACATATGTCTTGTACGATTAGGTACCCCCCCCCCCCACAATCAAACACATCTGCCCTGCAGTACACTGCCAACTGTTGCAGCCTCGATACCCAGGACCTGACATGATATGGGTACTAGATATTAAGAGTACTCCATCCCACCTGTATGATGTCAGGCTGATATCAGTAACATATCATGCAGTACAGTCTGGCTCTCATAGGGAATGTACAATGTGGTAGCAATCAACATCCCTAGGATACATATACACAGACACATATATGCAGATACAGATATATATATATATATATATATATATATATATATATAGATATATAGATATATAGATATATAGATATATATATACATACATATATATATATACATATATACATATACATACATATATATATATATATATATATATATATACATATATATATATATATATATATATATATATATATATATATATATAAATAAATATATATATATATATATATATATATATATATATATATATATATATATATATATATATATATATATATATATATATATAAATAAATATATATATATATATAAATATATATATATATATATATATATATATATATATATATATATATACATATATATGTAACTACACATACACACGCAGAGATATGTATAGTAAGATACATACAGAATATGGAATAGCCACTATTCCTACAGTTAGCATCTTACCAGCTGGAGACTGTATAAGCCACCCATACAAATGATAATCATTACCTGCAACATATACCCACAGAGAGATCAAAGGATATAACACCACACACAGGTTTGCATAAATGGGTAAGCTGCATTTGTGTACTATTACAGTTGTATATGCCATGTCATATAGCTGTTTAGACATGGACATCCATATAAACTGAGTAATGCAACTGTGAAACAGTTATACTAATACAGTAGTCAGGAAATGTTAACAAATGTTGCTGTCCAGGCCAAGGCCATCAAGTAGTACAATAGTAAAGACAGACTGGGCCACAGGATACCAAACAATCAACAGTAAGTAATGCAGATGTATAGTTCAGCAGCCTCTATCTACACTCTGTAGACAATCCCTAGGGGATAAAGACCTCATTTGACACAATGGGATGTAACTGTTATATAACAAGGCACAACTGACACCATCACAAGCACACTGACAAACAGAACAGGCTGTATAGCAGGTGGCTTTAGGCCTGCATTTACCCAAGGTGGATTGTATGATAATGTACATCCATATACCTTAAGTCAGCTCACCCCTGATGGTCTTCAGGATTTTGGGCTTTCGGGATTCTGTAGTGCTCCCATATACATATATGCATATATAGATATATGTATATATAGATATACATATACATATATATAGATATGTGTATATATAGCTATATATGTATGCACATCCTGTGTGTACAGATATGCCTAGTTATGTTGGTATATATGTAGATATCAATAACTATATGTGCATACATATCTATTCTGATATACCTACTACTGTCAATATATATGAAGATATTCATATGTATATGTGCATCTGTATCTCTATCTGTATATGTGTAGACATATATTGCTCTGTATATGTATATATCTGGGTGTTTATATGTATATCTATGTGCATATACATATCCATCTATGTATGTCGATATGTATATGTGTATGTCTATATAGATATCTGGATAATTATATGTACATATATCTTCACTATTGAACATGGAGTGTAGCCCTACCTCAGCCTCTATAGTCCCAACTTCGTACTGCAAGGGGATGTCAGGTATGCATAGCAGGTATATTTGTGGACTATTGCTACTATAATAGGGAGTGTCTTCACAGACATGGCGTGTGTGGGAGATCACATCTGCATTTAACATGGGCGCCATTGACTACTGACAGACATCCTAAGGACATCATAGTACAGTACCACTGCTAGCACGTAATGCTCCTGTGGACTACAGCAGATATAATGGCCAATATATGTGGACAGTCTGACACACTCTGGACAGTCCAAAGGTATACACATAACCCATTAGTGAAAGACATGTGGACCAATCCTGACAATGTGGCTGTTAACGGCCATGTAGATGGGTATAACACGTAACTACTGGTATACATGTGCCCTGCATAGGTTATACATTCACACATCCTTGTCTGTCCTGCCACATAATAACTGCTGGTACAGAGGTGCCATGGCCACATACTACCCACTAGATATTGAAATACATCTGTACAGCATCCCACAGCTCTGTCTGACATACATGACTGTTATGCTGGCCCAGCAGCAGTACATCTGGCAAGTATCTGGACATTGCATCTCACTGGGTAAGTACACTAAGCTGCTAGGCATGTAACAAAGCACTGTGCAGGCTACAGGCAGACCGGCTCAACACTGGTCTACATTTCCAATGGGGGAATGCACATGTACCTGCATATATAGCAGGCACTACAGGCATACCACAACACAGAGTAACATACACCTGTGTGAAAGTGCATAACCACAACCAATGTGAACACAGTCACAGCCACATATGGTATGCTAGTGTAGTATTACAGTATATGGACTATCTGTTCAACACCAACTTCATATGTGCCCCTCACACACTAACCCTACATATACTGGGCCGCTACACAGTGTGGTCCAATGCCTGTCTGTGGTATGGGACATGTGCATGTATGGCCCTACAGACATGTAAGCTGATAGGGTAACATATAGTGGAGCAGCATGTAACATCAGATAGAACAGGACCAAGAACAATGACATCTACCACAGTCTGTACACAGGCCAAGGTACATATTAACAATACACACACTGCTGACAATCACCATAAGTACACGGACCTCAGTACTGTACACACAATCACAAAATGTCCAGGTTATGTCATCAAATATAACTCCTACTATACATAACATGTGTAGCAGTCTGATATCTCACTGGCCTGTTATCAGATATGATGTCACTAATTATGGTGTACAGCACATATGCATCCCTTACTGCATGACATAAGTACAAAGGTTGACAGGGCTGTGGCTGGAGGCACATACACAGGGCCAATATTGACATGTTGCTGTGATAACCTCATACATTTATTGTTGTAACAAGGTTTGTTGCAGCATATGTCCTATGAGGGATATGAAGTCAGTAACTCTCATGGCTGTCACCATCTACAGACTGCAATCCTCACACTACCTTCTGCAGTTCACAGATAGGTGCTCTGTGGGTAACATCTGAAACAAAAGGCACCACACACACTGGCCATTCTGCAGATGACCCTACAGATGGGTGTTTCCTCATAAACATAGCACTGACATGGCAGGTATTAAACATGTAGGACAGTCATATCCACACACACACTCTGTTAAACCAACATTACTCCAAATGCGGTATAGCAGCACTTACAGTCTGTATTCTGGTCAGGCACATCCCCCTCCTGTGTGTTGGCCTGTTTCTACAGTGTATGTTGTTAGAGGTAAATCCCCAATCCAGCTGAAATGCTGTTTGCCAAACAACAGATCGAGTTCCTGCTCACAGAGAATGAAAGGCTCAACACCAACATGATGTTCCTAGATATTGGAGTGTGTTTCCATGCAATTGGCTATGGGAATGTTACCACAGCTGTTCCACATGCAATCAGCTAGAGGAGGGCTGCAGTTTGTGCAGAGGCCATCAGCTGATCCTGAGCATCACTTAAAATTCACATGTTGCTGCATAAGGAAAGCAGGTGTAAGACTCCACATCCATCAGAAAGGGAGTGAGAGAGGCAGACAGAGGCAAAGAAAAGCCAGGGAGGGGTGGGAGAGTAAAACATATGCATGTTTGTGTCACACACCTACTAGTACAGGGTATCAAACCGCTGATGACTATGTAGTGTTATCACATGTCCATGCAGTTATTGGATGTGCCACATAGGATACATGTTGAGGAGCCCTCAGAGTGTATATGTGATGGTGAGTGACATCTGCAACAGGGATATTGTAGCTATGCGGTACGTGTAGTACACATGCCTGTCTACATGAACAGGTGTCAGGGTCAACACAGCCGGAATCTCACAGGGACACACACACACATTAACACACTTGGCAGGGCAAGGAATACAACTCATCACTAGTGGGATTGCCACAACACAGTACTGTGCAGGTATCACATGCACCACAGGGGTCATATGGAGGTTATATGTGCAAAGGGTATGTGGAGATGTCTGACATCAGGCAGCATGCTTCAGTATGCTAATGTAGGTTGTTGTGAGTTTGAATGTGGTCATACACATCATACAACACACAGACAGACATGGGTGCCAGTACTGACATGCATGGGTGCACTGCTTCACGGGTGTGTTGTGGTCGACGGTGCCAGACAGCTATACAAGGCTAGGTTATGGGTATACCTTGGCATCAGGCAACATGACAATGGTCTGCATTGTGGCTCAGGGGTGTAGTGTCTGGAGTTGCCCACACAGGTGGGTGTTGTATTCACCATCCAGTCACCTGGGTGACTATTGCGTGTGGCCAATGCTGTGCATTGCTTGCCATGTATGTGTTCCTTAGTCCATTATATGGACAGTGTCTGAGATGTGCACACCTCCCACATGCATGTACAGTGACATGTGGAACTGTACCTGGGGTGTCTGGCCCATGTTGTGTACAGAGATTATCATCAGATGTGCCAGTCCTGGCCTCATGTGGTGGGAACTGTTAATGGACAGCAGGTTGACCCTGGACCAACATTGATAGCATAATACTGGTATTCCCTGGTGTCAGTGGCATCTGTCCATACAGGGCTTGTGTTTCAGGCATGGTATATCCTTTGCGGGTCACATTTGATGGCACCACAGGTGTTGCAGATGTCCAGTGGGGAACATGGGGGAGGTGCACTGTTTTGTACATGCCTATTGGACTGATGGACAGGGTTCCATGCCCTCTGTAGCCCACTGCAATGACACCAATGTTACTATCAGTGGGCAATATGCAGGGTACTACAAACATAGTGGCTTTTGCCTAGGCAAGTGTGTGTGTGTGTATGAGGCATGGGTTGAGAGTGTTCCCTGGGTAATACAGGGGTTGCTAACATTGTTCAGCTGGCATTGATGTCACATTTAGAGGTATGGATCTGCACCCCAGCCTCTCGGCTATTTCACATCTGTTATCCCTTCATGGTGGAAATTGTGATATATACTTGGGCCACCATATAAGAAGTTTTCAAAACCTGCTCCACATTGAGTCCAGTTGTTACACACCCACAACCACCTCCACACAGGATATGAATGGCAAACACAGGCACACACACACACCTATATTTGTCTGGGATTAGAACTCCTGTCTAACTAGTATATTACACTATAGCACTACACAGTTATATGACGCACCACAGAGATTACTGGAGTACTCCTTCCCCAAAGGTGTATTTCACAGTGAATGACAGCAGGATTGCCAAAGTAGGGCATTTGAATTGTACTGAGTGTGACTAGCCACAAATGCATTGCTCCCTACACAGACATAGAAACACACACAAAACATCCACAACTGCCATGTGTGGGAATAGAACCCCTACCAGAGTTCTATATCACACTACAGCATGATGCTGTTATAGGACACACCACAGGGATTGCTGGAATGCCCTTCCCCATAGGTATATTTCACAGTGAATGACATTAGCAGGATTGCCAAAGTAGGGCATTTGAATTGTGCTGATTGTGACTAGCAAATGCATTGCTCCCTACACAGACAGAGACACACACAAACACACACACACACACACACACACACACACACACACACACACACACACACACACACACACACACACACACAGTTGCCATGTCTGGGATTAGAACTCCGACCTAACTATTTTATCACACAACAGCAGTATGCAGTTATAGTACATGCCACGAAGATTACTGGGCTACACTTTTCCCAAAGATGTATTTCAAGGTGTATGACATCAGCAGCCTTGCCAAAGTAGGACATTTGAATTGTAAGTAGTGTGACTAGACTAAAAAGCATTGCTCTCTCCACAGATAGGGACACACACAAACACACATACACACACACACACACACACACACATACACACACACACACACACACACACACACACACACACACACACACACACACACACACACACACACACACAAATTTGCCAAGTCTGGGATTAGAACTACTACCTAACTATTTTATCACACGACAGCAGTACAGAGTTATGGGAAGTGCTACAGAGATTACCGGGCTACAACCTTCCCAGAGGTGTATTTCAAGGTGGATGACATCAGCAGCTTTGCCAAAGTAGGGCATTTGAATTGTAGTGCATGTGACTAGCCTAAAAAGCATCACTCTCTACACAGACACACACACACACACACACACACACACACACACACACACACACACACACACACACACACACACACACACACACACACACTCGCCAAGTCTAGGATTAGAATTCCTACCTAACTCTTTTATCACACTACAGCAGTATGCAGTTACGAGACAAGCTATGGAGATTACTGGGCTACAACCTTCCCAGAGGAGTATTTCTAGGTGGATGACATCAACAGCCTTACCAAAGTAGGGCATTTGAATTGTAGGGAGGGTGACTACCCTAAAAAGCATTGCTCCCTACACAGACAGAAGCAGACACACACACACACACACACACATACACACACACACACACACACACACACACACACACACACACACACACACACACACACACACATACAGTTGCTATGTCTGGGAATGGAAGTCCTACCTAACTAATTTATCATACTACAGGAGTACGCAGTTATAGGTCATTCCACGGAGATTACTGGGCTACAACTTTCCCAAAGGTGTATTTCACAGTGGATGACCTCAGCAGGCTTGTCATTGTAGGGCTATGGGGAGGGCAGTGTGTGTGCATGGTCCATAACCCATTCATCTAGAGGTTGACACACCACATGCGGGCACACGCAGGGTCATATTCTACAGTTATGCGTATACAGCTGCTAGATGACTACTTCCTTGTAAAGTCATGTTGCACAGCTTTCACTTGCACCACATAGTCTGTAATGCTGAAAGATACCAGTGGCTAGTATCCTCAGTGAGTGACAGCTGAACCTCATGTGGTTGTGGCCCTTTGGCTGTGTGCTGGGTGGGACAGGCCTGGATGGCTTCTTGTCACAGTCACCCTCTTCCACACATCTATGTACATCTACTGTTGGCTTATTATAGTGTGTTGTCCTTATATATATGTCTGTATTCCTATCCACTGTATGTGCAAAGCATAAGTGGTGCATACTGAGGAGTGTCTGAACTAACATCTTCGACCGCCAGATATGTCTGGTCCACTGATGTTTGCAGACATGGCTTTCCTTTGTTTAAGTGTGTGAGCATGCCCAGTATGACCTTTCAGTATGTTGTTGACTGACATTGCCTTCATTTCTCTAGTGTGTGAGCATGCCCAGTATGCCCGTCTGTATTGAATGTGTGGATCGAGTCCAGGTAGTTTGTACTGCAGTGCAGACCTTTGTGTTGTACACCTACAGGTAGCATACTGTTTCTGCAGGGTATCCGTCGTTCATTTGGCAATATGGGGACAGACTGTGCAGGGGATAGTGTGTACTGTAGGTGATTGTGTCTGTGCTGCTTCAGCTGCATGGTACTGTTGTTAGCAGAGATATTCAGATGTGTACTGTTATACACAGTGATGTTTTCTGTCCTCATGTTCTGTCAGGTGGACATTCTTGCTCACAGTGATGTCTTGGAGGACAAGGGTGACTGCAGCTGTGTCCGATATTGTGGGCAGACACCTACGTATTCATGGCAAGTTATGCCATTCTGGAGGGTGAGCTGCAGACACTTGGTGCTGGATTTGTGTATCCAGTCCAGCACCTTGGTACAGTGCTGGCAGAGGATCCCATACTTGTACGCCCATCAACATGACAGTATGGGCTTATCTTGCTGTGGCAATGCCTCAGAGCTGTACAGATTTGGACAGGTTAGCCAGGGGCAGGGGCCATGGCTCAGGACATTTACCCTATTGTGGTGTACGGACAGGTGTGTAGCCACCCATCTATGTGTTTGCAGCCAGGGATAGTGTGTGCACACAGCTTGGTGTCAGACCCTACATATTCCATGCTACCCGTGCTCCTACTCTGTTATTCTATCCTCTTCCATACATTATGCATACATTCTCTGATACTTTCCCTGAGGGTATCACCCCATCACAGGTGTGTGTTAGTGTTGGTCCACAGTTCATGCAGTGGGACATGGTGGACATGTTACTGTGGTTTGTCCACATGGCCTTGCATATGGCTTATGTGGAGTGCGTTATGTTGTTATTTGGGTGTCCATGACATAACATGCATTGGCAGCATGTGTGAGACACAGGCCTTTGGCAGATGCCTGTGGGGCATTAGGTGTTGCTGTATGCCAGATGTGGCAGGTCGTAGCATTCTGTCAGTCCCACAGTCCCAGACCACCATACAGTATATTCCCCTGAGGTGACAGGGTAGATGTGATAGATGTTCAAGCCAATACCTCCTAACAGTCTTGCTCAGGTGGTGTGGATGCTGGCAGGGTGCTACCTACAGCTAGGGACACACCTGCATGGGGTACCTGCACTGCATGCTGCAGTCTTCTGCTATTGCCATATACAGGTGGGGTCTTACTGTAAAGACAAAAAAGCAAAGTCACTAATCCACAAGCACAATAAAGTTTTAATATAAAAGAACACAGCTTTCAGACATAAATGTTCTTCTTCAGTGTTTAAAAAACAATTAAATCCAACCATCACTTTATACAAGTTTAAAAATAATCACATGGCACAGCCATCCTATTAAAATAAAATATAAATTATATCAGTAGTCTTCAATTCATATTTAAGAAGATATTCTCACACATAAATCAGAATATATTTAATACATAAGTCATAAAATATATATTTTAAAATAATACCTATATATATTTTAAATGTATATATATATATATATATATATATATATATATATATATATATATATATACACAAGTATATATATGATGCATATACAAACAAAATATATAAATATATAACATCAGGCAATTTTTTGTTGCTTGCTCCTCAATATTGGTTTTAATGTAACCTATTTATTCACTCCTGGATGGGTATCTGCCTGCATATGAACAATCCATTCATATTCCTTTACATCAAATCTATTAATAATATCACCACGTCTTAGGCTAGGCTTCAAGTATTCAATGACTCTAAATACAAACTGATGGGAAATATCCTTTTCTTGTATATGTTGTGCTAGGGAATTAATCTCAACTTTCCTGTGTATCTCGGATTTATGTTCCAGAATTCTATCTCGTAGCCTTTTCGAGCATTTACCTAAGTAGAATGCTGGACAGATAGTACAAGTCGCTAGATAAACAATCATAGTATTGTTACATGTGACCATACAGTTAAATATATATTTCCTTTTACTAGAGGGATGTATAAACTCATTCAGTTGACATATATTAGCACAGCAGGAATAATTATAACATGGGACAGTCACTTTCTTTTGAAATGTAATACCTTTCGGTCTGTTTAAAGAAAAATATATATAACATAGACACTGTTTTAAATTATTACAATTTTTGTAACTAAACATAGGTACATTAGGTAACCATCTTTCACATCCTTGAATAGTTTTAAGTATGTCCCAGTTTTCCTTAATAATATGCTGTATATCCTCAGTGACTCTACTGTACGACATAGTATACCTTAGTGGTTGTAATTTATTAGATACATCCTGATCATGTATATCCCTAGATTGTGAAAAAAAATGGCCTTGCTTTACCATCCCTAAGTGAGATGACATCATCTTTAGTACGAGCCAGTTCATTAATATCAAAGCCTTTCATAACAAAGTCATTAGTCATTTCATTCATTTGCTCAATACTTAAATCCAGTTTTGTATTCAATCTACTAGCCCTTATGTATTGGCTTTTAGCTACATCTTTAAAAACATGCTTAGCATGCATGCTATTTTTGTGGAGGTATTTATTAGTGCAAACATCCTTTTTATAAATGCAGTTATCCAAACCATCTTCAGCTATCATAATACGTACATCTAAAAAGTTAATAAATGAATCAGATATGTTCATATCAAATCTCAAGAATTCAGTAGATTGATCTAACAAAGTTTTAAATTCTTGTAATTCATTATTGCTACCCCCGCCAAATTAAAAAAAAACATCGTCCACAAAGAGCTTATAAAAAAGAACTCTGTTCAAGTAGACATTCACATCATTGTATATATTTATTTCCTCCCATTTGCTCAAAGTAAAATTAGCATAGGTGTTCGCCATGGATGTGCCCATGGCAACACCAGAGACTTGATGGTAAACTTGACCATTGAACAAAAAGATATTATTTTCTAATACTAATTCTAATAGTTCACATAGTATAGCTACTTCCCTATTGGTGTATTTTCCACACACAGTTAGAATTTTCCTTATTTGGTCAACGCCATAGTTTGGGGTCAAAGTAAATAGGGATTTTACATCTAATGTGACTAAAGGGAAGTCTTTAACCAGATATTCATTCCACCATTCATACAATTTTTGTAGGAAGTCACCCGTATCCTTAATATAGTTCTTAACATTTGTCAGATGGCAACTCAGTATATTCTGAAGGTATTCTGATAAAGGTTCAATTATCCATCCCTTGCCTGAGACAATTGGTCTCATTGGTGGCTTACAGGATGATTTATGTACCTTTGGCAGACCATATAAAACGGGGATGGTTGGAGAGGTCACAGTGAAGAAATTAAAAGTATCAATATCTATATCATGCAAGAGTTGAAGGTCATGGATGCACATATTTATTTTACTAATAATATTATTTACTTCTTTGTCATTGATAATTTTAAAGGTCTGTACATCAGCAAGCAATTCATTCATAGCCTCAAGATAGTGTGACAAATTCATTTTAACAATGCATCCACCTTTATATGCTTCCTTAATAATAATATTCTCATTCTGTTGTAGTGCCTTCAAGGAGTCAAACTCCTTTTGTGTTAGATTGTATTTCTTCTTAAAAGTATTCTTTTCATATAACTGCTGAATCTGTTTCTCACAAATATTACTAAATGTATTTATAACCAGATCACTAATTGGTATAAGAAAGGGACTGTTCCATGTTACAATTGTTCCTGCTGTGCTAGTATATGTCAACTGAATGAGTTTATACATCCCTCTAGTAAAAGGAAATATATATTTAACTGTATGGCCACATGTAACACTACTATGATTGTTTATCTAATGACTTGTATTATCTGCCCAGCATTCTATGTAGGTAAATGTACCAGAAGGCTATGAGATAGAATTCTGGAACATAAATCCGAGCTACACAGGAAAGTTGAGACTAATTCCCTAGCACAACATATACACGAAAAGGATATTTCCCATCAGTTTGTATTTAGTCATTGAATACTTGAAGCCTAGCCTAAGACGTGATGATATTATTAATAGACTTGATGTAAAGGAATATGAATGGATTGTTCGTATGCAGGCAGACACCCATCCAGGAGTGAATAAATAGGTTACATTAAAACCAATATTGAGGAGCAAGCAACAAAAAATTGCTTGATGTTATATATTTATATGTTTTGTTTGTATATGCATCAAATATATATTTATATATATATATATATATATATATATATATATATATACATATACATTTAAAATATATATATGTATTGTTTTTAAATATATATTTTATGACGTATTAAATATATTCTCATGTATGTGTGAGAATATCTTCTTAAATATGAATTGAAGACTGCTGATATAATTGATATTTTATTTTAATAGGATGGCTGTGTCATGTGATTATTTTTAAACTTGTATAAAGTGATGGTTGGATTTAATTGTTTTTTAAATGCTGAAGAAGTACTTTTATGTCTGAAAGATTTGTTCTTTTATATTAAAACTTTATTGCGCTTGTGGATTAGTGACTTTGCTTTTTTGTCTTGAACTGTTTTTGCCACTTTCCACTTAACCAGCTTTGCTTACTTTGGACTTTTTCATTCGAGGTCTTACTGTACCCATTCCCCACAGCAGGGATATGACCAGTGAGGTGCCTGTGGGTGGTGTTTGCATGAGCTGGGTGCATGTGTGCTATGGACACTACTTGCATCTGACACACAGATATGCATTGGGCATTCCAGTTATGCTTGCATGTGCAGGTAAGGGTATATCATATGTTTCCAATACATCAGTCCTACCTCCTTTGTGATCTGTGAGTGTTTGGGCAGACAACACCAGTATCCCCTACTACAGGACCAGATAATGTGATGCCTGTATGTGCTTTTCCAACAAGGTGTCCATTTCACAGTGACACAATATATACTGTATGTCTGGGGTACTTACCCCTGAGTACTTCTTGTATATCTAGCCCAACAGCCATGCCATGTCAGTCTTTCAGATGGTGACACATATTACCATCATACATTTGCAATGGCTTATTGCTAGCCTGTGTTATACTGATTGGTATTGTGTATGGCACTGCAGTTGTGTGGACTTGTCCCTGTCATCAGTGGTAGTGGGCAATGGCCACCAGGCTTACCTCACATGATTTGAGACACACACCGACCTAACACACACATACCTGCATATTGTGCAGATGTTACAACCTATCCTGCTATCTTGGCCACCTCTGAGCATCTGTGCTCCACTGGTATTATATCTACAGATACGTTACTACATTTCTACATAGGGTTGTGGGGGGCACACCTGACTGTTATGACGTGTGTACATCAGATTGGGGGGGGCACACCAGACCATTACTACATAATTAAGTAGGGCTGGGCGAGCACACCTGACTGTTTCTGCATTCCTACACAGGATTGGGGGGCAGACCTGACTATGTCTGCATTTCTACACAGGATTTGGGGGACACACCTGACTGTTTCTGCATTCCTACACAGGATTGGGAGGGCACACCTGACTATTTCTACATTTATACACAGGATTAGGGGGGCAGACCTGACTATTTCTACATTTCTACACAGGATTGGGGGGTACACCTGACTGTTACTACATTTCTACGTAGGATGGGGGGCACACCTGACTATTTCTACATTGCTATACAGGATTGGGGGGGCACACCTGACTGTTTCTGCATTCCTACACAGGATTGGGGAGGCACACCTGACTATTTCTACATTTCTACACAGGATTGAGGGGGGCACACCTGACTATTTCTACATTTCTACACAGGATTCGGGGGCACACTTGACTGTTACTACATTTCTACGTAGGATGGGGGGCACACCTGACTATTTCTACATTTCAACACAGGATTGAGGGGGGCACACCTGACTATTTCTACATTCCTACACAGGATTGGGGGCACATCTGACTATTTATACATTTCTATACAGGACTAGGGGCAGGCACACCTGACTATTACTACATTTCTACGTAGGATGGGGGGCACACCTGGCTATTTCTACATTTCTACACAGGATTAGTGGGGGGCACACCTGATTGTTTCTGCATTCCTACAGAAGGATTAAGGGGGCACACCTTTCTATTTCTACATTTTTACACAGTATGGGGGCATACCTGACTATTTCTACTTTTCTACACAGGATTGGGGGGCACACCTGACTGTTACTACATTTCTACGTAGGATGGGGAGCACATCTCACTATTTCTACATTTCTACACAGGATTGTGGGGGCACACCTGGCTGTTATTACATTACTACGTAGGATGGGGGGGGGTCACACCTGACACTTGTACACATTTGCTATGACTGTACTGGTATGTCAGGTACTCCTTTACATTCTGTATTCTAACCTATTATGCTGACTATAGGCATATCAGTGTACTACAGATCTTAGCTTTGATTGACCTACATATTAGTTTCTGACTTCTTACCCTTTACAACTAACGTCCTACTGCCTGACCTGCTGTATTTTGTCTGAGTAGGCCTGGGGGGGAGGTTACCCATAGGCATCACTCAGATGCCATAGCACAGCCTTTGTTTGTGTTTGTCTACACCTGTCCTGCTGGCTGTGACTGTTGTTGGGTATATGAACCCCCTGACTGGCATGTGTGAGTCACTTAACTTGTGGGTGTTCCAGTATTGAGGGTGGTGCTGCAGGGCTGCCTATGTTGGATGCACATAGTACACACCCTACACATACTTGAGCCCAGGTAGTGTCATGTTTGGCATCCTTTTTACTGTGTGAGAGTCAGAGAGAGGTGTTATTCCCTGGGTTCCTCCTGTGTCAGTGTATGTGTTATGCATTACCTATTTGCCAAGGCCAGGGCATACTGGGCACACCGCCTTCTGCCTACTGGGGCAGGCTAAAAGGTTGTTCCTCCTCTGAGTCACTCTATGCCTGTGTAGGCCTTGGCAATGGTGAGGGGCTGTGCGGCCCTGCCCCGTGCCGTTCCTGCTGCAGCTGTTTCCGCAGGATCATATTGTGTAGCATGGCACATACAATGACAATTTGGGTACATGTAGCTGATGAGTACTGCAAGTCTCCACTGGATGTGTCCAGGCACCAGAACTATAACTTGAGCATCCCAAACACATGCTCTACTATAATTCTGGTCTGTGCGTGTGCCTCATTATAGAGTTCTTTTTCAGGTGTGTATGCATTTCTGATGGGTGTCATGAGCCACGGCTCCAGTGCATATCCAGCATCCCCCACTAGGTGACCATGAGGCATGTCCCTATTGTCATATCTCTGATACAGCTGTGTCAGATGCCAGATGTGGGAATTGTGATAGCTTCCAGGACAGCCAGCACACACATTCATTATTATGCCCTGGGCATCATACATGACCTGGCAGTTGATGGAGGGGAAGCCCTTGTGGTTGATGTAGACCCTACCCTGCTCACCAGGTGGTGCTTTGATGCATATGTGCATGCAGTCTATAGCATCCACTACCTAAGGGTATTCTGCTATTTGGTGGAACAGTTGCATATTGCTGGCCAATGCCTCACAGGTGCTGGGGAACTATATGTGCTCACCGACATGTGCTGACATAGCATCCAGGAACTTGTGGAGTACCGTGGATGCTGATGCCTGTGAGATCCCTATCATATCCCCAGTTGGCCTTTGGAAGGTACATGTAGCTAGTATTCTTAGGCCTACACATACCTTGGCATCCACTGGAATTGGTTCCCCTCTGTTAGTTCTATGTGTCAGGCGTGGCCAGCACAGCTCAACAATTTGCTGTAGGAGGTCCCTGTCCACCCTATAGCACTCCACTATCTCCAGCTCATGTAGCCCCTGGTAGGTTACCCTGGGACTGTGCACTCTTCTCCATCTCCTCACTGTGGGTTGTTCGACAGCATTCACATCTTCACCACCCTCAGCCTCTTCCACAAGTTGTTGTATGATAGCTATTGCAGCCCCAATCATTTTGTTGTTTTGCTTGTTAAAAGTTCCCTGCTTGTATACACCGGTGGTGTAGAGTGTGGGAAAAGCCAGAGGGGAAGGTGTTTGCATAGGTTATGGTAGTGTTCTGGGCTGGGCTGGTCTGCTGCCTGTGTAATTGGCTGATTCTGATACATTTCACCTGCCAGCTGTGCTTGTTCTCCTAGATTACCTTCCTACTGCTGTTTTCCCTTCCCATTTCCTTCTTGTTTAAGCCAGGGGGTGCGCCACACACAGTGCTCAAATGTGCACAGAGATGCTATTTCCTGGTTTAACTTTTTTTTTTCCTTTAAAACCCGGTGAGCAGCGTGCACACCCACTTAGGCAATGTAAAGAGTGCTAGGCAGACTCAGACACACCCCCTTGCTTAGCTAGGAGCAAACCTGAGCCACAGGGCTCCAATCCGCTTACAGTATTCCTGACACACACACCCCCCCTTGATGTCAGCTAACTCCTAGGCTTGCACCAAGTTATTCCTGCTCTTACACTGTTGGGACCTGACTAGCATGCTGGGAGAAACTGAGATTCACTATCATTCCCCTCATTTGCATAGGATTGCCTGCTAATGCATAGTTACATGTCTCACACTGAGCCTCCCCCCTTAGCAACCAATACTCACTGGCCATGTTGTCTTCTGCCTGCCATTGACTTTAATGGCAGAATAGTGTTTTTAGTTTGAATGCTTATTTTAGGTTTATTTTCTTATTTTCCCCCTGATCCCATTTGCACGCCACTGCCCTACATTTAAACAACCGAGATCGGCTAAAAAAAGTAAAAGTTGATTTTTTTATTTTTTAAGCTGCTTTCAATGCCAATGGCCTTATACTTGGCCATTGACATGCTTCCTGACTAATATGCACCCTTTATTTGGAGCTGTCACGGCTCTGTTTTGGAATTTGCAGAAATGTACTCGGTTACTAACCGAGTACATTTCTGCAGATTACACTAGTCCTGCATGGCCAGTTTCCAGCTTCCGGTATCACAAATTCACCTAATTTGCATGGATTTCTCCTGCAAATGGGGTAATTTGGATACAGGGGCTTAGTCCATGCAGGGCTAGTGTGGGAGCACTCGTGCATGCCCCTGCAGGCTATTCCTGAACCGCACGGCAGACATATTGCCTGCTGGAGCTCCTGCACTAACCCTGCATGCCGTGCAAGGCTTGCAGAATCTGGGGGTTTTTATCCAGAACTGACTCCTGTAATTCATATGGAGTTACATGTATTGGTAGCATATTCAAATAGGACTTTTTATTAGACCTGTTGCTTCTACTACTGTTGGAACTGTCTAGGTATCTTTCTCTCACATTGCTCTTGTTTCTGCCTGCAGATCCTGGTATGTTATGACTTTGTGTCTCTCTGTACATAAGACGCTCCAATTACTGTCTAGCAATTTCAATGATCAATGCTATTTTTGTCTTCTTTTCATAGACTGCTGTATCTAGTTTTCTCATGTCTATCTTATGAACTGTTGGTAAAGTTGCAATATTTATGCCTTTTCCACATTTTTTGCCTTCTCATGTGATCCTTCTCCTTCTATTCCTTTTTGTTTTGTTTTTGGCACGTACAGTTGCTGCCTGATTTTGGTCTGCTTCTGGTTTGGTTTGATTCCCATTCCTTCTTGACACCAATATGTTTCTGCTAAATTAAGCAGGAATATCTCTGTTCTGCATAGGTTAACTTGTGTCATTCTTGCTATGTAATCATTGTTGGCCATCAGTGGACTTCTGGCTTTCAGCTGGATAGTCAGACCTTGTTTTCTTTCTTGAACCTTGTGAGTTGTTATGTACATGTGAGTGCTTGACCTCAAAGATCTTCCTTTTTTTATCTTTCTGATGGAGATGATATACTCACATCCTCCACAGTGGTCCCCCTCCCTTATGACCAGTTGCTTCTGAAGAAATCTCCAGGTGACTATTTTGTTTTCAATCCTCCATTTTTTTCCCTTCCCTGGAGATTAGTAGGGTTTGTAACCATAAGTTGCCATTCTAAAAGTTTGAGCTCCTTCTTTTTTTTATAGATTGAGGATTAGTAATCGTCTACAATTTCAGGCTTTTCCACTGCTACTGCACTCCTCTATAGTATTTTCTATATTGAATCATCCACTCATTCATGAAATAGAATTCCAGAAAAATTAACACATGTCTTGGGACACTGTATTAGCTGTTTTTCTACCCACTCTGTGGATATGTGTGATAGTGAATGGAAAACTAGTTGTTAGAAGCATTTTTTCTTCTGTTAGTTTACTAATGAAGTCTTAGTTCATTCGATGGGCTACTTTTCAAAGAGACCTATTAGCCATAAATTTGCATGTCAAAACATATTCTCTAGCTTGGCCATAGTTTCTTCAATAAATATAACTTCTTCTTCTTCTTCTTCTTCTTTCGGCTTTTCCCGGTTAGGGGTCAACACAGCAGATCACCTGTCCGCTCATGATTGGCAGTGGAGTTTTACAGTGCCGAGTTGCCAGCCCAGCGCCCAACCTTCCACAGAAGGGACACATGCACACACTCACGCCTAGGGCCAATTTAGAGTGTCCAATCCACCTATAGCATGTCTTTGGGATGTGGGAGGAAACCGGAGCACCCGGAGGAAACCCACACAGCCACAGGGAGGACATGAAGACTCCGCACAGAAGGCACCCTAGCCGAGAATCAAACCAGAGAATCTCTTGCTGTGAGGCGGCACATTCTGTTCAAAATCTCTGATTAGCTCTGATTGTCTTCAGATCAGCATTTAATTCTGTGCATCTTACCTTCAAATTCCTTAACATTTTTGCCTCAGCTATCTTTACATTTTCTTGCTTGGCTGATGTGCGGCAGCATGAAAGGCATTAATGTCTCTGATCATTAAAAAGGCTTGAAAAAGATGAGCAATTTTTCCATCAGGGTCTGTCTCCTTACATTTCTGGAATAAGGAAGCATATGCACCCCCAGCCATTCTCTTCTGTGTCTCTGCCTGGGCAGGTGTTCACTTCTGTGCATAAAAATTATAACTATCCTGTCAGTAAGAACTGCTGGAACATCAAACAACCATCTCTTTTCAAGATAGCTTGTACTTATGATCTACTTTTCACTCTCGGATAACAGTACTAAAGTGCCTGGAGTATGCTGCATCTTACTCAAAAAAAATACTAGGCCATCTATATCATGCACTGAAGTATGTATGCTCTGGTTAACTTTCAGGAAGTCAATGTGCCCAGTAAGTAACACATGAACTTATTGTCTCATTATGTCTTTTTCCTTCCTTTCTTTCAGATAGTACATGATAAACGTCAACTGTTTTCCATATATTGCTTGTTGTGAACTATGCACAGGTTTTACTGCCTTCCTCAGCAAGCATTTTATTATCTCCATCTCTTGGCCAAAACATCTGTACAAACAGGGCCAGTAGTCTGATGGGGTTCCACAGCTAAGTGTATAGAAGAAGGATAGCATCCTGTGTTCTCTTGTGATAATTCCTATGTATTCCAGAAATACACCAGCTTGTGTACTGCAGTCTCCATTAGCTGTTCATCCTGTTCCACTTTCCTTATTACTATCTCACTGCTGAAAGCTTTCTTTATATTTTGTTGTTGTTGTTGTTATTGTCAGTAACTCACACCCTGTTATGTGATAATCCCTTTTTGGAAAAGGATACACAAATTCTATAACCTTCATAATTATATACTTATTTATTTTTTAACTAACTAGGGAGACTAGTCTTCAGTCCCTTTTTCAGTCATGACACAGGCACAGAATGAAGCACAATTTACAGAGGACACATCTTTCTATGCATATACATGCACCTATAGTAAATATTTATACATGCAGTAAAGTTCAATTTCATGCCATAATGGTTACAGTAAATTGTGAATAACAGAGTTAGCCACAATCTCGTAACACCTTGATGACAGACCTGTTTATTATTTTGAATAAATATTTGCAAGTATTTTGCATTATAATGTACGCAGTATTTGCGGTTCAGGGACTGCTCATCAGCTGGTTCCATCTAGTAAAGTTTTAAATGAAGTCAGGTCATACTTACAGGAAGAGGTGGGCAAACACAGGACTTCTGAAGAATAAACAAAAGCAGAGGCAAGTCACAAGACTTGCATGGATATTAGAACCAATAACAAGAGGATCCATAGGTCACAAAGAAGAAAAAAACACAGTACCCCAGATTAAAAAATAGTATTTTATCTAAAATTACTATCTTTTTAAAATGGTTAGGTAAAGATAAAAACAATGAAGGAAAGAAATGAATGACAGATATTAATACAACTAGTGTGCTTGCAGCCCTAACATGCATGCAGAAACACAGGCATACACAGACACACAGAGACAGACAGATGCATACACACACACATACACACACACACACGCACACACGCACACACACACACACACACACACACACACACACACACACACACACACACACACACACGTGCACATACACATGCAGTGTTTGTCCCTGTGAAGCCAGTTGACGGTCATTTGTGTCCACGCAAAGTCTGCAAATTGATAACCACTTTCTGAATACACTTCTTTTGTCTAATTGAAAAAAATGACATATGATAATGGTCATAGTAATTTATTTAATCTTGCTGGTCACAGACGCACACTGACCCCTCATCTCCAAACATCCCATATCATTCAACAGTGCTAGTATAAATGTCCTGTACTTTTACATACATCTTGTCTACTCCCACAGAGGTAACCAACTCCTCTGCTTAACTGATGTTAGCTTGTAATGATGGTGAAACAGTGACCACAGTAATGTATTCCAACATACTTATTATACAGATATGAATGTTTGTCTTCCAAAGCAAGCCATATTGAATATATATATATATATATATATATATATATATATATATATATATATATATATATATATATATATATATAATCCCCCTTTCATTCCCTGACAGCAAAGTTAAGAAATAATTGCTACAATAATGTATTTTCACTTGCTGCTGTCATTGTCTGATAGCCCCAATTTCATATCAATAGCACTTTAATAAATGCTTAGTTAAAAAATACTTAGCTAAAAAATGAAAATATGACTTTTGTGGACACTCATATGCCCAAAAATATATATAGCATCCTGGCAGTATTTGTAAAATAACCATTAAAAAGAAAAAAAATTACTGAAGGCCAAGAGAAACTAATTTTGTTAACATCTCTGGTAAGCATTAAAAAAGATTGCCCTGGGCAACTGATCTCTAGCACTTAATTCAGGTTCATTTATATGTTGATTACTCATTTTATCCTAAATCAATGTCATTCCACAACCCTGGTTGGGATAAATTCATGTAATCAGTCAGTGAATTAATAAATTATGTATGTTTTTATTCAGGCCAAGCAGTTGCAGCTTTTGCATCCTCCATATAATTATGAATGATCAGGGGACCCCCTACAGCCATAGGCTTTACTGTGGCCTTATGCCAGATGTGAATAGACTTCTCTGGTACCACTTCCACTGATGTTTCAGCCAAACACAATGTGTAGTTGATGTAAGTGGACTTGAAAGAGTGTATTCACAGCCTACAGGTTTGGTCATAATCACATAAAATAAAGGAAAAAATGTATCTTTGCTCATTCCTATCAAGACCATGAGCCTTACCTGATCTTCTCTGTAGGCTTACTCATGTACTTACATGCCAGCACATACATCTGAGATTTGCTAATCATTATCACTAAAGCATTTCCAATCATGTTCTTTGAATACATGTTTCTTCAGATAAGTTTCAGTAATATATAATGTTTCCTGAGTGTGAATGTTTTCAGGTATGCAATCACAGAATGTTTTCTCAATTTCTGAAGAACTTTTTTCACCTATAATTAGACCATATGATATTCTTGTCGGCCAAAGTGATTCATCACTATTATTTCTTAGGGAGCATGGTACAGTCCCAACCATTAATTTGCTATATAAGGGTGGGCAGCGCTGCAATTTTAATAGTTTTGTATAGCAGAGTGTTTAGCAGAAAGGTATCCCTGCTTCTGATTAGCAGCCAATAAAGTTTATTTAACAACTCTCAGCAGTGAATCAGTGGACTTGCAAGGTACAGTGCATCTGTGTGTGTGTGTGTGTGTGTGTGTGTGTGTGTGTGTGTGTGTGTGTGTGTGTGTGTGTGTGTGCGTGCGTGCGTGCGTGCATGCGTGCATGTGTGTGTGTGTGTGTGTGTGTGTGTGTGCTGTGAGAATTCCTGTGATTTGTATATGATTTTATTTTGTACTTTTGTGGTTGTGATCTGCAAGTTATCTTATGAGTCAAGAAGCCACAACTAACATATGCCAATGCAAACCACTTAAGTATAAATAAAAATGGTATCAGTATCTAGCATCCCACATGCTCCTCCCTTATTCCATATGTGAATGGTTTCCATTTTGTGGGGCCACCTTTATTTAGCTTTTTTGTAACAACACACTGCTCTTATGGGAAAAAGCAAGTGCAAAATGTATTACTTTTTCCTATCTGTAGCCATAATAAAAGGAACTATCATTGATTGTAGCGATAGTATGATACTGAACAGTAACAACTTGAAAAACAGATTCAAAGGGCTAACCATATAGCCACAGTATTATAAATCTAGGCTCAAAAACTACAAAGGAATTCTTCGATAAATAACTTTGCAAGTGCAGCATAAGAATGTTTTGGATTTCCACCAGTGATATATTTCCTTTCTATTACAATCTCAAAATATGTAAATGAAATAACTCACAATGTCATATTAAATATATGAAAGGGCAACATAACTTTATGTTTGCAGGTTTGGACCAGCAGTGTCATTTACCATGAAATCAGCATGACAGTTTAGTAAATGTTAGAATCCAAGTTGCAGATATGGTACCCATCTTTACACCTGAAGGAGTTGTTTTAAGTGTTCATCATGAAACCTATTATTTTATCCAAACTGCTTAGGTGATTTTGTTTATCTTTTGGGTATTCAAGTATGGTATATCTACAGGTGGTCAAGTTTCAATTCAAGTATCTAGTCCCTGAATTACAAGACACCAAGGTCCAGATTGCCAGTGACTCTTTTCCAAAATAAATTACTGTCAGTGAGGTTTGTAAGTGAGCCAACAGTGATTCCTTTGTTTTAGGAGACTTCTCCCTTCTTTACATTTGTGTACTATGGACTTGGTTTATATACAGATATGATGTTAGTGCCGTGGGGGTAAGCCACCCTTTTGGGGAGTGCAGGGGGACTGCCCCCCCCCCCCACACACATAAAAACACAGTTGGACTTTTCACCATTTAAATATTTAAAGGATTTGTACTGAATGATGTAGTTCCTGTGCATCTTGTCAGACAAAGTTTCATACTGAATCTTATGTATTTTTATACAAAATATTATTTTCCATTCTAAACATTAATGGATCAAAAGTGCTTATTATTTTCTAACAGACATGATTTGCTGTCTCATTCCAATTTCTGATGGTTTATTGTTTTTTATATATAGTTTTTTAGGTCAAGTTTTTTTTTTCAACTTTGCACATGGGAAGAAAGTACTGCTAGAATCAAAATATTATTGATCTACATAATAAAAGTTATTCTCTCAGAATCATTGTTGTTAAAAACCTGTACTATAATAACACTGACCTCTATTTTTCATTTAATTGTTTTCATATTTTACCTATCTTTTGTTAGTTATACTGAATATAGTTTATGTAAGGTCATGCAGAAATATAGCACTTGGTCTGTAGACATCTGAGTATCAACATTTGTCCTACTGTCATTTATATACAAATTCATAATGAAATGTGAAAAATAATGTTATGTCAGGTTTTCTTTTACTGTAGGAAGGACATCATTCATTTATGTACATGAAACACTATCCATTTTAATTTTCTCCAACTGTTTTTAATTTCTAATGCCATAATGGGAATGAACCCAGTTCCTTAGTCAAGGTATAATTAGAGTTCATGAACATTACCTCATTCTTTGATGTTAGTTAAGGCTGCTCCTCACAGAACTGACAATGTAGCTGAACTGCTTCTTTCTGCAGTTCATTTTGGGTTACATGTATTGCTAGCATATTTATATACAACTGTAAATTCGTTTTAATAGTACTATTACTCCTAGTACTAGTGGAACTGTCTTCATATCTTGCAAATCTTGGTATTTTATGGCTTAATGTTCTTTGGAACATGTAACACTATGATTATGGGGTGCAGCAATTTCAAAGTCTATGCTATTTTTTTCTTTGAACCGCAATATCTGATTTTCTTGCACATGTTCTCTCAACTGTTGATAACTGATGATCCCATGTGATCCTTACCTCATCATTGTCAGTAATGCCTTGTGGCTCATGTTTCCAATGTTTCTCACCTATGTCTACTTTGTAGTGTTTGCACAATCCCCAGCACAACAGTCTTGACCACTATTGTGTTCCTTCCGTGTATAGAACCTCACCTATGAGTGTATCACACCTAGCAGTGAAGTGCATATCTGTTTTTGATTCTGTTTTGCAGAAGCTTTTTTTTTTTTTGTTTCTCTAACATTTTCCATCGACTTTGTAAACCAAAGTTTATATAATCCATGATCCTGGGCTATAGTTATTATCCTTTCATCTTCTGGTTTAAATTCTCATCCCTCTAGCCATTCCTCCATTGACTCTTGGTCAAAATGTACTCAATGTAGAAGCTTTTCACACTAGCCATTATATCTGGACATTCCATTTTCTTTCCTTTTATCCTTTTTTATATTTTTACTTTGTTTTTTGGCATTTTCATTTACTGTCCAGTCCTTGTCTACTTATGACTTGTTTCCTTTTCCACTCCATTCCGAAATACTTTCGCTACACTAAAGACTGATGTCGTCATGCTTTACAACTTTCACTGTGTTTGGATCTGATGATGTCAGCAAATATACATGCAGCTGCACAGTTGCAGACCTATACTTATAACCAGTTTCGATGAGACCCATTACCTCCTTCACTGCTTGGGATGTATAATCCTAGTACGCACTGTTTTATATATATTATTTGATATGTATGAAGTAGTTTTCTTGTGTTATTGTCAAATTGATTCGATACTGTATGGGTCAAGTCAGCCACACAAAAGCTGTAAATTAGAACAGGAAGGGCAAATTGATTGATTTATTTATTTATTTGGATTTTATTCTTTGATGACAAGGCAGTTTTCAGTAATAGCTTTATTATTCTGAAGTATTCCTTACTGAGGTTTGTTCCCACTTGTTTGCGGTTTATTGCCAACCTTTCATTTATTACAAAATATGTATTCCCTCTTTCCTGCTTAAGTTCCTTTATATCACATTCCTGCCCCAGGTTGATATTTTTTGGTGCTGCAGATTTCCTTTTATAAATGTTACTGTTCCAGATTTATCAAGACCAATGTCATTCATATCATCTAAGAAAGTTTTAATCATTTTTAGCTGTGCCTTCAGATCCTCATCTCATGAACAATACAATACAAAGTATTAGTTTAAGGGTGTGCACACTTATACAACCAGCATATTGTACGTTTTTTATTTTTATATTTTTTCCCCTAACAAATTTGCTTGTTTTTCAATTTAATTGTACAGGTTATAGATCACATTAAAGGTGGGAAAAGTTATTTATTATGGTCTCATTTTTTTATATCACAAAAAACTGGCATTTTAACAGGGGTGGGTAAACTTTTTATATCCACTGTATATACGTGGCTGTATTATGTGAAGTAGCTAATATAGGTCATAATGGGGGTTGTAGTTTACTCTTAAACAGGCATATAACTCATGGGTTATAGTATGCTGCATTAACAAATGATAAATCATTTCTCCCATAGGCAACACTTATTTCATTCTTAGATGGTCTTAAATATTGTGATGTATCATTAAGTAAAGAAAACTTCTGTCAAGAATAAATGTATACTGTTCATCGCCATCAACCCTCCATCTTTGTCAGGTTTCACAACATATACATCTTTATTATTTACCCACTCCTGAAGCACCTGCCTTTCTTCAAGACTTAAGTTGCAGCAGCCATAGAATTTTCTGGTATTTAGGAACTCCCTAAAATCACATTCACGTAATTCTCAAAAAGCCCTACTGCAGGATGCAGTGGTGGTTTAAAAGCAGTTTTCCTACCTTAACTATCTTTAAATATAGTTAATTTATTGATGTTATTATCAGACAAAATTGAAAAGTTAAGCTTTCTAGTAAACATCTTAAATTCCAAAATAATATCTGCTAGGTCTGTAAGAGGAGTAGAGACAAAAGTGTACTCTTTTTGAAATAAATCAGAATGTGTATTAGTAAGATTCAGGTTACTGTAATTCAAAAACATTAAATCCATTTCTGGAAACCATAATATCATTGCCATGCACTAAAATCTGCTGCAAGAGAGTACTGTCTAATTCCTGTGATACCACCCTTCCTTTCACCCTTCCATCTTTGCATACCTACTGGTAAACCTTTCCTGTGAGTGTTTTGACCATCACTTTGCCTGCTTTAATAGTATGTTTTGCTGCAGTAGTTTGTTAATAAGCAACTAACAATGCCCAACATGGGGTGTATTAATGTGCAATTAACACCCGCCCAGGGGTGTTATGAGACCCAACGCCAGAGGTGGAGGGCCTCACACCCAGGGAAGGGCATTAATTACACATTAACACACAGTCTGGAGGGCATTATTGTTCTTAGAGAATGGGCTGTCCATAAAATTGTTGAGTTAGACTCAATGCTTTTTTGTAAACAAACAGGTGTTGGTATACATATGTTGCATTTGGGTCAACCCCCTCACCTCACCACCCCATGCAGCCATTCCAGTGTCCCATTAGTTGGTTATTTCTCCCCAGTTGACATAAAGACTGTCAAAACTCTCACTGTGCATACTGCTTTCTGCTTTATTTCTAAAATGATTTCAAATTTTCCAGCACAAACATTGATAGACATTTGCTAAACAAAGCAATACAGACTCACAATGAAAACAGACTTAGCATTAAAACTTCTGTGGCTTTGAAACCGACATTCATTGAAAGAGCACTGAAACCACATTCAAAGAAAATGCATCTGGCCAGTGGCAGGTTTCGTTTACCTTTGGGCTGTTTTCAAATCATAGACCCCTTGCACACATTTTTAGGACCATACAAAATTTCTTTGATTAACCTTCCTGATTGTATTAAATTATAATATATAATAATTAAATTATATTCCCTTGTATAATACTACACCACTTGTTAGAGCCTGTTTTAAATTTATAGCCAGTAAGCAAAGAAACAAAACATATGAACAGATAATGCCAAAACTGCCCAATTCAGAAGATTTCGACCATAAAAGGCCACTCAAACTTCTGTCATTACAACCTACCAATATCAGTCAACATGCACAGTCTCTGCAGAAGTAAAAGTCATCTGAATAGTTTCACATTAAGGAGATCTGACTGTAATTAATGAAAAGGTTGTTGCTAGCAAAAAACTTTAAGTATTTCATCTACAAATTCACTGCCTGCTGCCTTGAAGAATAAATTGCCTATGTTACATTAAAAATGATAAGCTGGTAATATTGCAATAGGGAATGGATGGCAAACTAAAGCAGGTTCATGGTTACTATGCATCTTATCCAAAGGAGGGCATCAGGACTGCAGTGCCCCAACCTTTTAAAATACAGCACAGTATCAGAAATCCATCTACATGCTGTGGGAAAAGAACCTACAGCCTTCTGCATCAAAACAAAAGTATGCTACTTGCTGTGCTACTAACACTGCTTGAAAACTCTCAACACACAACAGTGATACCATTTGCTAAGCAAAGCAGTTGCATATTCTGGATAAAAGATTCAGGATCTTGTTTCCTGTAGCTAGGGTACAGGGCTTGAGCCTAAGCAAATTACTAACCACCTGATAACCCTAACTAGAGCATTTCACTGTCATACACACACTACTACCTTTTAATGCAAGAAATCTGGACAAAGTCTAAAATAAATAGGAACAGATTATAAATATTTCTCTCATGAACTTAGAAAATTGCTAGAAAAAACAGGATTTGTGTTAGTATGCATTTTTTCTAAAGGATATGGAGTATAAACCTCAAATGTCTGTTTTTATTTAGCAACTTCAATCTTTGTATGAGGAAAAAAGAAAAATATGGGGCAAAAATCTGGACATTTTGCAAAAACCTTGGCAGTTGAGCGGTATGCTACCTATCTGTTACACACACACACACACACACACACACACACACACACACACACACACACACACACACACACACACACACACACAGATCATACCTATCAAACTCTTAGCACAAGAAGTCTGGACAAAGCCTGTCATAATAGGGGGACAAAGGCCCAAACCTTGGGACACCTTTTAAATATTGCTCTTACAAACTTAGAAAGTTGATAGAACAACAGGTTTTGCACTAGTATGACCTTTCTGAAGGATATGAAGTCTAAAGCTCAAATGTCTGCCATTATTTGCTGTTTTAATCCTCAATGATTTGCCAGGGATTGCCAGAAAAATGCAATTTTATGAGAAACAGACCATGAATGTGAGACTAAAATCTTAACATTCTGTGAAAATCTGGACATTTCACTCACTCACACACACAAAAACACACACACAGACCTACCTGCTTCTTATACACATCCACCCACACAGCCCTACCCACTTCTTATACACGCATGCACACACACACACACACACACACACACACACACACACACACACACACACACACACACACACACACACACACACACACACTCCCGCCTACCTATTTCTTACACACACACACACACACACACACACACACACACACACACACACACACACACACACGTGCGCGCACACACACACGCACTCCTCTTAAAAACTTAAACACACATGCACACCTACCACTCACTTGTTCGGTTGCAGTCCACAGTCCAAATGTCTTCAGGAATTCAAATTCTATGCGCGTGGACCAGGAAGATCTAAACAATCGGTCACACATCAAATAGATGCAGAAGGTCTTCTGTGTCTGTCTGTGCAACCTGACACAAAGGGCATTCTTAAAGAAAAACACCCTTAAAAAAGAAAGTTTTATTTATTTATTTATTGTTTAAAGAAACCGGGCAGCAGAGGTGCCGGTATGCTGTACCGGTGTGTACCGGTCCAAAAAAAGCCCTGGTTTGACTTTATTTTTTTAAGTACTATATTATTTTTTTACATATATTTTTGAGGTAAAATAGTTCCTCTGTCTAATGCTTCAAATTTGCTGTAGTATATGTTAATGGTGTTGGAAGAAGCATTTTACATTCATAATGTAACACTTAAAAAATATCCAGACTTTACTTTATTTTTTAGTCCCTTACTCCTAAAACGTTTGGTTTGTTGCCAGTCATTGGAGATTGAAGTTACTAAATAATGGCATACATTTGAGTTTCAGACTATTATTTTCTTCAGAAAATTCAAACTAACAATAATCCTTTTAATTAAGCAAGTTTGTAATTTATAAGAGCAGTAATTAAAATCTGTTGTTATTTTTGCCCCTTTATTCCCTCTCTGTTTTAGGCTTTATCAAGATTTCTTCAGCTGAAAGGTTCACATGTAAGTAAATCTCTTTACTGTCACTCTCACTCCATCTCTCATGCACACCTCTATTTCAAAAAATGTATGTTAACACAAATCCTAATAATCAAGTAAAATATGTTTCTATTTTGAGCCTTTTTCCCCTGTTTATTTTAGGTTTATCCAGATATTTTGAGCTAAGAGTCAACAGACCATACCTCTCAACTATCCATATTTTTGCATAATGTCCAGATTTTTGGCTGGTATGTTGATCGCATTCTCATAAAATGTGTAGTTTTTCTGGGAAGTGACTGGGGATTGAAGTCATTAAATAATTACAGCCATTTGAGTTTCAGACTTCATATCCTTCAGATAATATATGTTAATGAAAACCCTGTTGTTCTAGAAACTTTCTAAGTTTATAAGAATAATATTTACAATCTGTCTTTATTTTTGGTCATTTGTCCCTTGTTATTTGTGGCTCTGTCCAGATATCTTGTGCCAAGAGATTGAGAGGTATGGTCAAGAGGTTTGCAAACCTCTTAACTGATGTTATTGCTACCAGGGATCACTCTCACTCATCACTGTTTAACACACACACACACACACACACACACACACACACACACACACACACACACACACACACACACACACACACACACACACTTTTTTCGGTTTCCTTTATTTTAAAGTCTCTAAACAGCAAAACCGCTGCTGAACAAGTGTAAGATAATGGCTTGATCGATCTCTCACTCCCATACATGCATACATTCTCACACACAGACATAAACACATATATAAATGTTTTTTATTTTAATTTTTTTCTTTATTATTTTACACTTGCTAAACAGCAAGTGCTGCTTCGTGAGTGTAAAATAATGGCAGCTGTTAGTTTTTTAGTCCAAGCTCCATGGCAGCTTGATATGCTGCTGTGAAGTGGCAGACTTGTTGTTCAGCAGGTATTACTTGTATATTAATACCCTGCTGGGGAACATTTGTTCTCCAATCAGGATGTGATCTACAGATCACCCATTCTTTAATAAAGATTAATGTTTTATGAAATTTGACAAAGGTGGAGGGTTGGTGGTGGTGAACAGTATTGAATATTCTTGCTAGATATTTTCTTTAGTCAATAATACCTCACCGTATTTAAGACTGCAAATAGCTTAATAGTTTAGGGGCAAGACAGAACAGGAACAGTAACAATGAATCACCCTGGAATATCACTGTTTGAATTTTATCACTGCAATAATAATTTGTCCTTTATCATGGCTTAGCTGCAAAGTTTGCTATTGTTCCATGGTCACTGTAATGTAATCAATCAATGTAGGGTGTATGTTATACATCTGTAAGCATGTTATCCATGAACGTGGGACGCTGTTGAGTACTTTTGTGTAATCTATCCATGACATAACTATAGTCTTACCCCTTTTTACAGCTCTCTGTTGTGGCTTTGTTTAAGAAAAAATGACCAATTGTTCCATATGATTTTCTTTTAATTCCTTTTTCTTTTATTGCCATGATTTATTTTTTTCTAGATAGCTATAAACTCTGTCTGTATCAATTCCAATATATAATTTACATATTGTTAGAAGTTAAGTTATTGCTGTATAATTTTTAGGATGGCTGGCAGGTTCACTCTTAAAGAGGTTTATCATTTTTCTGGTTACCCAGGTTGATATCTGTTCAGAATGTGCATACAAGTAATTTTTCCCATGGCTAAATGTTTGCATAAAATCTTTGTACCTTTATATGGATGCTTGGTACTGAATTTGGGCACAGGGTTTTCCATTTAGGAGCAGTAATCAATTTTGTTTCAGTTTTTCTGGCTATTTTATCACATTCCATATCTTCTGTCTTAGTGCTTCACACTGTTTCTTTTATTTTTTCTATTCATTTGGGATCTGTGTTATGTTTAACAGGGTCTTCATAAATTTTTCTCCAAAATATGCTTATTTCTACTTTGTTGATGGTGTTTCTGTTCCTTTCATTTATTTCCCAATTATCTATAAATCCTTTTTTAGGACGTCGATGAATTGCTTATTTTCACTTTTCCTTTATATTTATCTGCGTATCTTCTAAGTTTCTGCTTGTGCTGATATTTTAGTTTATTACTAGAAATCGTGTATAACAAATCATTTTCTGTTTGATATTGTGTGTTGCTTTTATCACACCTGTCTTTTTAAGAATTTTTGAGGATCTGTTCACATTCCCATATTCTGTTAACAGTGATACATCTTATCTTAGTTTCTTTACAATTTTCTCTATTTGATGGTTCCATGGTGGCATTCTACTGTTCCCTTCTTTCCTTACCGTTGTTACTCAACATTTTTGTGGTAATGTTATATCCATTAATAGGTTAGCTGAATAGTAGTATATTGCATTTATTTCTATTATATCACATTAATTTCTCTTACTAGTCCCAGTTACTATGTTCATCTATTTTACTAGTCTCCTAACATTATCTGTCGTATTTACTTTCTGTATTCTGTTTCTTTCATCTGTCTCAATGCATCTATCTACCTATCAATCTCTATTAAATCAAGCAGGAATTCTCTTAGGTCAACTTTTTATGGACTGAGGGTATTTTCTTTGCTCTTTGCTTCCTGTGAGTCTTCAAGCGAAGGTTCCAGAACATTGTCATGTGGCATATCCTCTTCAGATGCATCCCGCTCCATCTGTTGCTCATCACTATACAGCACCATTGGCCCATCACCCTGCAAGACTACCTATGTCAAAGTTGCTACTGTTTTCTGCTCCTTCCTTTATTATGCAACCTAATATTCTCAGAGCAGACAGTAGTCTGCATTTCAAGATTAAGGAATTTAGTGCATTTGAAAAATAGTGACAAGACAAGCAAGTAAGTATGAATATGAAATTAACTATAATCAAAGGGTCAGCTGGGGAGAACTACCCAGATAGTGAAAAACTGATGAAAAAATTTAGTACTAGTAGTCACGGCTATTGCTTTCCTGTAGATTCAGAATGGGAAGATTTTAAGAAATAAATTAACAACTTCTGCTATCTCGCTGATGCCTGACAATCAAGGTGAGTTGAAAACAATGTGAGAATGAAATTAGCTGAGACAATGCTATTAGTATGATAACCATTCCAGGAGACTGTCAGAACAACAAAGTATAGATAAAGTAAGAAACCAGCAATCACTGAAGAAAAGGCTGTTTGAAACTGTAATAGTTATAGGTTCATAGGTTCATAGGTTGGTACTAGGCTATCGGCCTTAGGGCCTATACAAGCCTAGCCATAATAATTCCCTGGATATTTCTTCCCACAGTATTTACTTCCCTGGACCCCTATCTAGCAGGACGACTGACATGATCTCCAGGGTGAATTTCCTATCTCCCATCCAATCATCAAGATTCCTTTTGAAGAGGGTCAAGGAGGCACTCTGCTTGACATGTATGGGCAGTCTATTCCAGAGTATGGGGAGTCTCTGGGTCGGGAACCTATCCCTTCAGCATGTTTTGTTCATTGTGATGACAAGGTTTAGATCCCTGGAGCATGTGGCTCTGAGGGATTGGGATTTCTTTAAGTGGAGCAGTTGGCTGAGCAGTTGAACTAAGATCCTGTGTGATTCAATGAAAGGTTGGTCAATTGGACTAAAGAAAGCAGAAACATGCCTGCAACCTAAAAATGTATAATCCATTTATTATAATGTAAACTTAGGTGCAAATAAAGATGCTAGAGTCATGTGTCATCTTTCACAAAGAAAATCCCTTCTATGCCTTCAGCAGTAAGAAAGAAAAAATTGTCCCAGCGTGAATCTAATACTGGTGATAGACTATGAGTAGCCCAGTAAAAGTATTAAGATATAGAAGGGAACTCAAAAGACCAGACAAATATATGGCCATTTTATTTTATTTGTTTCATTTACATTTTAACCAGGGTAGTGCACTGATCATGAATAAACCAACATCACTGATCCTGGGAAAGCCAACATTACATAAGCATAAACTGTCAAAGTAACATTACAGAGAATACAGTTATAAAGGTGAATTAGTGCATATGTTACCGAATAATGTTAAATGGTTTACGTGGCAATGTGAGTGTCGGGAATTGTTGTATAACAAATTATGGGACTGTACAGTTAATTTTAAGAGAATAAGGTTATGGTTTTGAAGAATGAGGCGGGGAAGGTGAATTGTAAAATAAAAGAGATAGAAAGAGTTTTATTTTATAGGATGTTAAAATGTAAGAAATGTGTGTTATTAAGTTAAAAAACAGAAAAAAATCTAAATCATGTGAAATGTATGACTTGGAAATATGTAATACTTAATTGTAATGTGATATAAATAAAGCTTCCCTACCAGAGGTGCAGCTGGCTTTTTTAGTGCCTGGGGCTAAACCATTAACTGGCAACCCACCTTCCCAGCTTTTCAATGGAATAGCAGCAGTTTGTACCATGCATGGAGTGCTATGCCACTCAGGTTTTACTAGCACACATGCACACGTGCACACACACACACACACACACACACACACACACACACACACACACACACACACACACACAAACACACACACACACACACAGCTTTGTCTGCTTGCTACAAATTTTGCTACAGTTTAGACTGCACAGGAAATGTTCCAGTGCTCAGATTTTAACTACAAAAAATAAATAAATAAGTAAATAAAAACAAGCAAATCTTTTTTTTTAACTGTAGCAAACTGCTTTCTACAGTTTAGACCACACAGGGAGCACTTCACCTTTCAGGTTTGACTGCAAATGCAACATCGACTTTTAAAAGCCAATACTGCCGTAAAGAGTGGTCAGGATCAATTGATATCACCCCCCCTAACACTTTGTACCTGGAGCAGTCACCCCCCACCACCACCATACCTATGTTACTGTAACCTACACTTCTTCAATACTTACCATGAGATATATTACATCCACTTGAGCTATCGCTGACTCTGGCAAATGGGACTTCATTTGAATGTCTCATTTGTAAGACACACAGTCAGGCATGTGACATTGCAGTGTCAGTACTGGAGAGTAAATCCAATTATCTGGTGAGGGATAGAACCCATAGCCTTCCTATCTTCCTTCACCAAAGGTGAGTATGCTAGGTGTTCAGCCAGTGACATTACTGATGTAGATGTCTGATTATCATAGGTCATACATTTGGCAACTTGGTGCCATGTTTAATCTTACTGTGTAAAAAGTAGTGATGTAATGAACTTGTATGCCAGATGTGGGAATCATAAGCACTGACAACATTTGATGTAGATGCATTGGATATCAATCCCTATGCACTGCATATTGCCTGGCAATTGATACAATGATACAATTTCCTACTGATATGTCAGTCAATGAATACAGGCTGTGCCCTTTATTTCCTCATGCATGCAATCTCTAACACACACAATACTTTGGGAATCCAGGCAAGGTCATAGATGTCATTTGTGAGGGCAACACCCCCCCCCAGGTGTGTTGGTGAGATAGAAATACTAATCTATATCTCAAACTTATATGTCAAAAACATATGGGATATGCATTAAGTTGACAATTCCCATTGTGTTACCTGTTTTCTCTGGAAGGGTTTCTCTGTAACTAGTACATAAGTCTTACATTTACCTTAGGGTTCACTAGTGTTAGAAGTCTATGCATTCCTCCTGATTCTGTCTGCTGGCCATACATGTTAGCCAGTGCCCAAATAATATACCTATTCATTTGAGAAAGGTCTCTAAGCTGCTGATCACTTAGTTAGTGGTAGTTAATAGGTTACCAGTAACTTACTGTTCAGGCTGCCTGTCATCATGCCACATTACCAGGTTGGAAGCATCAACATAGTGCATGCTGCTGCATGAAGGCTGCTGCATGAAGGCTCTTGCTGCTGCTACTCCTAGCATCTATGCTTGTTTCAGCCCTGCAGATTCCCATATGACTTTTCATCTTATACTGAGACTCACCTAGTTGCATGGCCACTACAGTTTACATGCACCAGTCATACTTGCTTACATATGGACTTATTTCCAACTCTTTATGCATGCATTAGACTGTGGGCATTAATATGCATGGCATTACAGAGTTATTTGCATTTGGTTATTCCCATGCTGCTTTCTTTACTGCACAGTAGCACTAGCTCCGACTGTGAAAAGTAACATTCCTGTATATGCCCACTGCTTGTGCAACAGCACATTACGTAATATTCAAGCTCACTACAAATAGCAGAGATAGTTTACAAATGAATGCAGAATGTTAATGAGTGGATATTTTGGTTTTAAGTAAAGGGGCATTTCATAACAGAGTTCTTTCTGCATCGGTGCAAACAGGAGGAGGTCAGACTATCATATTGGCAGACAGTTTGCTTACTTGAGACTGATGCAATAACATTTTGTGGAGAGGAGAATAAAGAAGCATCTGTTAGATATAGTTTATAATTACTAATTTTTTTAATTAATGGCATAATTGTGGGAGCTGAATATTTTTGCCTATTTCTGCTCTTCCTTCATGAGGGACGTAGTGAGGAATGTTACTGCAATGAGATATGTTTGAGGTTATTATACTTTTTATGCTATTAAAGTCAGCTGGCATAAGTAGTGAAAGGGAAACAAAACACAGGCTCTGATCTTGCTTGAACCAGTCACTGCAGTTTAATGTTAAGCACTTTTCGTCAACAATAATGGAAAACTTCTTCAGACAACAAGGTACAACAAAGCACTCCTTTTAAAACTAAAAGGGTGCCAACATTAACAATCAACTCGTTACCTTAGTTACTCAAATAATCAATCACTCAATTAGAAAACATATTAACCCTGTTTACAGACTTGACACGCAACAAAAATTCTGAATGGATAATACATTTAACTATAAATTCACTGTTCCTGCTGAAGCAACAATCTTACTAAAATACGTGTATATACTACTGTGTATAACAATAATAAATAAGTAAATAAACATTTTAAAATGGACATTGTGTTCCTGTGCAAGTGTGTCAGAGTAAGGCTAAAAAGAATATAGTCTACATGAAACATCTTAACAAAAAATAAAGTATATGTATATGTTAAAATGTACAAGAAACTGTTAGTATATGTAATACATTATGATACATGTTTAAATTAATATAAATGACTAACAAGTTACCCTAGAAACAATTCAAACAGATATGTTAAAAACACTTTTATTTATTTATTATTGCATGTTGCCATAATTAGACCTATTATACAGTTCACTGCCCCTTTTGAGATGTACTTTAGACGTATTAGAACAAGAAGACTGCTTGTCTAAAGATCATGAGCTACCAGGAAAGGCTCAAAGTACTGTCTCTTTATGTAGTGTCTTATAGGGTCTTACAGGGAGATCTATGCCTTGCATTATGTGCAGGTAGAGACAACGTCCTCAATCACCTTTATGCTAGCAAATCAGTTAATCTAATATTAGAAAAACGCTCCATAATCTCCACCAATAGATAAATAAAACTCAGTGAAGTGACACATTTATTACTCAATGCCTACCTCTAAACTTGGAGCACGGGAGAGGTATCCATAAATTTACCCCTAGACTGACATGATTCACCTTTCTTGAAAAAGAAGGTGCAACATGAAGATACCATTGACAAGGCAAACATGGTCTTATAACACAGCAGTCTGCAAATGGCTATAAATGTCTGAATCTATGTAAATTATTGACATGATTTATTTAAAATGCAAGGCCGTTGTCCTTGTACAGACTAACTCAACAACATGTTGCTGTAATCATATATGTATTCATTCAACATTTATGTATAATCAGCAACTATGTTGTAAAATAAAGTATTATTTAATGTTGTAATAATGGGGGCCATAGTGTATAGTACCATGCAAGTTTAAAAAATACAAAGAAGTCTTATTGGGCATGTATGTCATCTGACCTTCTTAGCAGAACTTGGCAGCTACAGTAAAGCTTCATGGAGGCCGGCAGCACACCTGAGCTGCCATGAATTATTACTGAGCATCCTTACAGTGACCACTAATGCTATAATTCTCCAGACGTATTACAAAGCAGGTGATTGTCTCTCTAGGAACAGATCCAACAACCCAGGTACCAACAGTCTTTTCATACTGGAGGTTTTTAAGAACATACCATGTGAATTGCCTCCTTTCCATTTAGCTCACCAGCACATAAACGCTGACTTGTTACTGTCTCTGTTTCCTAAAACTTGCTTTTATTTTTTGTAAGTCCACACATATTAAATAATTTTGACTTGTTCCTGAGCCATACCATTAGAGGGTTTGTGGTTTTGTGCATTTTTCTGTCATGCATTCAAACACTAAACTAAAGTGTATTGTTTTGATCTATGTCATGCCTATTATATTTTTACTTAGTTCACTCAAGTGTCGCAGCGTGAAACCAAAGTGCAACCAGGTTTCAATTTCTATCATTAACTATATATTTCTGCACTGTCGTTTAATAGTCGTTGCGCACTTGTCAATTATCAAGTTACATAACATGCAGTATTCTTTATGAGCTATTAAGTAAGTGAATAACAGCTGTCATCAACTCCCTTTACTAAATAAGACTTTTGCTGGCACACTTTCAGCTTTTTAAACATTCTGCATTGCATCACCTTGAATCAGTTAATATATTAGTAATATCAGCTGCCAAGTGAAAGTGCGGACACATGAAAGAAGCAAACCATGTGTTGCTGCTATTTCTGCTTAGTGTATCTCTCACCCCTCTCTTTGTACTGAATTAATTTACATATTTTCCAGGTGCCACGTCTCACAAAACAAATGTTAGAGTGCATAGTGGCAAATTGAATCATGCTACCATATTTAATATGAAATCCAAACTCAAGAGCATGACTTAAGGTTTAGCACATTCTACAGCAATATTCTAAGCTCATATAAAAAGCAATTTATTTGTTTTGTACAATGGATGCTTATCTGTATAGCCAAGTAGCTTTTTAACTTTCTAACTGAGATCACACAATTTCCTGCTATCAGTCCATTGACTTGACTGCAACTGCATCTCACAATATGACAAGCACCACATAAATAGTGCACACTTGTTCTGTTTGAACATTTACAGTGCTTTAAATTCTCATTCAGTGATTTTCTATCCACTCATCTTCAAGAGGTACCCATTGTCATGCTCAGACTTCTTAATTCTGTATTTCATGTCTGCCATTCAGTCTCTTTAAAGTTCTGCATACAGTTCTTCCTCTCAGAATAATCTTGTTTTCCCCTGTACACATGAACTGTTCTTCTTTTATGTAGCAGTTATTGTGCTTCGGCTAGACATGTGCCTAAATATTCATCACAATAAGGGAGTATGAAGACTGTAAATTCAGGCAGTAATATGGCCATAAGGTCACTTGAGCAGTTTTAAATGTACCAGTTTTGACCATGTTCAGTGACCTCACATGATTTCAAATAGTTGTTTCCCACTTCTTCTAACGCATCATACATTTCTGATTACATGCCATCTGGACCACCTGCAGATCCCATGTCACTGTAAACCTTTAGTTCTGTTTTATAATGTGTTCATTGTTTCAGTTATTGCTATTGTTCAGTCACTTTATCACTGAAGAGATTGAGATATAAACATGACATAGTATGTAAGTATATTTTTTGCAGATTATTATATATTTCAAAGTTTACAATGTGACATTATCATAATTAATAAAGTTCCATATTAATGCAGACTGTATTAAATGCAATGTTAACCATGAGGATATAACAGATGCATTTTAAAAAAATATTTTTCACGAATTATATAAAGAAAATTTTCTAAAGCAAACAGTTATAAAAGCAGTCAGGAAAAACAATATTGCCATGTGGAATTCATATGAAAATCATGTTAGGACATATCAAATGACTATATTTAACATGAAATATGATCTTCAGTGGGTAGATGCATGAATCCTACTAAATTAACCTTCATATCTAATAGCAGAAGGGTCACTTAAATCCTAATTTCTTCCAAAAGGTCAATGTTTTATCTTTTTAACAAGTAATGTAAGCCATTTGTGGATACCAGTTTGCAAGTAAATGTTTAAAAACATCCTTCATGTATGAAGCATACATTACATATACTCATGACGAAAAAGAGATAGAAGAGTTTAAGTAGATGGTCTGGGTTATTTTTGCTTTTCGGGCTGTGTGTATCATAACAACACATACATTTATGTACTTATATATTTTGTCTGGCAGGAGATGACCCTAGCTCCAGATGGATTGCTTGAAAGTCTAACAATCTTCAGTTGCGACCTTCATCTCTCCTCACTCTCTACTCATCCCACGGTTTCATTAAGGACTCATTTGTTTTGCTCTGTATCACCCATGTGTGGTGCCTATACCATCCATCCACTAATATTTTAAAGAAATATTTTCTAGAATCCAAACTGAATTAAAATATTTAAGTTTGGGAAACTCTAGTCTTATCTGGCCTTCATTTTATATGTCAACACTTTCACAGCGCCCCTTAATTTCTTTTTATGTCTGTATGATGTGGACATCCTACAGAAGGGCCTCACTGAGACAGATGCCTGGTGTCAGAGCCATGGCCTCAAGCTCAATGCCAAAAAGTGCAGTGTCATCCCCTTTGGTAAAAACTCTGTATGCATGAACTACCACATAGGCAGCAATCTACTTAACACCGAAAGTGTGATAAGATACGTTGGGACCCAGGTGGACAGTAGTCTCTCCTTTGATAGTCACATTGCCACAGTAGTCAGGAAGTCCTTCTACATGGCACACCTCATCATAAAAGACTTCTCATCCAGGAAAAAAGAGGTCATTGTTCCCTTCTACTCGTCACTCATTAGACCCATTATAGAGTACAACGCCCCTTTTGGAATGTACCTCACAAGACATCTACAGCAGCTGGAAAGGCCACAGAAGTACCTCACAAAGAGGATTACTGGCCTCAAACAAATGCCCTACACTGACCGCCTCAAAAAACTCCAGCTTTACTCCATAGCATATCGCCTACTCCACGGTGATCTCTGCCTAACATATAAAGTTATGTCAAACCCAGAGCTGTTGGACATGCTACACCTAAAGAAATCCTAATCCTTCTGAGCTACACTCTCTAGGGACCTAAACCTTGACACCACAATAAACAGGACATGGTGGAGGGATAGATTCCTGTCCCAGAGACTTCCTACACTCTGGAACAAGCTACCCATCTATGTCAAGCAAAGTTCTTCATTAGCACTCTTCAAGAAAAATCTTGATGAGTGGATGGGAAATAGAAAATACACCCCGGGGATCACTTCTTTATCTCTGCTGGACAGTGGCACAGGAAAATAACTTTCTTGGGTGGCATAAGCTATGGAATCTTGCTGGCTAGGCTTACGTAGGCTCTTGGGCCAATAGTCTAGTACCTACCTATGAACCTATGAACCTATGAGGCCCCATCTTTTCCTTCTTTCTTCTACAGAAAATGGTATATGTTCCTCTAGTCCTTCTGTTTATGCTTTCCCATCTAACTCATTAATTAACATGGACTTCTTATGTTGATGTTTGCACCTTTTCCTGTAACTCAATTGATTTTCCCTCTAGTGCTTTCAGGAATGAAGTGCAATACCTAGCTGTAATTTGAGCACAATTAAATTATTATTTAGTTTTACCCTGGGCTCAGCACTTCTTAGATGTAGCCCAAAATGTTATTTCTTTTCATAGCATCTTCCCCTTTCAGGCTGGTGGTTCATTCAGCCGTAATGACAACGTCAAGTTTTGTCTTTTGGTTTGTGACGTTCAGTAAATACCCCCCCCCCCCCTTCCCTCACTGCTGGGTAGCATATCTCTCTACCTCTTAGCTCAAGAATTCTGGACAAACTAGAAATAATGGGAGGACAAAGGCCCCAAAACAATTACATATTTTTAAATATTGCTCTTTTGAATGTAAATCTTTGCCAGAATCGTAGGTTTTGCATTAACCTGCATTTTCTGATGGATATGAAGTTTAAAACTGAAATGTCTGTCATTATTTTATGAACTCAAACCACAGTGAGTTTCAAGACAAACCACTAATTTTATGATAAACATACCAAAAATAAGAGGCAAAAATCTGGACATTCTGTGACATTGGAAACAGTTGAAATGTATGCTGGGTAATTGTCTCCCAGGTATAGTAGAGTTATGAGACATTAAACCATGTCCCATCTGCTTGAGTTGGTGGTAGCAGGTGGATATAAAAGATCCCACTCAGGCATTCTTGATGACCTCTCTGAGCTAGACGTAAACCCTTATATAACTCACTGAATTGCCAGATGGCTTACAGACAGGATAAAAGAAGTCAAGATTGGGAAGATCACTTCCACCAAGAGACTGGTCATCATTGGAGTATCCCAGGGCTCTGTGTTGGGCTTGCTTCCATTTAACATCTACTTCTAAGAAGTCAAGGCTAACATAAAAGGCCTCTGGCTCACCAAGTTCTCAGATGACTGAAAAAGGGAAGCTATTATAGATTCCCCAAAAAACACAAACATATTGCAAGTGGGTTTAACACAGACAAATGACTGGTGGCAAAGCCATGGCCTAAAACTGAATGCCAAAACACGTATTATAATGCTCTTTGGGAAACTGTCAATGCAAGTTAATTATTACATCGATAAAACACCCCTAAGTGTTGACCCAGCAGAGAGGAATCGGGGAACATATATAGGCAGCAATCTGGCCTTTGACCAATGTGTAGCTAAAATAATATGAAAATAATTCTATCTTGCCCAACTTATAGGTAGCGATATGACATCCAGGTCCAAGGAAGTTATAGTACCACTCTATTCTGCCCTTATCAGACCTGCAATTGAATATAATGCTTCCTTTGACAGGTATCTAATCATACACTTGCAACAGTTGGAATGCCCACAAGGGTTTCTCCTCTGGAGAATTCAGAACATGTTTCCATTTCTTTAATATTATCTGCATTTTTCACACTTGTAGGACCAATCATTCACTCTATGATTGCTTATGTTATGAACTTTCATAGTACAAGTAACAGCTTTTGACAAGCCTCCAGTGGTGGTAGAGTTTATCATCAGGCCACTTTGTCTTATCCTCATCAAGGTCATAGGTTACCTTCTCTACTCTTCTGTAGTTAACCAACCATCCATAAACTATCTCATTCTCTTACACTTCACTTTTTTATACAATTTTCCAATTTTATTTCTTACAGATAGATTGGAAGAAATCATTAAGGACTTGAACACATTCTTCTGAGATCTTTGTTTTCCCGCATATACTTGAGTAACTTATTGAGTTAAATGTATTCTATTTGTTGCATACATGTATATTTAAAATCTTTTCCTGTTCTTGTCTTTTTCCATTTTGTTAATTTCATCTGCTCTTGCTTCAGATCTTCTAACATGTCTTATTGTCTTCTTCCTGACTTCTTTACACTGCAACCATCACAGCTCTATTCCATTTCCACATGCTCTTCTTTCCTTCTTTCAATATTCCCACAGAAGCATAGTAGTCATTTTACATTTAATTTTCTCCCATCTTTCCAGTCCCTTTCTTTTATGGTTTCCTTGGTCAATAATTGGCCCATTTCATCTAATTATGTATATAACCCTGTGTGATGCCCCTGCACTGGACCAGTAATCAAGGAGCCTCAATCCTCACCACTGGCAACAGCTAGGGGATGTACACACTGGGAGGATAAGTACACACACAGTAAAGTACAGTTTCACTTAAGAGCACACAGAGACCGTAGTCAGTCTGGAGCTGGTTTCTCCATCTTTCTCCAGATCCTCAGTAATACTCCCCACTGGCACAGCTTTAGGGTTGAGACCTCAGCTGAGTGGTCAAGCCAAAACCTCCAGGACCCTTTCTGTCCAACCAGTGCTTCATGTCCCTGCCCAAGTAGCTGACACATACACTTTGAGATCTGAGTTATATACAAACACACACACATACACACACACACACACACACACACACACACACACACACACACACACACACACACACACACACACACACACACACGCACACACACACACACCCCTGGGATAGGCTGGCACAGGTTTACTAGCTATACTCCCTTCTGCCCAGACTATAAGGTAGTTGTCACTACTACCAACCACTCTTATCAGCTACTCTAGGCCCTTAACAAAGGGTGTTCAGTCCCACTGTGTAATGTTACTAATAATCCAAATGGTAGTTTTGACCAAGACTTGCAAGTCTATTTAGGAGTGGCCTGTGCAGTGTCACTGAATACATATGCACGTACTCTAAGAGCTTACATACGTCTCACAAATATCAGCCACAATGATAGGTTTAAATATATTTAATAATACATAATAAAAGTATAAGACAATACTCAGTACATAAACACAGTAAGTTCAAAGTTCAAAAACTCAGGAAATATTTTAAAAGAACATTGCAGGACAGTCTCAAATAAATATAGAAAACATCTAAACTAATATTTGCAGTCTCTCTCATAAATTAATATCACATTTTACTGCTGGGTTAGCTTGGATGACATCACTCTTCATTACCTGACTTCAGTTCCAGGCTAAACAGATACTAACAGAAATTAACATCTCTGTGTGAGAAATACATATCTCTCAGATCTTTGCTGTTGCTAGAAGACATAAAACAATAGAACACTTCCAAAGCAATGCAGAAGGCACCCTAGCTTAGACATCCTGTGTCCTTGCTGCATTGAAACTTTTATAACACAATCGTAAAGCAGTCTAATTTCAACTTATTTTCGTGACGTTTTGCAAGTTAACTCTGTATGTTCTAGTTTCTACTATTAAAACATACATTTGCACAGGTATATAGTTTATATACATTTCTGTTCTTTTCCAGTAGGGTACACTGTGGACACATCCTTGAAGCTCAGTACTGCACAAACCCTGTTCAACTCACACTTCTGCACCAGTAGGTTAATATACGCATAACATATAGTTCCGTATAAATCATATCAATATTCACAAATGATATAGAATTATTTACAAAATTCCAGATACCTGGACTGGCAGCATGACACCCCCCCCCCCGAAAAACCAAGCTAGCTTTTTGAGTGACCCTTAAGAAACATTGCTTGAGAGGATTGAGCCTATCTAGGAACACCTAACCCCATTCCCTGTCTTAAGAGCCCATCTACGTTGGCATTGCTAACCCCAGTGTGGTGCTCCACTGTCATATCATGTGCTTGCAACTCTAGGCTCCACCTTAGCATTTTACTGTCTGGCTCAATGTAGCCATATTAAGGGATTGTGGTCTGTAACCACAGTGAATTTCATTCCATACAGATAAGACTGAAGTTTCTGCAGTGCCCACACTATGACTAGGCATTTCTTTTCTACAGCTATATAGCATTCCTCCCTGAGTTGTAGCCTACAACTGAGATATACCACTGGGTGCTCTTCTCCCTATGAGGAAACCTGGCTAAGTAGAGCCCCCACCACATGGTTTGAAACATCCACCTACACAACAAATTCTTTACTGTAATCTGGACTGGCTAACTCAGGGAGTCCTCCCAAAGCTCCTTTAAGCTTCTGGAATGCATGATCACATGCTGGGGTCCACACTACCTTATCTGGCCTGTTTTTCCTTGTTAGGTATGTGAGGGGAGCAGCTATGGTACTATAACTGGGGACAAACTGTCTGTAGTACCTTACTGTCCCTAACAATGTCCTTACCTGCTTTTTGGTAACAAGGGCAGGCCATGCCTGAATGACTTTGACTTTGGCAGGTTCTGGCCTAATTTTACCACTCCCCACTCTACGTCCCAGGTAGGATACCCCTGCCACACACACCTGACATTTGCTGGACTTAATGGTCAACCCTGCTCTCTGTAATCTGCCCAGCACCTCCATGATATGCTGAAGGTGCTCTTGCCAGGAATGGCTGTAGATGACAATATCATCTAGGTAAGAAAGGGCAAAATCTCCTGCTCTTGCTAGGATATGATCCACCAGCCTCTTGAAAGTCACTGGGGCATTTTCATCCCAAAGGGCATCTTTATGAACTCATACAAGCCAAAAGGAGTCACAAAGGCTGACCTCGGTCTAACACTGGGAGTTAAGGGCACCTGCCAGTAACCCTTGGTAAGATCAATGGTGGCAAGATACTTAGTCCCACTCTGCTGCTCTAGGGCTTCATCTGTCCTAGGTATGGGGTAAGCATCTGACTCTGTGTGACTATTTAATTTCCTGTAGTCCACACAGAACCTGGTGCTGCCATCTTTCTTCAGTACCAGCACCACTGGGGAGGCCAGGGACTGCTGGACTCCTGAATTGCCCATAGCTCCAAAAATTCCTATATTGCCTCCCTCAGAGTCTAATTGACTCTCTCAGGCACCCTATAAGGGGCCTGCTTAATAGGCCTTTTGGGTCCTGTATCCACATGATGCTGCACCAGGTTGGTGCACCCTGTTTCTCAATGTACATGTGCCCAAACTCCTGTAACACTGCTCGGATTTCTCGAACCTGGGTAGGAGATAACTGCTGGGACATTGTTACCGGTTCCACTCAGGCATTAACCCAAGCCTCTAAGAGGAGTTCAGTCACCAGATCCCCCTCAGACTCCTCCTGCCATCCAATGCAAATACTCAGTGCAAGGGCCTCCCTGTTATGGTATGGTTTCATCATGTTAACATAGTACAATTTTTGCCCCTGCCTCCTGTCTAGTGGTTCTACCAGTTAGTTAACATCACTGAACTTCCTTACTACTTTGTAGGGTCCCTCCCAGGCTGCCTGCATCTTGTTGTGTCTGACAGGAATGAGAACCATTACCTTCTGCCCTACAACATACCCTCTAGCTTGAGCATTCCTATCATACCAGACCTGTTTCTGCTGTTGGGCTTCTGCCAGGTTCTCCTGGGCCAAAACTCATGAGTTCTCTGAGCCTTGTCCTGAGGTTTAGGAGATGTGCCACAACATACTCCTTGTAGGATTCACACTTACCCTCCCACTCATCTCAAATCAAATCTAGAGGTCCCCTCACTCTATGGCCATACAACAACTCAAAGGTTGAAAAACTTGTGGATTCCTGGGGCACCTCTGTGTAAGCAAACAACAGATGTGGCAAATATTTGTCCCACTCCCTCTTAAACTGATCTGCAAACACCCATAGAATAGACCTGAGTGTAGAGTTTAACCTCTCAACAAAACCATTTGTCTGGTGATGGTAGGGGGTGGTCTTTATGTGCTTCACCCCATAGTGCTTCCACAGATAAGCCAGCAGATCTGACATGAAATTGACACCTCTATCAGTCAGTATTCCTTTTGGAAAACCTACCCAGCTGAAAATTTCTAAGAAAGCATTTGCCACCTTTTCTGCCTCAATGGAGGACAGAACCATGACCTCAGGGTATCTGTTAGCATAATCTACTACTGCTAGGATATACTTTTTCCCTGTGGTACTTGGGGTACTCAGAGGCCCCACAATATCCATAGCTACCCTCTGAAATGGGTCCTCAATCACAGGCAAAGGCATCAAAGTAGCTTTTACCTTGTTTCCTACCTTGCGTACATTTTTGTACTGCTCACAGATCCTGCAGTACCCTATTATATCTCTGGAAATGTCAGGCCAATAAACGTTCTGCATAATATGTCTCTTTGTACATTTTATGCCCATATGACCTGCAAAGGGAATATCATGGTCTATGGCTAGAAGTGCCAGATAGTAGGCTCTGAGCATAATCAACTGACTGCTGTATTCTATAATCCTTTAGCCCTCCTCCAGGGGTCCACTTTCTATACAGTAACCCTTTTCCCAGTATATAGATCCCACCTTCCCTTGAGAATCAGATGCCTCACTAGCTACCTCCCTCAGGCCTTGTAATGTAGGATCTAAGTGCTGAGCCTGTCTCAACTCTCTCTTTGTAACCCTTCCCAGCTCCCCTTCCACAGGAAGTCTGGTATTCTCTGACAGCAGTGCCTCACTGTCAGCCTGGGTACTACTACTCCTCACCTCTGCCCTTGTAGTCACTCTGTCCAAGGGAACATCAGTACCCACAAGCAGCTGTGGCTCACCCTCAGTCTCACTGCTACAGGGTACCTCCCTTCCTGAAGTAACCACCTCACCAGTCATGATTGCATGTATGCAGTCTGTCCCCAGACTACCAGACGCACATGCTTGTCTCCAAGCCTGACTGCATGTAACTGCATGCACACACAGTACTGCATTATCAAAATCATTCCCTATCAAAACATCTTCAGGGATATCCTCAAACACACCTACTTCCTTGCTTCCTTTTCAACCCTCACAGTCAAGGTGAACCTAGCCAAAGGTATTTGGAATGGGGTCCCTCATAAAGCTCTGACTGGAGTAGACTGCCCAAGCAAGTAATGCTCCTCTGTACCCATTGCAGGCTTCACAATAATTAGGTCAGAGGTTGTGTCTCTCTTAGCAGTAGCCATTTTCCCATCCACTAGGACAGGATATAACCTCTTGTGGTAGTTTGGTACCCTTGTCATCTTGAGACAACTTATTGCTGCATTTTTTCATTTCCACTTACTGGCTCTCCCACCTTTTGTTCCCACCTTGTATCTGTTGACATCTATATGCTACATGGCCCCACTAGTTGTATTTAAAACAACCCTTGGTCCTGGACATGTACCTGGATTAGTGGCTTCCCCTGCAACTTGTGGATTTTGTTGGGGCAGCTTGGGCTTCTCACTCTGAGTTCCCTAAGACCCATGAGCAGCACTAGGTGTCCTTTTCCTGTGCAATGATGCCCTGTTTGCTAGGTATAGGTATCCCTTCTTCCCCAACTCATCTGCAGTATTGCATTGGCTATCAGCTAACCAGATTGTCATGTCCTCAGGCAAAGTGCTAAGGGCTTGCCCTCTCAACAAAAGGTGTAATAGCTTTTCAAAAGTGGTGACCAGACATCCACTCACTCTGCTATGAAAATAAGTGCTTAGTTAAGCAACATATTCACACACACTTTCATCTGCCTTGTGTCTATGCTCCCAAAACTTTTTTTCAATAAGATTCCAGTAATAACTTAAAGGATTCTAACAAACACATTTTGACTGTATTATAATTTAAGCAATCAATATCAGACAATTTAGGAATAGCAGTTACAGCTTTAACATGGAGTAAGGGGATGAGGAACCATACCCAGGACCCTTGGTCAACATTATACTGTTTACATACCCATTCAAACATATGAATTAAACTATCAAAATTATCCCCCTCTGTAAATTGTGGAAGAAATGTATTGAGCTTTGTTGCTTCTGGGGTTCTGTTACTCACTTCCCCATTACCTCCATGACTCTGGCGAAGAGTCAGAATCTCCTTCTCTTCCACCTCTAGATGTCACAGTTTCTCATTTTCCTTAGCCTCTAAACCTCTCAGTCTCTCTGCTGCTTCTATTTCCAAATGCTTGCCCTCCAGCTCAAGTCTCTTTAACTCCAGATGGATTTTTAAGTCCTCTGTGGAAAGGTTGAGCTGTCCATTTTCTGACAGTAGTACATCTCCGAGGCCAGCCTGGTTGTCCTCTTGATCACTGATCTGTGATACAGCCGTGCCCAAAGCTACAATAATTTCTGGCTTAGTCAGGATGGCATGCACCAGTCCTTTAGCCTGGCACATCTCACCCAACTTTCTCTTTGTTAGCTTGCCATACTCCTCTGCTGACATGCTTGCCTGCTCTCCCAGACTAACTAATCTAACAAAAAAATAAAACAATTGTGGTGTGAAATTCTGAATATTCACTGCTTGGCTGATTGAGAGTACAAACACCTTCAGTGACCACTGTACAGAGGCTACAGGAATTCAATATCCACACCACTACAAGCCAATTAATATGTGATGTGGCTATCTCACCATTGTCAACCAATTAATATGTGATGTGGATATGCCACCACTGTCCACCAATTAATATGTGATGCCCCTGCACTGGCCCAGTAAACAGGTAGCCTCAATCCTCACCTCTGGCAACAGCTAGTGGATGTACACACTGGGAGTATAACAAGTAAAGTACAATTTCCCATAAGAGCACACAGAGACCACAGTCAGTCTGGGGCTAGTTTCTCCCTCGTTCTCCAGATCCCCAGTAAGACACCGCACTAGCACAGCTACAAGGCTGAGATCTCAGCTGAGTGGTCAAGCCAAAACCTCCATCACCTTCTCTATCCAACCAGTGCTTCATGTACCTGCCTAACAAGCAGATGCACACACAGTTTGAAATTTCATTTATATACAAACACACACACACACACACACACACACACACACACACACACACACACACACACACACACACACACACACACACACACCTGGGAAAGGCTGGCACAGGTTTACTAGCTATGCCCCCATCTTCCCAGACTATAAGGTAGTTATCACTGCCACCAACCACTCTTATCAGCTACTCTAGGTCCTTAACAAAAGGTGTCCAATCCTACTGTATAATGTTACTAATAATCCAAATGGTAGTTTTAACCAAAACTTGCAAGGCTATTTAGGAGTGGCCCGTACAGTGTCACCAAATATATATGCAAGTACTCTGAGAGCTTAAATATGTCTCACAAATATCAGCCACAATGATATGTTTAAATATATTTAATAATAAATAATAAAAGAACAAGTCAATACTCAGTACACAAACACAGTAACTTCAGAGTTCAAAATCAAAGGAAGTATTTTAAAACAACATTGCAGGACAGTCTCAAATAACTATAGAAAACATCTAATCTAATCTTTACTATATTCCTATCTATATCTAAAAGAGATACTATGCCCTAAATCTTACTTACAGAGCAAGTGCAGATGTGATAATGAGTGGATGTTGTTGCTAGGTCCAAGACAAAATACAAAATGCACAGTCTCACTCTGAGAGATTTCTTAAATTAATATCACATTTTACTGCTGGGTTAGCTTGGATGACATCACTCTTTGTCACCTGACTTCAGTTCCTAGGCTAAACAGACACTAACAAAATTTAACATCTTTGTGTGAGAAATACATATCTCTCAGATCTTTGCTATTGCTAGAAGACATAAAACAACAAAACACTTACAAAACAATGCAGAAGCCACCCTAGTTCTAGACATCCTGTCTCCTTGCTGCATTGAAACTTTTATAACATGATCATAAAGCAGGTTAATTTCAACTTATTTTCTTGAAGTTTTGCAAGATAACTCTGTATGTTTAATTTTCTACTATTAAAACATGCATTTGTACAGGTATACAGTTTTTAACTGCCTGCCCCTGTGGGAGTGGTTACTGACTTGAAAGTTATAACAGTACAGTAAATGACCCCACAAGTTTTGAGAAAAAAATGATTTTAAAAATAAGTGCAAACAGGAAATTCAGTAAACAGCTCTAGGTTGTGCTCTAAATACAGTTACTAATGCAGAAATCAAGTTTAACAAGCCAAAAAATGCTCAAAATAGGTGGCTATGCAGAAAAACTTAGCAAATAAACAGAGGAAAAATACTTAAAATCTCAAAAGTGGCTCCTTTCTTCTCTCAGTGTTTTCTCCTCTTGGTGCAGAAATGCAGGGAGTTTTATTGGCCATTTTGGGTCAATTCCAAAACTCCTTCATCTTCCTCTCTTAAAACCTGGTTGCCTCGTGGTTTTGGTGTCTTTTCAGGCTTGTTGGCTGTTGGTGAAGCACCCACCAAGAGGAGAAAATGCTGAGAGAAGAAAGGAGCCACTTTTGAGATTTTAAGTATTTTTCCTCTGTGTAATTGCTAAGTTTTTCTGCATAGCCACCTATTTTGAGCATTTTCTGGCTTGTTAAACTTGATTTCTGCATTAGTAACTGTATTTAGAGCACAACCTAGAGCCGTTTACTGAATTTCCTGTTTGCACTTATTTTTAAAATAGTTTTTTTCTCAAAACTTGCATTTTATCTGTCTTTGGCCTAGCACTCTTGTGTGGGGTCATTTACTGCACTGTTATAACTTGTTGATACTTGTGAACCTCTGCTATCTCTGAAAAAAAAAAAAAAATCTTGCTTTTTTCCCACTTTTCTGAGATTTAAAAAAGTTCAGTTACAGGCTTGCTGTTCTTGAACTGTTTGTAAGTTTCTGTGAGGCCATTTTTTGCTTGGGCTAAAGGGAAGTCTCTCTGTTGATCAGTGGCAGTGAAAAACATTGAGCAGCCTGCCTGCCCCTGTGGGAGTGGTTACTGACTTGAAACTGTAGTTTTATTGGCCATTTTGGATCAATTCCAAAACTCCTTCATCTTCCTCTCTTAAAACCCTCTTTTGCGCGGTTTTGCACATTTTTGTGCATAGCACAACAGCGGGCAGCGCCACCTAATTGGGTTTAAACGATTCCTGGCTCCACAAAGTCTGCTCTTCACTTTTTCCCTTAGAACTGCTCTATCTCTCAATTTAAACACCATATTCTCATTCTAAGGCCCTTCACTGGTCCAGTTAAGTAATCCTACAAGTTAGCACTATTAAACCATAAGCACTACTTACTCTTATACTCTCTACGATTACCCTGTTCTCTATTGGTCCATCTTAAATTCAGTTTCCCTATATTACTCTAGCATGTCCAAAGGTCAGTCAATGGTTTCCTCTCCAGTCCAGCTGGTGAATCTGGGAATTTTGAGGCAATGTTACAACTGTCTCATGTACACGGACAACCCTCTCCTCCTCCAAACAGGTTCAAATATATGTGAGAGATGCAACTATTTAGCCAAACTGGAGGCTGAGCTCTCTCATCTCAAAACTGGTGTAACCAGTCAGGAGGAGAAGGTAACCTCACACAACACAAGTCCAGTATCACATAGTCCCACCACATCAGCGAACCAAACACATAAATACACAAAAACATACACGGAGGCTCTAAATAAAAATCTACCTAAGCAACAGAGACCTCCAAAGCAGACATCCAAGCAAACGCTACCTCAAAACAAAACACATACAACACATAACCCACAAAGTCAGTGTGCCAAGCAGCCACAGCCCTTAAGGCTGAATAACACACCTGATACTCTTGTAATAGGTGACTCTATTGTCAGACACACTGACGTCCCGCTCACCAGACTGAACAAAGAGAAGGTCATGGTGAGCTGCCTGTCGGGTGCTAGGATCTGCCACATAACGCAAGCACTCAGGTCACTCCAAAGCAAATACAAATATGACTCAGTCATTGTACATGCTGGTGTGAATGACCTGAGACATACCTCCCTGGACTACAAGAAAAGAGACATAGAGGAGCTCTCTGATCATGTAGCCCAGGCTGGTATGACCCTGACCTTGAGCAGCATCTTACCCTCACCTAGAATGATGCCACAGTACAAAGACAAAATGATCGATTTTAACAATTGGCTAAACTTTTGGTGTCATTTAAAGGGGATCCAGTGTCTGTCAGCCTGGGATGACATGCTCGACAAGCCACGTTGCTTCGCTAGGGACGGCTTGCACCTGTCACCACTGGGCTTTCGGATATTGGCAAAGGCTCTTGCCACCCACATAGTGCCTTTTTTTAGGCAAGGCTCAAAAGTCAAACCCACCCCCATAGACAGCACAAGGAACAAGAAACTAAGGGTAATGCTGCTAAGTGCCAGAAGTCTTAACCTCAAGATGCACGCACTCAAAGCTCTCCTCAGTATGGAGAACATCGATATCTGTGCAGTGACAGAAACCTGGTTCAAGGCTCCAGAGAGCACCCCAGCACTACCAGGCTGTACCTCATATCATGCTTTTCGGCCCCAAATCCCGGACCGAACCACAAATGGAGGGGGAGTTTCTATATTTATCAAGGATATCCACACCTCCAGGTTAGTGGCATTGCACAAAGTATCGGAGACCATCCATGTGCAACTAACAGTGGGCAAGACTGCTTTTCAGTTTATAGCATCCTACAGACCACCCTCTCAAAGTCAGGAACCCCACTTGGCTTTCCTGAAAACATTGGAGAACATGAAGATCTCTCCAAACACCATTATATTGGGTGACTTCAACTACCCAAACATTGACTGGGAGCACTACTCAAGCCCCAGCACCTTAGCCCAAAGGTTCCTGGAAATTATAAACTCAAATGCCATGGAGCAACTAGTCACCACTCCCACAAGAGGGGACAACATACTAGACCTGATCATTACCAACATGGGGACTCTATGCTCCACACCAGAAGTATATCCCTCATTGGTAAGATCAGACCATAAATTAATTTCACTGGATGTCCACATCCCGACCCCACCCTCAGCCCAGCAAACCACAGTGAAAAACTTCTTAAAAGCGAACTTCTCACTTCTCAAAACCGAAGTGGAATCCTTCAAGGCCCCAGGGCCAGTGGAAACTACAGCCCAAACTGCAGAATCCTATATAAATGCATTCTACAGACATCTCCAGGAATGCATGGATCATGCTATCCCAAACAAAACCAAGACCCAATCATCCAAAGGCAGGCATCCAGTCTGGTGGACCCCTGCCATAAATAAACTGTACAACAGAAGGAGGAAGCTACTACATGATAGAGCAAAATCCCTAATAGGGAAGGCATCTCTGATCAGTACTAGCAAAAAATTACGATCCCTCATAAAATCCTCCAAGGCCAGCTTCGAGAGAAAAATTGCACAGAACACCAAAGACAATCATAAGGCTTTTTTCAGTTATGTTAGAAACTTGGGATGCAACTCCCAGACTTGTTCTGAGTTGATTCTAAATGACAAAAAATACACTGAACCCACAGACATCGCCAATATCCTGGCAGACAGGTTCAGTGCAAACTTCTCCACCCCCCGCCCCAAAAGAGCAAGTATCTATCCCGGCAGAGGGCTGCCTCCCAAACATCTCAGATGCTCAGGTGAAGGCTGCCCTCCCCAAAGCAAAAAACACTGCTTCCATGGGACCAGATGGCGTCCCAGGTTGCGTCCTACATGAACTTCAAGAGGAACTAATCCCTCAAATAAAACAGCTATACAATCTCAGCCTCACTACAGGATATGTGCCCACAGAATGGCGTACAGCAACAGTGGTCCCACTCCACAAAGGTGGAGCCTCTACGAACCCTGGAAACTATCACCCCATAAGCCTGACTAGCTTAGTCTGCAAGGCTATGGAGAGGATCATCATGGAGCTCATAAACAAAGACATTGGGGACCTACAGACACTAGATCCTACCCAGTTCAGCTTTGTCAAGGGCAGATCCTGCCTTTTGAACCTGGTTGACTTCTTCGAAACAGTCACCAAAGCCATAGATGAAGGGAAGGTAGTCCACACAGCCTATCTGGACCTTGCAAAGGCATTTGACACAATACCCCACTTGGGCATCATAGATAAGCTGTCCAGCTTAAATATAAACCCCTATGTCACAAGATGGGTCGCAAACTGGCTCAAAGACAGAACCCACAGAGTGAGAGTTGCTGGAGCCATGTCAGACTCGAAACCAGTCACAAGTGGTGCCCCACAGGGTTCTGTCCAGGGACCACTCTTGTTCGGTATATACTTTTCCGAGGTACAGGCAAACGTGGGAGGACTAAGGCTCACCAAGTTCGCAGACGACTGCAAACTGGGTGCCATAATCAACTCTCCAGCTGACACAAACATCCTTCAAAATGGTCTCACAGAGACAGATAACTGGTGCCAGCGCCATGGTTTAAAGCTAAATGCCAAAAAATGTATAGTCATACCCTTTGGCAAAAACAATGTGCCCACAAATTACCACATAGGCGGAAACCCATTAAGTACAGAGAAAGTTATTAGGGACCTGGGGGCCCAAGTTGATAGCAATCTCTCCTTTGAAAACCACATTGCCAAAGTGGTTAGAAAGACCTTCTCCATAGCCCAACTCATCACAAAGGGTTTCACATCTAGATCAAGAGAGGTAATCGTGCCCCTTTATTCATCCCTCATCAGGCCCATCATAGAATACAATGCCCCTTTTGGGATGTACCTTACCCAACACCTGCAGCAATTAGAAAGACCCCAAAAGTATCTCACCAAGAGGATCAAGGGTCTCAAACAGATGCCATATGCTGCTCGGTTAAAAAACTCCAGCTCTACTCAGTTGCATACTGCCTACTTCGAGGCGATCTATGCCTGACATACAAAGCTATGTCAAATCCAGAATTAATGGACATGCTCCACCTCAGTAAATCTAAATCCCTTAGAGCCACATGCTCGAGGGACTTGAACCTCAGCACAGAAATAAATAGAACTTGCTGGAGGGACAGGTTCATAACCCAGAGGCTCCCTTCGCTCTGGAATAGAATTCCAGTTCATGTGAGGCAGAGCACCTCACTGAATCTCTTCAAGAAGAATCTCGATAGGTGGATGGGGGATCGTAGGTTTGTCCCAGGGATTACTCCCGTGTCAATATTAGACAGAGGCACAGTAAACTAAACCTTAAAAAGGGCACAGTATACTCAAATAAAGGGGTGGCATAAGCCATACAGAATCGAGCTAGGCTTATAATTGCCCCAGGGCAGATAGCCTAGTATGAACCTATGAACCTATATACATTTGTGTTCTTTTCCAGCAGGGTACACTGTAGACACATCCTTGAAGCTCAGTACTGTGCAAACCCTATTCAACACACACTTTTGCACCACTAGTTTAATATACATATAACATATAGTTCTGTATAAATCATATCAATATTCACAAATGACACAATTATTTACAAAATTCCAGATAGCTGGGCTGGCAGTCTGACACCCTGCATTTCTGCATTGCCTTTGTGCTAATGTCTATCAGATAGCACTGTCTATCTTTCCTACTTCTTCTGTTATAGCTATTCTAGCTATTCCACTTACCCTTTGAAATTCCCTTTTCTAATCTGAATTCTCCATTTCTCATTCCTCCCTTGTTTGCCACCATCAGACATTTGCTTAGAAACAACATCACCACTGTGATCCATGTTATCCTATATCCCCTGTCTTTTCTGTATACCTAACATCTAAAACTGAGCTTGTCTACTACTTTATTTCTAAAGTGCCCACAGTTCCATTAGCCTTGTTATATTTTCTCCTTATGCTTAACAGTCATCTGGAATTTTACCATTTTCCCCAAACTGCCATAACTACTGAATGTGCCATCTCATTCCCTTAGGCTCTTAGTAGAATCACTTCATTTTCTTGTTACAAATTTCATTTTCTCTATCATCCATTACAGTCTATGTTTATGCCTTTGTTTTGTTTCATTACGACTCTCTCTCTACCTCATTTTAAAGACACAATTGTGCTGGTGTAACTCTCTATTCCAGTGCCATTGGTCTTTATGGGCTGAGACATAGAAAATCACCCCCCTCTCTTTTAGATCCATCATAACATACCTATGTCTTCTCTCAATTCTTCACCTAACAGACAAAAATATTCTGTTCTCTCTTCCCTTGCCTTGCTTGTTAGGGTGAGGGTAGCATTTCAGTGAATACTATTGTGATATTATTATGCTCCCTACTTTACTTCAGCTAGCTGTCAGTTCCCTGACCTGCTCCTCCTGAATACTACCGAATGTATCCCCTCTGATACATCATTAGTGCCTATGCTGGCCACAGTGTGTGAGTATTTCCTGCCATCTATGAATATTTTGGTCACTGAATATTTTGGTCACTGTCTAGATTACACCATTTAATGTCAGCTTGGGGACCATATTCACTGTTGATAAATAAATGTCTCTGCCCCACTTGCCCTCACATATGTTTTCTGATTAAGTATCCAGCTATTCATACATCAGCTCCCTCTCCACGATGTATGGCAGCTGTGCTTCCTCATCTCACTGCACTGTCCTTCTTGTGGAACCTGCATTGATTATCAACCATTTTCCTCTGGTAGCCTTCTGTTTGGTGGATAGCAATTGTGAAAGACTGGGGAAGATTGAAAGAGTAGGACAGGATGAGAGCAAGGGGAATTGGTTAAAGTAGGAAGTCAACAAAGGGCACACTATGTCAGACAGATTCATAACTAATGGAAGAAACAAATGAGGTTCTTTCTTCTTGTCTGACTCCTCTGGACTACTCTTTCTTTCTTTATTCCTTTTCATCTCCATTCTACCAAGCTACAATTTCATCCTCTCCAGACAGTCCCAAGTCAATCTCATTTATTTCTTCTATTGGACATGGACATGTCTGATATAGTGTGCACTTTGTTGACTTCCTACTTTAGCCAACTCCCCTTGGACTCATCCTGTCCTTCTTTAACTTCACAATTGCTTCTTACCTTGGAGTCCATCAGTTCTCTTTCTAGTCTGTGTTGCCTTTCTACTTACTAGTTATACTTGTATTAATTTTTCTATCTACCATTTCCTTCCACCTTCACCATTTATGTCATTCCATTGTCTCCAAATTCACTTGCTATCTGCTCTCCAAGTAATTTTCCTTTCATGTTTTTGTGTTAAATAAAATAAGATTTCAATACACAGGAGGTTCAGGTTAAAAAGTTTACTAGTGTACACCAGGAGGCAAAAAACGTACAAGTACAGAATTTTGTCTGACATGAAACAGGAAGCACACAATTGTATATAGGTTTAACATTTAAGCTATGCCCACCTTACTGACGTGATATGTCACAGGGCATCTACATCACTTTAGCTTACAGTCTTCTATTCATAAAGCTGTTGATACTGTATATTAAAAAAAACTTTTCCTCTAGATACAATATGGCCTTGCTATCCAGCTGGTCAGGCATAATGTCTTTCTGTAAAGTTACTTCTTCAAGGTCTCATATCAGTTCGAATACAATAGCAGATTCAGTCTTTTAATAATCTTCTTTGTTCTCTGTTACACTTTCCTACCAGCTGCGTGCTTATCTAAATAACACATATACAAGGCCAAATCATTCCAACAGGAAAGAGCAGAAGATTTCATTATTTCACACATTTCATTTCCTGACCCAGCAGATAATCACTTGTGAAAAGCATAAACATTACAACTTGCTAAGCTTGCATCAGCCAGGGTCGAAGGTCAGCTTTGCTTCAAGCCACACTGCAGTTTCAAAACTACTTACATTTACATATGAATTAATCCTTACTATTATACGATTAATAGAAAAAAATGCATTATATACTACTTTGCTTTTTAAACTAGCATTTCTCATGTATTCAAATACACATTTTTCTAACATTTTGGTTTGACTTTTTATCAGCATTTCCCTCCTCCTTCGCTTATCCTTCTCAGCTATCTAACTTTCATCTAAGTATCTCACTCCCTGAGATATTTAACTTCTCTATGTAGCAGACTCACTCTCTAAACCATACTGCATCCTCCTCCCCTCAAAAGTTCATTAGGCACACTGCAGTTGGACAAAAAATGCATATGGTCCATAATTCCTCTACTGCCTTACTTGATGCCCTGCTGTCATCACTTTCCTCATAGTTTTTTTGCCTTTTAGGTTAGTTTAATCCAAGTATCCTTTTTTTCTTCTATTTCCAAATATGTTAGCATTCTCATTTGCAGTAGAATGCGCTAAAGCACAGAGCATAAATAGAATAACTCTACTCCCAAGGTTAGCTTGCTTGGTTCTGTCACATATATCAGTGATAAGAAGTAGATTGCTGTCTCTCCTCTGCCTCTCCACTTAGATTCTGACACTCTTCAGGTAATTTTGTGACTGATTATATTTTTCATAGCAGGCTAAGACTTGGACACCTGACTGAATGGTATATACTTTACTTGGCCAACTTCTTACATGCTGAACTAACCCATTACTAATGTTTTCTTTCAAGAAAGTAACACCCACTCATGCAACCTGGAAGTCAAAATGCTAATAGTAGGACACATTCCTGTCACATTTCTTATGCCTAATCCATGCATGAGAAGTAAAGGATTGCCCTTTGTTGTTTTTCAGGCACAGTACTGTACAGTTTTGAGGTATATGGAAAGTTATACGGCAAACTTTCTCACAGACATGTTAGGAAATCAAGTTGGGTACTATTCATAGGTTTATAGGTGTGTACTAGGCTAAGTGCTCTGGAGCCTTTACAAGCCTAGCCCCAAAAAATTGCCCAGGCACTGTGCCACCCGATGTTAGTTCACAGTGCCCCCTATCCAGTACAGCAACTGGACTGGTCCCTGGGGTGAACTTTCTGTTACTCATCCAATCGTCAAGATTTCTCTTGAAGAGGGCCAGTGAGGTGCTCTGTTTGACATGAATGAGAAGTTTATTCCAGAGTATGGGCAGTCTTTGGGAGATGATCCTGTCCCTCCAGCATGTTCTGTTAATTGTGGTAATGAGGTTGTGATCTCTGGAGATGTTGCGCAGGGGACTGGGATTTCTTTAGGTGTAGCATTTCAAGTAGGGCTGGGTCAGACATCACTTTGTAAGTCAAGCAGGGATCACCTCTAAGTAGATGATAAGAGACTGAAAACAGCTGAAGTTTCTTGAGTCCATCCATGTAGGACATTTGTTTAAGGCCTAGGATCATTTCTGTGAGGTACTTTTGTGGCCTCTCTAGCTGTTGTAGGTGACTGGTCAGGTACATGCCAAATGGGGTGTTATATTTGATGATTAATCTAATGAGGGATGATGATCTTTTTCTTCCTGGATGTGAAACCTCTGGTTATAAGATGTGCCATGTAGAAGGACATTCTGACCACAGTGGCAGTGTGGTAGTCAAAGGTGAGGTGGCTGTCGACCTGGGTGCCCAGATCTATTATGGCTCCTTTAATGTTCAGTGGGCTCCCATCAACATGGCAATTATTGGGAACTGAGTTTTTTCCAAAGGGGATGATAACACATTTTTTGGCGTTAAGCTTCGGACCATGGTTCTGACACCAGTCATTGGTCTCAGAGAGGCCCTTTTGTAAGATGTCTGCCTCACTTGGGGAGTTGATAATGACTCCTAACTTGCAGTCATCAGTGAACTTGGTCAGTCAGAGTCCTTCTGTATTGGCCTGGACTTCTGAGAAGTAGATGCCAAACACGAGAGGGCCCAGGACTGAGCCCTGTGGGACTCCACTCATGACTGGTCGACAGTCTGACTTGGAATTCACAAATTTCACTTTGTGGGTCCTGTCTGTGAGCCAATTTACAACCCACTTAGTGATGTAAGGACTGATGTCTAGTTTGGTGAGTTTATCAATGATACCTGAGTGGGGAATGGTATCAAAGGCCTTGGCTGTATGCACTGCCTTACCCTCATCCACAGCTTTGGTGACTGCCTCGCAGAAGTCAACCAGGTTCAGCAGGCAGGATCTCCCCTTGACAAAGCCAAACTGTGTGGGGTCAAGAGTTTGGAGATTGCCTATATCTTTGTTAAGCAGGTCCATGATGATGCGCTCCATAGCTTTGCATACCAGACTTGTCAGGCTAATGGGGCGATAGTTCCCAAGATCTGAAGTTTCTCCCCCTTTGTGGAGCAGAATGACAGTAGCAGTGCACCATTCATTAGAGACATAGCCTGAGGTAAGGCTGTGATTGAACAGGGTACACAGATGTGGTGCCAGTTCATTTTGTAGCTCATGTAGGATGCAGCCAGGTATATTATCAGGTCCCATGGACGCTGTATTATTGGCTTTGGATAATGCAGCTTTTACCTGTGCCACAGAAATGGTGGGTACCAGACTTTCTTCTGGTATTGTGATAGGGCCCTTGTGGGGGGGGGGTAAAGTTGGCACTGAATCTGTCAGCCAGTATGTTGGCTATATCTGTTGGCTCAGTATAGGAGGTGCCATTGTGCAATAACTCAGAGCAAATCTGGGTATTGCCTTGGAGGTTTTTGATATAGCTATAGGAGGCTTTGCTGTTGTTTTTGGTGTCAGCCACAATTCTGCCTTCATAGCTGGCTTTAAAGGATTTGATAAGGGATCTCAGCATTTTGTTGAGACTGATAAGGGAGGTTTTCCAGTCTTGTGACTTTCTTTTTTTCTGTAACAGTTTCTTCCTTCTGTTGTAGAGTTTATTGATGGGTGGGAACCACCAGATTGGCTTCCTTTTTTTGGATGAGAGCGTCTTAGTTCTATTTGGTATGGTAAGGTCCATGCATTTGTGTATGTGTTCATACAGTGCATAGGTGTATGATTAGACAGTCATGCAGTTATTTTCCATTGGCATGGGTGCTGAGAAGTTAGCCATCTCTGTTTTTAGGAGCCCAAAGTGGGCTTTAGAGAAGTTTTTCAGGGTGGTCACCTTAGCGGGTGTTGTAGCTGAGATGGAGATTTCCATGGTGATCAGTTTGTGGTCAGATTTAACCAGGGAGGAAGTGACTATAGATGTTGAGCAATGGTCTCCCATGTTGGTGATAACCAGGTCAAGGATGTTGCTTCCTCTAGTGGGGGCAGAATGAGCTTGTCCAGGACATTGGAACTGATAAATTCCAGAAAGCATTAGGCCTGTACATTGGTACTTGAACAGTTTTCCCAGTTGATGGAAGGGTAGTTGAAGTCACCCAGTATGAGAGTATTGGGTTGGACCTTGATAGATTCCAGAGTGCTTACAAACCTGGAGTGAGAGTCTAGGGACATGTTTGGGGTTCTGTAGCAGGCTATGACTTGTACCACTGTCTTACCCAGTGTTAATTGTACCTGAAGTGTCTCGGATGCATTATGCTGGGCTACCAGTCTAGACGTGTGTGTATCCTTTAAGAATATGGAGACACCACCACCTTTGGAGCTTCCAGCTGCATTCTGGGGCCGAAAGGTATGTAATGAGTTGCAGCCTAGGAGAGCAGGGGTGCTTTCTGCCTCTTTATACCAGGTCTCCATTATAGCACAGATGTCGACATTCTCCATTTTGAGGAGAGCTTTGAGCGAGTGCATCTTGTGATTTAGACTTCTAGCATTGAGCAGCATAACCCTTAAATTGTATTTGTTCGTAGCTGTTATGGTGCAATTTTGGTCTTTGGAACACTGCCTAAAAAGGCACTAAAGGGATGGCAAGGACCTTAGCCAGTACCCAGAAACCCAGGGGTGACAGATGCAGGCCATCTCTGGCAAAGCATTGGGGCTGTCGATCCATCACATCTCTTTTCATGTAGCCCAGGGAGGTACTTCTCAGGTCATTCACACCCACATGGACAATGACTGAGTCATATTTGTACTTGTTGTGGAGTGACCTGAGTGTATGTGTTATGTGGTACATCCTGGCACTTGATAGACAACTGACTGTCACCTTCTTGTTCAGCCTAGTGAATGGGACATCAGTGTGCTTCACAGTTGAGTCTCCTATGATTAGTACATTGGGCAAAGTGTTTTGCTTTAAGGGCTTAGGTTGAGGGGCACACTTTGGTGGTGAGCTATGTGTTCTGAGGTTGGTGTTGTGTTGTGGTAGTTGAATGCATTTCTGTCTCGGGGGTCTCTGTTGTTTGGGTAAATTTGTATTGAGAGCCTCTGCGAGGGTTGGTGTATGATTTGTGTTTCTATGTGTGGGTTGTAATGGTTGGTGTTTTAGAGGGCTGTGTGCTCTATATAATGAGTTTCAGGTGTTGACCTTCTCCTCTTGACCAGCTAGTCTGGTCTTGATTGGAGCATGCACTGCTTCCACTTCGGTAATATAAGTGCATCTCTCACACGTTGGGAGGTAAGAGGAGAGCATAGTCTGTGTACATTAAACAGTTGCCACACTGTCTGAGAATGCCCAAGTGCACCAAATTAGCAGGAGAAAGCACAGGAAATTGCTGTACAATCATACCAGGAGGGGTGGTCATAACTAATAAGTACTGGTGCTGTTACAGCGTAGTAACAGTTAGTGCTGATAGCACCTAAGTGTGCTACAATAAATGCTACAAAGGCCTGTTAAAGTGCTAGCTGATTCAGCAAATTGAAGTGCAAGAAATAAAAGAACAAGCACATTCTAAGGGAAAAATTGAAGAGAAGACTTTTTGGCATTGGTAATAGCTTACCTCAGCTAAATGCCACTGCTCAGTGTGCAAACCCATGCAAACATGAGCTTCTAGATCAGAAAGTTGAAAGGGAAAGAAAAACTGCCCAAACGGTCAATAAACTATAATTTCTGCACCAGAAACCACTCCTCTTGTGGTAGATAGGCTACCTAGTGCTTACCACTCCCACTGATAAGCTAGAAGGCTTCCCTTCAAGACAGAAAGGTCTGGGTGGGGCTCAGAAACTTATAAAACAGTCCTGGATACGGCAAATCTGTTACAGGAAAGGTGGGATACAAGCTCAGAACTTTTTTTTTGTTTGTTTTTTGCAGAAAAGCAGTTAAAACAGTATCAAAAACACTTTAAATGCAGTACAAGCTAGCACACTTGAGTGTGTAGCAATATTAAGGCAAATACAGTTTAAATAAATGCAGATAAATTAAAAACGACAAAAAAACAAGTGAAGAGAGCAGTAAATCATGAAAAAATCAAAATGGAAACATAGTATCTCCTTCTCCTTCCTGTTGTTCTTGTAGTCTGCAGGATGCCAAAACTGGATCCCTGGAGCTTAAATAAGTGCAAACCCAGGCAAAGAAGGGCTTTTAAACCAGTGAAAAGAGATGGAACAACTGTCCAAACGGCCAATAAACTACAATTTCTGGGCCAGAAACCACTCGTCTTGTGGTAGATAGGCTACCTAGTGCTTACCACTCCCACTGATAAGCTACAAGGCTTCCCTCCAACACAGAAATGTCTAAGGGGCTCACAAACTTACAAAACGGTCCTGGATACAGCAAATCTGTATCTGGAGTAGACTAGTTCAGAAAAGGTGGGAAACAAGCTTAGAACTTTTTTTTTTCCAGAAAAGCAGTTAAAACAGTAGCAAAAACACTTTAAATGCAGTGCAAGCTAGCACACTTGCATGTGTAGCAATATTAAGGCAAATGCAATTCAAATTAATGCAGATAAATTAAAAACGACAAAAAAAAATCTTGTCTGTAGTTAGTGTACTAAGGATTCAGCCTATAGCTAGTATATTCAGATCCTCATTAGTGCCAGAAATCATTATTGTTGTTGTTATCATTATTATTATTATATTATACTGTTCCACCTTATCATTCATTCATCCTTTTAGGACTTTGCATATAAATCTGGAGTGATGTTTTCTGCCATATCCATTGCGTATTCACTTTTTCTGATTTGCATATTTGTTGCTGTGATCAATTTCAATTGTGTGGATGACTATTTCTTCTTGATTATCTTCATAAGTCTGTTCTGCAGAGCACAAGGCCTGATATATTTGACATGTAAATCATTTTTCTCAGTGGTCCGTGCATCTACAGCTACATTTATGTTTAGAAAATAATCTTTTATCAAAGCAATGTATTTGGTAGGTTTTTGTGCAACTTCTCAGCATCTATAATTACCATTTTATGTTTTCTAGACTTTTTGCCCTTTAATCTTTCTTTCTTTACTTTCTGGGTAACTTAGTCATTGTTTTTCATTAATGGCTTCTCTGTCATCATGTCTACTAATATCTCTGATGCTAGGAAGATGTTTCTTGATGATATTTTGTATCATCCTCTTCCATTCTTAAATGATTGCTAATGAAGCATTTTAGACTATGACTTAGGGTACAAGATCCCCGTAATATTAGATCAGTGTCATCAGACCTTTAAAGCTTTGCTTTCCCCATATGTATCACCAGTCCAAAATGAAACCTAAACTCTGAGTTTTATACCAGTCAGTTATCCTAAGTAGGGAGTTTCTCAGCGTTGTACAAGGCAATGGCAGGCAATATCTCAAAGAATATTTTATAATGGACCCACTGTTGAGTGACATTCCCCATTTTCATATATTCATATTTATACTGGTCTTGCTCCAATCACAGCCTCCAGATAGACACTTATGTTTTCATTCCCTAACATTTGGTAGCTTCAGTATTCTTATAGATCCATTCCCTGTATTTGTCATCCATGGTAAAAGACTGACACTGACACCTACTATTATTGTTCCTTCTTTCATGTTGCTAACATGCTAACAGTTGCATCTTCTTGGAGAACTTATTCACTTGTCTTTTGGCATCTTATTCTACAATCCTACATCTCATTTGTGTAGACATTCCCAATGTCTTCATTAATATCTGTTCTTAGTACCTTTGCAGAGGGACCTGTCTGTGCTAACATCACTTAAGTACTTTGAAGAGGTACAGCTGAAAAGGTAAGTGTTTACTCTCAACTTACAATCTTCTACAGCTCACTGTGGACCAATTGCTTCTTATTATCAGTAATTTCTGAGATTATAATGACAGACTGTAATTTCCAGCTAAGAGATAATATACTTTCAGTTTTGCATGGTTTTCCAGCCATATGTTTGCAATATATATTACAACAGTCATAAAATGCCTGAAAATGGTGTAAAGCATAGTCTCTCAGAACATATCTGCTGTACTTTTCACAATATGTTTCATATCATTTCTTATTTTTAAAAGATTTTCTTCTGGTCTGCTTTTATCGTCATCTGTTTATCTCACTCTTAGTTCTCGTTTTACAAATAGATATTTAATTCATTCTGTTGCCCTCTCTCTCTTTGACTTTTCTAATGCTGTTTTTATCTATGTGGTTTGTTCAGATATGCTTTTTGTTTACCAATCAATCTACCTAGACATTCAGAACACATTTAAAATACTTTTTTATGATCCACCACAAAAGCAGGCTTCTTGCAGATAAAAAGAAACCTTCTGTTATCTTGGAATGCTTGTTCCTGTAAACATCCATAATTCATTAAGATAACTGAAAGGAGTAGAATTAAAGGAGATATTGTATAAGTAGTAAGTTTAAAGGTGCCAGGAACTGCCACTGAGCATCACTTTAGCCTTTCTGAATTGCTCTATCAATAAACTTAATTCATTGTGTTGGCCTGCATGAAGATACAAATGCAACATGTTGTTTCTGTCAGAGAAACATTTAGTTATGTAAATCTGCAAAAGAGCAATATAATTTGCAGGCAATAAGGATAATGCAAACACACTCCTTGATGAGTATTAAATATCTTACATGTCATTTTTAAATAATAACAATGGGGGACATTCATCTTGCCATGAAAAGCAAAAGCAAATATTTGTCATTTTCTGACTTGTTAGCAACCTGTTTTCAAATAGTTAATTGGCATATATTGTGCTTAAGAACTCAAGTTCTTAAAATTACAGAATAAGCTCAAAAGCTAAAATATTGCTGCAGTACTCTGGTGATCAAGAATTAAAATTCTGCAAAATATATTCACCATCTTGTATTGCATGCCTTTGCATGGCTGACTGTTGTATGTATTAAACTGTGCAAAGTACATCAGCATGTCCAGTACAGTACAGCATCTAGGGGTTAATGATTACAGATGTGCAAATGTGCACTTGTAAATGAAATGTATCATTTTAATCCAGGACTAAAATGTTACTTATTGCTTGCCCACTGTAATTTTTTTTCTTTAAGACATTTAAAAGCAGTTTATATTTACTGTCCTGTGATGTTTTTGATTTTTGCACAATTCAATGCCACATTCACTCATAGGGAAAAATCAAGGGTCAGTTATGTGTACCATCTGTAGGTTGCATAACGTTAATTGTGTAATTCTACATTTGCAAAAGCAATCACATTTCTTTTTTGACACACTTTTTATAAAGTCTAAAATATTGTATGCTGCTTCTCCATAACCAAAAATGTTTCACCTCAACTGTTCCCTACTGTTAATCTTTGCATGGATGAATGCTGCATTCATTTAACTATATAAAGTACTGTGTTTCATGCCTATAAGATACACCATCTAGTGACTGTGTTAACTGACTCATGCAAATGTGTGCTTGGGAAAGTGGTGTAATTTCTTTTCTAATCAAAAGCAAAATATCGAATAAAGATTTGTGATATCCAGTCTGAGAGATCTACTCTTTTGTATATTGTCTATAATAGAACTGACTGCAGAATTTGATTGGAATTTCTGTTGTAACACCTCTGTCTTTATAACTGGGGAAATAATTTGCAGATAATTATCATCAAAGTTTGGTCTTCATTATGCTGACGAAATTACAAGCTGAAGAACTTATCAGTCTTTCAGGAAAAGAGATGACTAATTAAAATAAAACTAAAGCAGCAGCAGTTTGCACATAATTCAGACTAATTCCTTGCAGACCCCAAGTGAATATCGTTATTGAAGAGTTGGTATATGCTACATTTAAATTTATGCAATAATGTTCTCATTTATTGTGTGCTAAGATGTTTGTGCTGATGCTATAAACAGCAACAACTTACATTGCATAAAAATCTCAGTGCAGATTAGAACATCTGAAACTATGGAATAATTATAGTGATTACAAGCTTTCTGATCAGAGTGCCAGAATGCTCACACTAGTGCAAATGTTGATACAATTACTAATCAGTTCAAAAATTAGGGACAAGAACTATATTAATAGACAGTATGACTAGTGAATTCCAGAGCTGGCTAATGTCTCATGACTGCTATATCTGTAGAGAACATACTTTATTTATCAAGCAGGCAGTCACAACTGCACAATTTCTGGTATTATTGGTAGCAAAGAGTAAACACCCTTAAAATACAAGCTTATGGTCATGATATGTAACTTGAGTCCTCCATTTCAAATGTCTAAGGTCAGTGCTAGCTGAGCGATTCCACAGACAGCAGAAATCCTGGTAGATCACTGTCCTAAGCAACATGTTCAATGACACTGGAAAACACGTCACTCAACTAGTGACAAGGGTTAGAGTGTGCCCTCATGCCTTATCTTAACCAGCGTGTTCAATGACACTGGAAAATACGTCAGTCAACTAGTGACAAGGGTCAGAGTGTGCCCTCGTGCTTTATCCTAAGCAACGTGTTCAATGACACTGGAAACATTTCAGTCAACTAGTGACAAGGGTCAGCATGTGCCCTCATGCCTTATTTGATTGACTTCTATTTCAGCTTACCTTAAACCTGATTATTTGCTATCTTTATATTAATTTAGAAGCTGTTTGATGGAACCAGGTTTGGTTGATCTTCACTGCAAACAGTTATATAATGGACTACAGCAGTACTAGTTAACTGAGCCATTGCAGTTTCCATAAAACTATATCAACTTAAACTTTGAAAATGATTGTCCTTAAAATATATTTATATAACTTCAGTGCCATTCATCCAGATGTCAATTATGATAGCAGGTGTAAATTGCATTTTGTTCAAGAACTTAGCTGCAACACCACATACATTTGTTAGTAGGGTTATGGATGTAAATGAATTTGCTTTAGCATATGGCCTCACATGTGACTGACATAGTTAGCATTTCTAGTGGTTTTGCAATTTTTAGTGATTTACTGCATACTTTTCTTTTGGTTCCTGTTTAGGATAACTAAATCTATCTATACTTTGATGAATGGAAAGATGGGCTGGGCATAAGAAAGTCAGCTGGTAGCCACAACCCAAGTTAGAGGGTAAAAGTAAAAAATAATCATATTAATTACAGCGTCAGAAAATACATGTAGAAGCAACAGAGATAGAAGAATAACACAGTATATATATACAGAGCAGTTGACAAAACAGAAATTATGAAGACCAGTTATACATAAGGGTTAATCATATGCAGATTATGATGGTTTGCTCTGTCCATATACTGTCCTTTATCTGATTGTCTGGACCTCTGCATGAACTAAAAGAAAAGTGCAATAAACAAAATATAAAAAGTCCAAAAGTCTGTTTCAATAAGTTACAAAAATAATGGATAAATGTGATATAAGCTACGTCAAGTGAAAAATAATCAGGTTCTTCTAGTATATTTGACTAAAAATAGCAGAAATAAAAATTATATTTTTTATAGTGGAAACTTTTCTTTAAAAGTTGAAACTTTAGACTCTTCTTAAATGGTACTGTATTTAATCTTAAATATTACTATAAAAACAGAGGTGCTTTTTTGAAAAAGAGCTCAAAGTCTGTTCATATGATTTTTTTTCTCTTTCATTATCTCTTATTTCAAACGAAAGGTAAGTTAAAACAGCTATTCAATGGCTGCCTTGTTATTTCAGCCAGATTCATGATGACACAAAAACATCAACACACTGTATCTGCCAGAAGAAACACTTTGAAATTCAACAGATTCTTTTTTATCATTTTCTTGCATTACACATCAAAGGATAAAGGCACTTTTGTTATTGTTAGTTAAGACTGCTGAAAATAAATTAATATATAGAGCTACTGTCTACTAAAACTTTTTCTAAGCTGTAAATGCATCAATAAGTAACTGGACTTGTGGAGTTAAAGGAAACATATATTTCTACTGGTAAATATTTCAGCACATATAAAAACTGTGGGATGGGTAGCATAGGCAACTTAAAGAATTGCAGGAAAGTTACCTCATCATTATAGATTACTTGGTTAAAGTCATTTGAATTTATTAGATTTGAGCACTGGAAGTCTCCCATAATATAGAGTAGATATATTTTTCTGTGCATCTGGGAAATCCAATTTATTCCATGTAAATGACTGTTTTTAAACTTGCAGGCATTAAGATTGAACTAGCATGGCCAGGGTGAAAAAAAAAGAAAATTTCCTGCATGGTCTCTTATTCTAATATGCAGTTGTTGCACTAGTATGACACAATGGAACAGCTCTCTTAAAGCTATATTGGAACATAAATACTTAAAAGATTTTCTTAGCTGTCAAGTGAAAATTATGGTTAAAAAAATAAAACACTTCATTGTTTTTTACACTTCATTGTTTTTTGTAAAACTATCTCTGTAGCTAGATCACAAAAATATGAGTAATGAGACTGACTTACTGTGCATGCGTGAATGCAGCACAGATATGGACCACTTTAGCACACTTCATCACACTGGTAGAAGGTTGTATACATGTGCAGTTTTCACCTTTTCTCTAAGGATTCGAATTTAAAAACAACAGATTAATATTTTTCCAGTGATTATTCTTCAACTAATGTCATCGTAAAAGGGGTATTAGAAAATGACATCATACACAGTTTTGGTCACTCATTTATTCACTGTTTGATATATATGTTTCCCGGTCAGGCTTGTTGGGAACCTAAAGTCTGTCCTGGTTCTTGAGGTTATGTTGATCTGTCCTGCCCCCTCCCCACAAACATATACAGACACACATGTTAACACACACACACACACACACACACACACACACACACACACACACACACACACACACACACACAAGTATACACATGGACTGTATATATGCATATGGATTCTTATCTTCCTACATTTTGCAAGGTTAAGTTCAAATTTATTTACATGCTTTAAAGTTGAACTCACTATATTAAAGCAATAAAGTGAGCATACAATTCAAACATGTTATAGATAAAGTAGACTTAGATGGAATGAGAAGAAGCACAGATTAATTTGGCCATACAAATGCTGTGAATATAACTTTTGTTTGTTTGCTAATGCTTCAAACAATACTTCTGAAAGCAGTAGCACCCCCGCTGTCACTTATATATTTATTGACATTTGTTTATCAGGAAAGTCTGACTGGTCAGAGGTGCCCTTTTTCAGTGAATGACCAGAGAGAAAAGCTCCAAGGTAACATATTTAATGCAGTCAATATTTACAATAACATATTTTAAAATGTAATAAAATTTGCATTGATATTCATAAACATTAATATGTAAGCATTGTATTGAGAATTTAGAGACAGAAGAGTGGTGTATAGGATAGGTAGGAGTAATTTAAGAAACACATTAGAGTGTGTTATTAGTGGCAATAAGCAAGTGTTAATAGAGATGTAGCGATGGAATGGTAACCTGGCTGTACTAATTAGAAGTAGGTATAGTAGTTTAAGTATTATAATAAAGTGAAGTATTAGAAGGGGATGAGAAAGTTAAGTGAGTTAGTGCTTTAAAGGGCGGCATAAGAAGCTGATAAAGGATGTTAAGAGAAGCCATGTCCCAGATGAGGAGCAGGTACAAAGCCAGGTGGCACAGAGGAAGTGTTTTAGTAATGGTTTGAAATGATGAAGTTGTGAGATAGACCTGACTGAAATAGGAATTTTATTTTAAGTTTTGAATACATTATTGGAATAGAGACTGTCCCCAGCAGCCTTTTGTGGCACGTAGATGATAAGCAGTTGTTTATCATTTGACCAAAGATTTGAGAAAAATTTGATAGATGGTATTTAACTATGGGGCTAATTGTTGGCTAGGCAAATGGGGTATAGATGATTCTGTGGTTAAGAGGAGCTAGGTATAACACAGGTGGTTTGGATGTTCAAGCCAGTTAATTGTTTTTAATGCTAAACAGTCACAGGTTTGGTTCATTTTTTTTCAAGCAAATCTGGCAAGTTTATTGTAGCATTGTTTTAGTTTAGAGCTAAATGAGTCTTGTAGGTTGGTCCTAACAGGGCTCCATATAGGACAGAGGTAAGAAGTAAGTGGTAGCTAGAGTTCCCTTTGCAGAGTCTGTAAGGAATTTCTTTACTCTATGGTGGGTACCCGGTTTTTAGTGGTAAATCAAATTTAAGATTGCCATTGATTGTCATGCTAAGTAGTTTTGTATGTGAGGTAACTGCAATCACAGTAATTTTTAGAGAAGAAATTGTAAAGTTTTGTTTTTTTTCATGGAAATTGAATTTTGGGAAAAAGAGAAGTAATTTGTTTTTTTTTTTTTGTTTGTTTTTTTGGATTTAGTAGCTAGAGATTATCCTGTAACCAATTTCCAACAGAGTTAAAGTTTCTTGAGTAATCCTTGGAAGATGTATGACATTATCTGAAGTGTATATTAGGGTAGAATCCTCAGCATATTGTATGAGGGAAGCTGACTGAGAGGATTTATGTATTAATAACATTTTATGTTAGTGCCTACAATAATAAAAAGCAAAGCAAGCTTATTTTGATATGGCATTTGTAAAAAATGAAACCAGCATTTTTATTAAGAGCAAAATATTGTATGTTGCTTCCTTATGGTCAGATTTTGCACTAAGTTATATAAAAGCAACTCAAGTCGTTTGCTACTACTTGCTGTATCTCTTGTGAAAGTAATGAGTTTTGTTTCCTCGTTATCATTCTAAAAGTTTGTATGTTTCTTACACACAATTATATATGGCAAAGCAAGAATTTAGTTTTTGTCAGATAAAATTAGTTCTAATTACTGTCTACTGTTTTAGATTTTGCATCTAAAAGAATTGTAATTTTATTCATCAAAATAAAATGTTTTGTTTTGCTGTTTTGCAAATATTTTAAATTGCAACATTTTTCTTCCTGTAACCATAAACTGAGAAGCAAAAGTATTTCAGCTCAGCTTGGGAAAAATTGGTTATATTTTTTGCTAGTAGATCTGAATATTAGTAGTTTTTGCTAGTAGTGCTTCTAAAAACAGTGTATAACAGATTTCCTTATTGAGAAAAAAAGTGTTGATTCCCCATATTTTTTTCTTTGAAGCACATATTTTTCATTGCTTTGCTAGCACATAAGGCCAGTGCAATTATTTATATTTTGTCTAGGCCAAGTGCAATATGTTACTTCCCTGTGATCATTTTAAAATGTTCCCAGTTCATACCCCATGATGATAGTAAGAAATTACAATGTTAGGATGTTTCAACTTGGCCAATGTAAGTCAGTTTCACTTGCATGCTAGTTCTTGTGATTCTGATACTACACGTGAAAGCAAGAATGACAATACCTATACTTGCTTCTGTGTGATAATTGCTTTTGCTTTGCAGGTGATAGGGTGAAGTTTATTTATCTGCTAGTACTTCCGACAGGGCTTGTAGAAGCAATGTATTTTTTTATCAAGAAAAATTGATGTGAGCCCAGCATTGTGGTAAAGCCCGGAGTATATTTCAGGTCACCATTGTCTGATTATGTGCATGGGCAATTGAAGGCTCAGGTAAGGTAGGATGAAGCTAAGTGATGAAACTGTCTTAGTCATCCTGCATTGAGTGGGGTTGCTTGGGCACAATGATTTGGTGACAAATGCTGGAAAGATGGTGATCATCCTCTGAAGAGGTTGGCTAGGTAGGAATAAATGGAAGCATGCATGCCTCTCCTTGCCAGGTAGGTATCATGACTTAGCAAGCTATCTAGTGGGTAGGAAAGGTAGGCAAACCACAGGTTCTGAAACTTTGTCTACTCCCTGACTCTTACCACAGGGGGAATGGATAGGTTAATTGGGTTTCCTGGGAAGGAATAGATGACACATAAGGCTCTTTCCTATCCTGGGAATGCCTGGCTACCACATCATGAAGTAAAAGCCTCAGTTTATTTATTTATTTAATGTTTATTTATTCTTTCTTGATTGTGTTAGTCCCACTAGGCCAGTAGCCTTTTTCAAGGGATGACCTGAATGAGTATTTATACTACTTATGAAAATGTGTCCAGTACATCAGAGAACTTCTTCTACATTGTTAGAAATGTGCATGTTCCATTCCTAGTGCAGTGGCAGCTAGGAGGATGAAGCATGATGAGGAGAACATGGCGGAAGGGACTGAGCTGAACACCAGTGTTGTGGACAGTATTAGCAAGATTGTGGAGGAGTTTGAAGTTGTTTTTCAGCAAAACTTGTTTTCTTAAACTTGAAATGAAGAAGTGAGTTTTGGGTTATGACAACCTTCCTTTTGGGAGGATTGCAGGATGATGTATTGAAGGAGATGTTGTTGCCGAGAGAGCCAGAGAATGAAGCAGAGGTGTCTTGAGAAGACATTATGAAAATAAAAATCAAAAAGAAGACGAAGAGTCAATTTTGAAGGAAGATAGTAGAACAGAAAATAGATCTTATGCTAAAAATGTGAAGGAGGGAAGAAGGGCAGTAACAGAAAAGAAAAACGTGGAAGATAATGTAAAACAGAAATACTTGGTGAGGATTCAAAATAAAGAAGAAAAAAGCACTGGACGGGTATGAAGTTTGGGACAATTTAATGGTTCCTTTCTGTGTAAAAGCTCAAGAGGTAAGAGAATGTATTCTCATTAACAAAGAGACATTCTCTGACATATATGAGACTGTTTATACAATGGAAAGTTTTCTTGAAGAATATGAAAAGAAAAAGAACTGTACTCAATGGAACTTATATGTAATGAAAACATTTAACAGGGAAATAAAAAAGAAGAGTCCTGCACAATTTTGAACAGAAGGAGACTTTGAAAGAATATTTAAAACATTATGTAAAGAAGTGCTGGACATTGTAAAGGTTTATGATAAAAGGGGCTTATGGACTGGTGGATGGGATTGGAATATTATGTTAAAGATAGAAAAGGACAAAATTATACATATTCTGAGTATGATAAATGTTGAAGGAAATAAGGGCATGGTGAAATATTGGGAATGACCCAAAACATATTTTTGTAGAAAAGAAGGACATTTGTGCAGCTCAGTGGTATGGGTGGTGCAATGGTGCAGCTGTTGAAACTGTTGCCTCCCAGCAAAAGGTTCTCTGGTTCAATTCTCAGCTGGAATGCCTTCTGTGCAGAATCTGCATGTCCTCCCTGCATTCACGTGGATTTCCTTCAGGTACTCTAGTTTCCTCCCACATATGGAAGACATGCATCTGGAGCATTTCTCCCTGGGCCTCTGCTGAAAATAGGCTCCATCCTAGTTGGATTTTTCCAGTCAACAAATGTTAAATAAATAAATTAATTAATTTGATAAATAACTGTGATAAACAAATTATTATATTTGTGGGGCACTAGGTAATGATGAAAAAAATGTGAACTGAAATGTAATAAATATAACACTGTTGGGCATTTGTAGATGGATTGTAAGACTGAAAGTGATAATAAGGAAAATGAAGAAAAAGGGAGCGAAAGTGTCAGAAGTAGTTAATGTGAAAGACAAATTAGACAAAAAAAAGAGAAAGAAAGAAAGAAAATGAGTAATAGAGGAAGGTTATGAAATAAGTGATGAGGAAGATATAAATTGTGAAGTAATACAAGGGAATAAAATAATTCTGTTGAATAAAATAAAATGATAATTTCTGGAAATTTAAGGAAAATGGAAAGCAATTCTTTTAGAGTGTTTCTGTAAATATGAATAGTATTACGAGCATAGTGAGGAGGATATGACTTTTTGGATTGCTGAGGTAAATGTGATTTAGATTCAATTATATTAGAAGATACAAGATTGTTAATGAGTAAAGAAAGATTGCAAACTGAAAAAATATTAAGGGGAACAATTTGGAATTTAGAAAATGGCCAGTGTTCTGCTATAGCCATATTTTGCAGAAATTCAGTGATTTTTTTTTAAATATAACTTTAATAAGAATGGAAAGATTAACTATGATGGATTTTGGGTAGAAAGCACAAGTATATAGAATTACAATATTATATGCTTATGTTATTTGTAAAGAAAGGGAATGTTTATTTCAGCATATTCTAGACTATGTAGTGATAAATATGAATATTATAGTGATGGGAGATTTTAACTGTGATTAAGAGGTAAGTGTAAAAAAAGGAAACAATGTAAGAAAAAATGGCAGAAGTTATGAGATATGGTAAATTAATTACTGGGATAAAATTTTCTGTACTTACATAAAGGGGAATTACAGAGCATAAATAGATTACTTTATAGTAGCTAAAGGACTAATCACAGGAGATGAAGAGAAAATTGAAACAGGATTTTCTGAACATGTATTAATATAGATAGAGATAAAGGAAAACAAATAGTATATAAAATAGGCAAGTGAATAAAAAGGCTAAATGAGAAAATATGGTTTAAAGAAGGACACAGATTAATACTACAGTTATGGAGAGATTATAGTACTATAATGGCATTTTATAAAAATTGTTCTAAATGGTGGATGATTTTTTAAGGTGAAATGTAAAAAATGTTTCTAACAGTGGGAGTACAATGTGAGTAAAATAGAAAAGGAAACACATAAGAATGTATATAAAGATGCATGAGAAGATTTAGAAAATAGTGACAAAGGATAGTTTGATAAAGAAAAAGAATTCTACAGAAAAAATCAAGGAAAGTTTATGGAGTTATTATTCAAGCAGAGATATTTCTTGCAAGGGAAAATAGAAGAACTATCACCTTATTTAAGTAAATTAATAAAAGAAGATAATAATGCAATGAGAGAAATAAAAAAATGCAAAAGGAGTAGACACAACCCAGGAACAAATTATGAATATTGTAGTAGAATATGTACAAAAAAATTTTAAAGAAAAAAAGAGAAAAAAATTAAAATAATATGGAAAGTAAAAAAAAAAAAAAACAGAACAAGAAAACAAAGAATTTGAAAAGGAGATGTATCTATATGAGTCTGAAAAAGCATTTAGGGCAAGTGAATGCAGATTTGGCTTCTGGACCAGATCGAATAGGATATAACATGTAATGGAATGGCAAAAAGAATGTTTTAAAGGTTCTAAATCAATGGGTAAAGGTTGAACATATAAAGAATTATGTAGTAGAATACTAAAATGTATTTAAAAGAAAGAAGATAAAAGTCAATTAAAAACTGGAGCCCAGTAGTTCTGAATAATAATGACTATAACATATTTGTAAAAGTAATACAGAAAAGATTCAAAATTAAGATGAAAGGTGTTATGGAGAACAGTATATATAGTATAAAGGGGAAAGGATGGTAGGAATTATTGATGATAGTGAGAGAGATTGTGGATGGCATTATAAATCTTACCCTGAACTGAAATTGCATATTCCCATATATCTGGTTATAATTCTATTGTGAATATGTATGTGATGTAATACTATTTGTGATCACTGGTATAATTAATTAAGTTTGCCATATTATATCATGTATGTATCTTTTGCAACTTTTTTCCTTGGGTCTCTGCTGAAAAAGGGCATCTGCCCAGTCAGACTAACCCGGCCAACAAATGTCTAAATAAATAAATAAATAAAAACATAAGAAAAGAGAAGAAGGTAAACTGATGATAGGTGATCTTGTAAAACATTTGATGCAACAGGACATGAAATTTTGTGGGCGATAATGAAAGAACACAATACAAGTGAGAAAATTAGGAAATGATGCACACTCACATATAATAATAATAAATTAAAAATTCTAGTAAATGAATGGTTAAGTAAAGAAATACATATGAGGAGGCATGTACAACAGGGATGTCCAATGAGTTACTAAAAAAACAAAAAAGTACCGAAACTAACACAGCTGAAGGTAAAAACAAAAAACTTTAATGCACACAAAAGAGAGTAAGGACTTTCACGATGTGCTCTCACCGCTTCATATTTTTTTGTTTTTTTTAGTAGTTTCTTGTTATTGTACCAGTCTATTTTTATTCTCAGCATACTTTTTACTCTACACGGCCAATGAGTTTTATATTTTTTTGCTTTAGTTATGAATGTGATTGTAATGGAAACAAACTGCAAAATGAAAGAGTTTGGATACATAATGCCTGAAGGATTAAGAACTCAAGTTTTATTAACTTATGTGGAAGATATTATAGTAACTGCAAAGAATAATACCTGGATAAGAGAAGTGATATTTTGCCTAAATAAATGTTTCAAGCAATACATATGCCTTTAAACAAAGAAAAAAGTAAAGAATTAGGTGATGAGGTTAGGATAGGGGGAATACATTTTAAAATTAATGAAATGTTTATGTTGGGTATAAAATCTTACAATAAGAATATATGTGGAATCCAATGGGAAAATAATTGAAGAATTAAGAAGAAATTTGTTCTTTCTGGAAAACATATAGGTTATCACTTAAGAAAAATGTATATTTAATAAACTCAGTATTAATGGGAAATAGCATGTACAGCAATTGTATTTATGTTGCCAACAATATTTGAAAAATAATTATTGCCGATATTTTTTCATTTATATCTGATTCTAGATTGAATCTAGTAAAAAGATGAATCTTGTATTTAAATTAAGAGGATGGAGGCTTGGGGTTAATTAACCCAGTGGTATATACTGTTTCACTGAATTTATATAAAGTGCTAAGGTAGATAAATAAGAAAAATGAGAGGTTAATTGTTAACAAGTTTAAATGTAAGTATGATAAATTTTGTGGTATGGTAAAAAAGGGTAAAAGAGAAAAAGAATGCATAAATGAAGTGGTGAAATGTTACCAAGAAAAAATATTAATTTGGAAAATAAAAATTGATGAAATAATAAAGGAAAGAAAAGTATGGTATAAGAATGTAATGATACAATATTATTATGTTAAACCATGGGATACTCTAGCAAAAGAAAACATGCTATAAAAATAAGGAATATATGGTATAATAGGAAAGTAGAATGTCAAGAATTTTGTGGAGACTGGTAATAGATAAATTACCAGTTAAAGGAAACATGCCATACAAAAAGAAAAGTGAAAGAATATGTTTACCTAATGGGGAAGAAAAAACTACTGAAAATGTTTTTTATTTTTTAATGTAAAAGAGTAGTAAAACTATGAAAAATATTTATGGAAAAAATGTTTTGAAAATATAAAAGAAGTGGATAAAATAAATATAGATATGATTAGATATGGATATTATAAGAATAGAATTAAAGAATATGTTAAAATAATAGATAAAACTGTTTTATGTTTTATGGGTCATATGGAATGACATTATATTTAATGGAAAATGGATTTTTGCAGCACTATTGAGTGAAATCAGATGGTGGTTATGGAAAAAGAGTAGGTGTCAAATTGGATGAAAACTTGGTTTAATAAGTAAGATAATTATGAATGTATAGCAGTAAAGGAAGAGGATGGAGAACTGTATATTTGTAAATTTGTAAATGTGCAAATATATAAATATATGTTTTTTAACAAAGGATCCCTGCTTTTATCAATTGGTGCTGTGGGATGTTTTATATCCAACTGAGCTACTGCAAATTCAAGCAGACGGGTCTTCAATTTAACATCTCTTTGAAGCACAACATACTCAGGACTGCAGTATCTCTCCTTTGTGGCACTGCATATGATCATAGGATCATAGGAGATTACTACACTATCAACCCAGAGGTTATTTTAAGCCTAGCTATTTCAATCCAATGTAATACCATATAGGTACTAGTCAATAACAAAGTTTGCATTTAGTGATGACTGCCCATGTTTAGGAGGGTTGTGGGCACAATCCCCATTAAGAGCTTATGGTGCCCCATCCACTCATACAGGTTCCTCTTGAACAGTGTTATAGAGGTGCTCAGTTTCACATGAATTGGTAGCCTGTTCCAAAGATGTGCCAGTCGCTGTGAGATAAATCTGTCCTTCCAGCATGTCCTATTTAAGTCACAGGTCATATTAAAGTCCCTGGAATGGGTGGTCCTATACCCATTTGATTTATGGATATGCAGTAAGTTCATTAGGTTTGGGTCTTGGGTTGCTCTGTAGGCCAGGCATAAGTCTCCCCTAAGAAGTCTATATGATATGGAGTATAGGGACAGGGATTTTAGTTGGCCCATGTAAGGCACATGCTGGTGGCCCTTGATCTTCTTTGTTAGAAACCTCTGACGTCTCTCTAAGTGTTGTGGTTGCTTAGTACAGTACATACAGAATGGGGTATTATACTCAATTATGGGCCAGATAAGTGCTGAGTATAGGGGGATTATAACTTATTTTGCTCTTGAGGTAATGCCTTTACTAATCAAGTGAGCTAAGTGGAAAGCTTTCCTTACAATGGCAGATATGTGGTGGTTGAAGTTAAAGTTGTGGTCAACCTGTGATCCCAGGTCCCTTACCACTTAATGGGTACTTAGTGTATTGTTATTGATTTGATAGTGTGAAGGGACATTGCTTTTACTGAAGGTAATGATGATGCATTTCTTTGCATTCAACTCAAGAGTGTGACTAATACACCAGTTAATGGTCTGTGTGAGACCATCCTGGACTATACTGATATCATTTGGGGATTCAGTGATTGCACGTAGTTTGCAGTTGTCTGCAATCTTGGTCAGCCACAACCCTTTAGTTTTGAATTGAACTTCTAACAGTAGGAGGCCCAGCACTGATCCCTGTGACACCCCACTGAAAACAGGTCTGCTGGTTGATATGGAGTCACCCACTTTGATAGTGTGTGTCCGGTTTGCGAGCCAGTTGGAAACCCATATTACAATGAAGGGGTTTACATTCAGTTTGCTAAGTTTGTCGGTAATGCCTGAATGTAGGATTATGTCAAAAGTCTTTGCCAAGTTGAGATATGCTGTGTACATAGTTTTGCCTTTATCAATGGCCTTGGTCACATTTTCAAAGAAGTCTACCAGATTTATCAGTCAGGATCTGCCCGTCACTAAGCCAAATTGAGTAAGAGCCAGAGTTTGAGGTCACCTATGTCTTTATTTATGTGGTCCATAATGATATGTTCCATGGCCTTTCAGATGAGGCTGATCAGACTTATGGGTCTATAATTCCCTTGGTCTGTTGCTAGGCCACCTTTGTGGAGGGGAATAACTAGCTGTTATCCGTTCTGTAGGAACAAAGTCTGTGGCTAGGCTATGATTGAAAAGGATACTTAGTGGTGATGCTAGTTCATGTTTTAGCCTGTTTATAAGACAGCCTGGGATGTCATCTGGTCCCATAGTGGCTGTATTCTTTGTCTTGGACAGGGGTTTGAGGACCTGCTCTTCAGATATCTAAGGTGGGGGAGAGTTTGGAGGAGGGTTTGTTGTAAACTGGGAAGGGATAAGGGAGTGAAATTTTCACCAAACCTATCTGCTAGCAGGTTTACTATCTCTGTGCGGTCAGTGTGTGGGATAACATTGGCCACCAGTTCTGCACATGCTTGGTTCCTACCCTTTAGGTTATGTATATAGCTGTAAAAAGCCTTATGGGTAATCTTTGGCAGTACTTGCTAGGTTTTTCTCAAAGGAGCTCTTGGACGATTTGACAAGTTGTCTTATTTGCCTGTTAAGGCTGCGGAGGATGCTTTTCCATTGTTGGGTCCTTGTCTTTGTTTTCTAAGACAGCAACTTTTTGCATTTGTCATAGAGGTTGTTGATACTGGAAGTCCACCATGGCAGCTTGATTTTACTTGGGGCACTGGCTTTCATTTTATCTGGTACAGCCGAGTTAATGCACTTATGCAAGTGTTTGTACAGGACTTTAGTGTAAGCTTTGGTATAGTTACCACTTTCAGCTTGGGTGGGGCTTAGAATGCATGTATACCTTCACCTAGGAGGGTATAGTTTGCCTTGGTAAAGTTTATTAGTCTGATTTCACCCTTTGTTAGTTCTGGTGTTAGTATAACCAGTGTGCTCGGTAGAATTTGGATTGTCTTCAGTTTGGTCAAGTAGGCTTTGTAGGTGTCATGACCCATGGAGGGGATCTATAACTGGCAAGGACTTGAATGGGGGTTTTACTCACTGTAATCTGGACCTGAAGTAACTCCATAGAGTTGTCCAGTCTAACTAGACGTGAGGTGAATTTATCTCTAATGCAGATTGAAACACCGCCTTCTTTGGTTTTCACCTGTTCATTTTGTGGTCTTACAGTGTAGAAGGCAGTGTAGATCTGCATGGCCGGGGTACTCTCTGAGGCCTTAAACCAGGTTTCTGTGACTGCACAGACATCTACATCTTCTATTGATAGAAGTGCTTCCAGGGAGTGCAGTTTTTGGATTAAGCTCCTAGCAATTATCATCATGACCCTTATGTTTTTCTGACAGGTTAATTTCACGTCAGTAATGCTGTTTTTGACACCTTGTCTAAAAAAGCCACTATGGGGGAGGCAAGAGCCTTTACCAGCAGCCGAAAGCCTAGGGGTGCCAGGTGCAAACCATCTCTGACAAAGCAGCGAAGTTTGTCAAACATGGCTTCCCAGGTAGGCAGGAACTGGATCCCCTTGGAATGACACCAAAAACAAAACCAATTATTAAAATCAATATTTTTTGTTTATACTGTGGCATCATTCTAATTGATGGCATTATGCTGCTCAAGGATAGGGACATACCTGCCTGGGACACATACTCAGAGATCTTGACCATGTCTCTCTTCATATAGTCCAGTGAGGTACATCTCAGGTCATTCACACCAACATGAACTATGACAGAGTCATAACGGCACTTGATGGTGAGAGACCTGAGTGCATACGTGATTTGGCAAATCCTTGCATCAGACAGGCAGCTGACCATGACTTTCTCCTTGTCCAAGCAGTGAGACACTTGCAGTGTCAGTAATCAATTTATCTAGTGTAGGAATAAAACCCACAGCCTTCTGCACCAAAGCTGAGTGCACTACCCGTGTGTTTGCCAGCTGGATGAAGGTAGGGGAGCCATTGGGCTGGGTTATGTGGAGGTTGGAGAGGTGAAAGGAAAAAGACCAAAATACTTTGTCACTCTTCATTCTGACTGCACATCCTGGACTAATAATTCTTGATTATGACTCTGTGGTAAGATAACTTTCAACAAGAGTACTGACAAAAGCAGTGATACTTCACTGTAACAGAAGGTATTCTGAATGTCTTATAGATACAACACTGGTCATTGTATCTTGTTGCTTTGAAGGCTATTATGGGAAACAGTTTACCTGAAGTCTGTTGCATCTGGCCTTGTCACTTTGTACATGGAATATGAAAAGCTGTACAGTTTATAAAGAATAAGTGCATTGAGCCATTTAGCAAGCCAAGGAGCTGTTTCATGCTGTTCCTCTTATGAGCTACATCCAAAGTGCTATCATTAAAACAGCTAATTTTTTAAGTATAAACAAATGCACTTGATTCGTAAGTTCATAAGAGATTACTAATCTAATGGTTGAAGAGCCCTGACAAGTCTAGCCATTATTACCCAAATTTTACATGATTTTCAATCCCTTGCAGTTAAAGGATGGCTTAGGGATGTGCCCATGCCTTTGAGTATTTTACAGACTGTCCCTGCCCATAGGAGACATGGCCAACACCTCAGACATGAATTTAGGATTCCCCATCCATTGATCTAAACTGTGTTTGAAGAGGATCAGGGAAGGACTCTGCTTTTTGTGAATAGGAAGCCTGTTCCAGAGAAGAGCAATCTCTGAGACACATATCTATCTCTTCAGCATGTTTTGTTCATGTCACAGACCAGGTTTACATCCTTAAATCAGGTGGTCCTTGTGCATTTTGTGTTGCAAATGTGTAACAGTTCCATTAGGGCTGGATTTGAGAGTCCCTTGTAGGTTAGGCATAGATCACCAGTTAATAGACGGCAGGAGACAGAGTAAAGGGATAAGGCTTTTAGTCATTCCACATAGGACATGTTGTTTACACCTTGTATTTTTTTTCTAAGGAACCTTTGACTGCTCCAGCTATTGTAAGTGCCTGGGCAAGTAAATGCTGAAAGGTACATTATATTCAATTATTTGTCTGATGAGGGATGAGTACAGTGGGCTATCACTTCCCTGGATCTGGATGCCATGCCTTTACTTATAAGTTGTACTGCATAGACAAACTTCCTTACTACTCTGGACATGTGGTGGTCAAATTTCAGGCTACTTTCTACTTGTGTATCTAGATCTTTCAGCTCTAAGTCCATTGTTAGGATTGTGCTATTAATGTTGCAATTTGAAGGGGTATTTGACATTCCAAAGGGTATGATTATGCATTTTTTGCATTTAGTTTTGGGCCATGGCTCTGGCACCAATCATTTGTCTGAGACAGACCTTTCTGAAGAATATCTGCATCATTGGGGATTCAATGATTGCCCCAACTTGCAGTTGTCAGCAAACGCAGTCATCCAAAAGCCTTCTACATTAGCCTTGACTTCAGATAACTATATTCCAAACAGCAGAGGTTCCAGCGCTGAGTCCTGTAGTACACAACTAGTAAATGGCCTTTTGCTGATTTCTCCCACTCTATCAACATGTGTCCTGTCAGTGAACCATTTGTCTATCCATCTAGTGATGTAGGGATTTATACCCAGTTTTGTGAGCTTATCTTTAATACACAAGTGGGGGAATTGTGTCCCATGCCTTAACCAGGTCAAGGTAGGCAGTATGCACTGTTTCACCCTCATCCATGGCCCGAGTAACTTTCTCAAATAAGTCCACCAGATTGAACAGGCAAGACCTGCCCTTGACAAAGCTTAACTGGGTTTTATGCAGTATTTGGAGGATTCCTATGCCATTATTTATCAGTCAATGATTATTCTTTCCATGGCTTTGCATATAAGACTAGTCAAACTTATGTGTCTGTAATTTCCAGATGTGTTGATGGTCCCCCTTTATGCAGCAGGACGACTATTGCTGTCCTCCACTGCACAACGACAAAGCCATTCTGGAGGCTGAGGTTAAATAGAGATCCTACTGGGCCTGATAGGTTTTGATTCAAGCTGTTTAAGAGGCATCATGGGATATTGCTGGGGCCCATCAAATACAAAATTTTAGCTTTAGAGAGTGCAGCGGTGACCTGTTCTTTTGTCATGACTGGTAGAGGAATGGTGGAGGGTATTTCTTGGGGGGGGGCAACCTGAAGTGATGGGGATGTGAAATTTGAACTGAATTTACAACTCACTCTGCACATTGTTGGGGGCTATCCTTAAGACTGTGGACATAACCGAAAAAATGCCTTGTGGTTATCCTTAGCTTGAGGGGCTATTTTTTCATCAAAATTCTCTTTTGAAAATTTGAGTACTCCCCTGATTTGCTTGTTTAGACTGAAGGAGTTTTTTTCACTATTGTGCACATTTTCTCTTATTTTTAAACAAGATTTCCTTTCTTTTGTTGTACAATCTATTAACACCAGGGGTCCATCATGGTAGATTGTTTTAGCAGTTTGTCCTAGGCTTAATTTGGTCTGTAATAATGTTTCTGTGCAGTTGTTTATATGGTCATACAGGGCTTTTGTGCATGCCTTCTCAGTGCCTTCTTTGTTTTCTGGGTTTGTGGGGAGCTCAGAGATTAACTATGCCATCATTTAGCAGGCGGTAATTTGCCTTTGAAAAGTTCTTAAAGGTTTGGGGGTTAGGTGGAGGGTCTAGTTTTATATTTATTTCAAGGGAGACCACTTTGTGATCTGATCTAAAGAGTGAAAACATTACACTTGAGGTGGGTTGCAACTCTCTCGCTTAAATCTGTGAGTACCCAGTCTGGGATATTTGTACTTCTAATGGGAGTTGGGAGTGCAGACTAGCTGCTCCAGGGCATTTACATTGACACAGTTTAGAAATCTTTGAGCCTGCATGTTAGTCACCATGTGTAATTCCCAGGAAATGGAGGAGTAGATGAAATCACCCATGAGGATGTTATTGGACTAAATTGTAAGTGACTCTAGTAAATTCATGTATGAGATATGGTTTTCCTGGTTCATGCTGGGGGACCTGTAGCTAGCAAGGATATGGTAATGGATTTTTCCTTTGGTTAGTTGAACATGGAGTAACTCATGCATGTCATGCTGTTTGACAGATCCTGAGGTGTGCTTATCCTTTATGTAGATGGCTACACCTCCACCTTTTGTCCGTTCATGTGGAGTGAGTGGTCAGAATGTGTAAAAGACATTATAGTTTTGCATTGCTGGGGTGCTTTCCATGGCTTTGAACCATGTCTCAGTAACTGCACAGATGTCAGCATTCTCCACAGTGAAGAGTGCTTCCAGGGAGTGTAGTTTCTTGTTGAGACTCCTAGCACTGAGCAGTAATACCTTTAGATTATCCTGAGTAGATTTTGCTATGTTGGAAGGTTTGTCTGTTTGTCTGTTTGGCAATGCCTATAAAAGATACTGTAGGGATGGATAATGTTTTGGCCAATGTCTGAAAGTCTAGTGGCGATTGA
>NC_056751.1:429870372-429992872 GCF_019279795.1 Protopterus annectens | reverse complement strand
TGCAGAGATTTGTAGGCACAAGGGAGGCATAAAGTAAGGTGGATAGTAGGTGAGTCCTCGCTATTGTAGTTTTGGAGTGTTCAGTGAGGATTTTTTTATTGCGATAGAGTAGGCCAAGTTTTTTATGTACTTTTTTATGGTTATAGAAATATGTAGGTCAAATCTAAGGTGATTATATATTTCAACCCCTAAAAGTTTGGTATGATTTGTGGAGGTGATTGTGGTCTTATTAAAGAAGGAGATGAAGAAAGAATCAGTGGGAGGTGTGGCTCTGTGGGAGCTAAAGAGTACTAGCTTTGTTTTACTTGGGTTCAGAATGAGCCTTTGGTTTGTAATCCAAGTTTCTGCTAGGGAAAAGCATTCTTGTGTTAGGGAGTAAAGGTTGTCAATTGATTTGGCTATGCATATTATGGTGGTATCATCCGCATATTGCACTATTGTGGCTTTGGGAATACTGTTTGGGAACTGATTGGTGAAGAGGATAAAAAGAAGTGGCCCCAGGATGAAGCCTTGGGGTACTCCTAGGGAGACTGGTAGGGAGGGGGAGAGTTGGTTTTGCCACATAACAGCATGTTTACTTCCCTCTAGGTAGTTTTTCAATCAGGAGATGGCAGGGGTGGTAAGGTTTAGAGTTGCTAGTGAAAGAAGGAGTTTATTGTGGTTAACCATATCAAATGCTTTGGACAAGTCAAGGAAGGTGGCAGATACAAGGAGTCCATTGTTTCTGTAAGTATTGACAATGTTGGTGAATTCTGTTAGTGAGTGGAAGTGCTATGGAAGGGTCTAAAGCCATGTTGTTGTGTTGCTATTAGATTATTTTCTAGGAGATATTTCATTAGTTGCTTGTGTATTACCCTCTCTAAAATTTTAGATAAAGGGGGTAGTATAGCTATAGGGCGGTAGTTGAGTTCCAGGGAGGTTCCCCCTTTATGTAGAGGGGATGATAGATGATATTTTCCATAGCTTGGGTACTATACACTCGGAGATGGATCTGTTAATTAGGATGGAGACAGGATATGATATAGCTTCTGCAGCCAGGTGGAGGTATTCAGTGGGTAATTTATCTGTGGCTAGAGATGTTTTTTTGAGCTTGCAGAGTAGTCTTTCAATGGATTTGGTTGGTTCTGGGTGGAAGCTGAACTTGGGGCAATTGTTAGTTGGGGTGGGGGTTGGATTTGCAGGGGTGGGGATGTTGTCATAGGGTTGGTTATTTGCAAGGGTCTGGATGGTTTCTGTAAAGTATTTATTAAATTGAGTGGGAATGTCTTCTTGGTTGTTATCTATTTTTGGGGTTGGGGTAGTTGTTTTACCTGGTTGTAGAATACAGTTAATTGCTGCCCAAAGTTTTTGTGGGTTGTTCCTGTGCTTATCCTGTAACTTTTAGTAGTAAGATGTTTCATCTGTTTTGGTGAGTTTTTTGGCTTTGTTACATAGTTCAGCGTATATTTGTTTGCTCGATTGGGATTTACTGTTGAGGTAGTTGGTTCAGGCCTTGTTTCTTATTTTGAGGAGGGATTTTATGTCTGGGGTTACCCAGGGGGCATATTTAGTTTTAATTCTTGTTGTTCTGGAGGGGGCATGATGGTTAAGGGTGTTTAAGAAGGTAGTATTGGAATATAGTACAGCTTCATCAAGAGGTAGGTTTTTTAGGGGGGTCCAGTTGCACATTTTTAGGTCATTTATAAAGTTGGAGCGGTTAAGTGATTTTTGTCTCTAATTAGGCACATAGATATTTGGGTCAGTTGTGGTGATTTTGATCTGAGTAAGAATGTGGCTTGGTGGTCACTCAGGGTGTCTGGTAGACACCCTGCTAGAGATATCAGTGATGGGTGGGATACGAGTATCCAATCTAGAGTGGGTTGGTGTTTGGTTCTCTTGTCTGTTCTTGTGGGGAAGTGATGAGTTGGGTTAGGCCATGCAGGTTAATATGGGAGAGTGGGTTATGACTGGAACAGTTTTGCCAGTCAGTATTAAGGTCTCCTAATACTATGCTTTCCTGGGGGAGGGAGTTAGATATCCATTCTAGGAGTTCTTCTGTAATGGGGATATTGTTGTCTGGAGGGATGTAACATCCTATGATGCTGATGTGTTTACTATCATTAAGTTTTAGTTTTGTTAGAGTGAGTTCAACTTTATCGAAATCTGGGGTTGTTATGTTTACTTTCTCAAGGATGAGTATTCTGCATTTAAGCAGCTGTGCTTATTTTTAGGGAAAGTATTAGACTATTCCTTTGTAATTTCTAGAAAACAAATGTATAATGATGGCTTTTTCTTTGCAAGTAAATAGGATTCTGTATCATCTGGTTTTCAAATGTAGGTTTATTTTCAGCCATGTGATAAGGGGATTATGTCCTTCAATTTTTTTTTCTGGGGTGGTTTTTCTGGAATCTGTGTAGGAATTAATGAAACATAAGCTTTTGCAATATAAGACACTTGAAAACAAGCATAACTATTATAATCCGGGTAATAATAAGAATATCATGCACATTTTTTGAACTAAAGAATATGTTGTGGGTTATACATGTGTCTGTACTAATTATGTAAATGCATGATTTACTTTAAGTTTTTGTATGCTATATTTCTGTGAAAAGAAATTGCAGTTATAAATACTGTATCTTACTCTCTGGCATCTTACTGGATCCCTATAAAGCTATACATACATTTTAAAAGGTATGTTTTGAAGAACAAAAGTGATAAAAACAGCTCTCCTTTGCTGTTCAATCATATAAGTCTGATTACTAATGAATAGTAGTGTTTTTAGGATGAATAAGCAATCTAAGAGTGAATTAAACAGGTAAACCAGAGAGAATCTAAGAATGAATTCAAACAGGTAAAACAGACAGAGAGAGAGAGAGAGAGAAAAAGTCATTGCAGTGATATCCAAGCTAAGAAGAAAAAAAAAAAAGAAGAGGAGGATTTCATAATATAACAAGAAGTTGACAATTTTGAATGCATATGATTCGTGAAACCTCAGATCACACAGCATAGCCAGTGACATATTTTAAATTGACAGCTTAGGGGCAATGCAAGCTCTGCTAGCAATACAATGGACAGTTTTACAGATATTTTAGAGTAAAGCAATATCCTTGCCATTATCAACAACAGCATTTGCTGCTGTAGTTACAGATTATGATGTAGTTTCAGGGTAAGGTAGGTCAGGTGCTATGCTGCTTTGGCAGAGCCAAAGAGTTCAAGCAAACTGTTTCTACTACATGTGCTCAAGACACATTTGCTCGAAACAAACTCCCTCACTGCCACTTTCTCTAATTGACAAATTATCTAACTTCTACCAGCCTGGTTCCTATGCACTATCACTAAGCTAACTATCCTTCCCAGAACTCTGACGCTAACCCTAAAAACAACTTCAAAGCCTAAAATCTCCTTCACATCCCTAACCCTAATTTTGAGGTAACTCTCTTTTGCTCCCTGTACCTAAAATCCTCCCCTCCCTAATCCTAACTCTGAGCCAACTCCCAATTGTTCCCTAAATCTAAAATTCCCCTCACCTCCTCTCTCTTACCCTAACTCTAAGCCAACTCCTGATCACGCCCCAAGCCAAAAATCTTCCTCCCCTTCCTAACCCTAACTTTGAGTAATCTCCTGATCACTCCCTTAACCTAAAATTCTCCTCCGCTCCTTAACCCTAACCTAGTGCTAACTCCCCGTCATTGCGTAAACCTAAACCTAAACCTAAAATCTCCCTGCCTTCCCTAAACCTAAAGCTTCTGCCATGTTTCCCTTCCACACTTTCCAAATCCACGAGGAGAGCTTTATTGCCTATGACCGTTGCGGCAGCTGTATCCCTCAACTGACTTTTGAGTTTCAGCAGCTGCTCAGTGGCTGGAGAAACAGCTGCTCATGTCCCTGGCTCTGAACTCCTGGATTTCAAACAGCTCGGGCTTGAGCGTCTGTAAGGTTCCCAGCAAATTTCCATTTCATGTGATGAAGAGGAATGAAGAGGATGCAATTATTCTGCAATTTCTCAGTAGTTCCTGCCATTTTCTTTTAACTGCAGAGTCCTGCATTTAGCCACACAATGCAGATCAATATGCAACAGTATAAAACTGGATCAAGTGTGTGCAAACCATTCTTTTCAGAGCACTGAATTCTTTTTCAACTACAGTGTTATTATGGTGCCTATTACCAAATCACCTGTGACAATAAGATTAAAATACAAACAAGAGAATTGCTAACAATTAAGTAACACATCAATAAAATAAAGAAATATAAATACATAGCAAAACAGAATGTATTCAGTTTTATAGTCCCACACCATGCTACACTTTGAATGATTGAATGAATCAAGTAACAGCAAGTATAGATAACTGAATATCAGGTTTTCATTTACAACCATTTGCTAGTGTTTGTTATGGCATTTCTGCAAACATGTAATTGACTTTTTTTCTGTGCAACTGCTTACTGTTTCCTGCTCCTTTGTGCTTACTGTAAATCATCCCCACAAACTCTAGTACTGTCACTACACTTTCATGCAGATGCATATAATTGTTTGCTTCATTTTAAGATCAGTATATGAGGTTACTTGGTAAGATACATATTGTGGATCAGAAACATTTATTACTTCTTTTAAAATATTGCATCTATCCTGTGCTACTACTTCAAGCTTTCATTTTCAAATGCTGGCTAATATTTTTATAGCCCTACTTCCCTACTCAGCTTTTTATAACATTTCAGTTTTGGGTATTGTCCATGGATGAAAGTATGATGCAGTCCATTATGCCTTTCTGCAAAAGCATATTTTGTTTTCATTTCGAAGTCAGTCTGCTGATACTTGGCATGTTCTTATGCAACAAAACAGTGTATTATTGGATATCAAATAACATCATTCTAAAGCACATTACGGGCTTTCATTTCAAGATCATTCAGCTGGTATTTACTAGATACATTTCGGATTAAAACAATTTACATTTCCAAGTTAAATAACGCTTACATCTCATGGCACTGCTTCAGGCCTTCATTTTAATGCATTTGTTAGTGCTTTTGAAAGACTTACATGCCATTACATGGATCACAGGATCTTATATCCCACTTGCTTTAGCATTAAGAGTACAAGTGGTACATTGCTCATATTACTTCTTTTCACAATATATAGGATTGAGATTCTGTCGCTCATTTGTTTCTTCTTTATAGGTTGGAAATAATAATGCATGCACATAATTTGCAGATACAGGCTCAGAGTTTGCATCCAGGAAAGAAATCTTCTTCTATAAACTATTTGCTGATATTATTTAAGAGCTTGAGTTGCTGTGATTTGAGCTTGTCAGTACCACAGCCTATGACATGCCAGTGCATATTGCAAGCTTTTGTAATCTGAGTATGGCAGTTTTGAGTTTTTGTAGTAGGACCCTTTTAACAGGACTTGAACGCAATGTAATGCTCTGCAGAAAAGCAAAACCTTTGCATGGTTTAACTCTGCTGCACCCACTTGCTACTTTTTTTTTAAAGTCTTACTTTCACAGCAAGCTACTAAAATACATCACTATGACATGCACAAAAATAAAACTCACATCTGTAGTACAACACCTACACAACACAACAAATTCTCATACATTAATCACCACTTTCTTGTAGTTGCATTATTGAAAACATGCTACTGCATATCATTCAACAAACAGTACAACTTTATCACCTAATGCTACCCTGATATCCCACTACAAGTTAACTTATGTTGTTCACTAAGCCGAGTCATAAAACACACCAGATTAACTCTGTGGCCTTTTATTACATAATTGCCACTGACAAACAAAAGTGATGTCATAACTAATTCATATACAACATATAAACAAATATCATCAAACCATTACCTCGAACCAGTTGAAGTAAACCCGCCTGTTCCAGCTACCACTTTAGAAAAAACCTGGGTACATATTTCAAGCTACCTTGGACCTGGTGGCAAACTCACCTAACACATACAAACCATACACCCCTTGATGTGATCACCAGTCAAATCTAGGTTCAACATGAGGAGAACCAAGGCCGCTGAACAGAAACAAGGGGGCTCTCAAGAGGAGTGAAGCCATAAGGTGGCCTCCTGACCCTGCATAGAGGGTTGGGAGGGAGTGTTGTCGTGCCTGCTGACAGATCTGGCAGACAGAAGCAGAAGCACTCCCTTAAATAGAGAGTGTGCACTTGCACCCACCCATAGATGATGACTCATGGTTTACAGACAACGAGCCTTAACAATGAAGTCATCATTGTCCACTGAGCTGAGTCATAAAACACACCAAAATGACTGTGACCTTTTATTACATAACAGTCACCGACAACCAATAGTGATGCCATAAATAATTCATATGCAACATACAAGCAAATACCATCATCAAACCATTACCTCAAGCTGTCTGGCATAAACCAACCCGTTCTGGTGGCCGCTTCAGAAAAAACCCAGGTGTGTATTCCAAGCTTCCTCGGACCTGATGGTAAACCCATCTTACTCATCCGTACAAGCCACATACCCCTTGATGTGACCACTGGTCAAATCTAGGTCCAACTTGAAAAGAACCGAGGCCGCTGAACAGGAACAGGGGGGAACACAAGGGAGGTGAAGCCAAAAGGCCAAAACCAACCTGGTATGTGACATGCCTTTCCCCCAAATCAGCGGCCTCACAAATAAATCTGGGTTATGGAAAGAATCAAACTGAACTTTTAAAAACTTCTGAATAGCAGTAACCATATCCAAATTAAACAAATCAAAACCGATGTTATTAAAATGAACATTGTCCAAATCATAGAAATCAGGCTCCAGTCTGTCAATAACAGTGTGCTTAATCACCTGGAAATCAATTTGGCTAACAGCCTGCCTGACTCAATGGTTGATAAAATGCCTGACTCTCTCAATGGCACTGAACTTTCTTTTGCCTTTCCAGTACAGTCTCTAGATGATGGCAGAACAGAAGAAAATCACCATTGGATACAGCTGTTGCAAGTGGTCCATATCAAATAGGATTCTGGCCAACAGTATTTTTTTAGGGGCTTGACCCAGATCATTTCCCCAAGGTGAATTATCACAACAGTGGGCAAGGCTTCTAACATGGTAATCTTATGCCAGATTTCCCAAAATTGAAACCAGCTAAGACCAAGGAAACCAAAAGAATGAACTGTCCAATGCTTTCTATCAAAGGAACTTGCATGACCAGCCATGCGGCCAAGGCTTGAACTGAAGCTCTTTCAATAAAAGAACAGCCCAAGAGTCAAATGACCTCGTTCCCTGCAACAGAAATAAAAATTAATGCCTGATGTATGACAAAAAGGCATTATAGACTGACTTTCCAGTTCTTTGAATGACCTGCACAGAGTGCCCTTTCATGGCCAAGTCTGAGGTATGACCTATACAGAAGGAATGCGAGGAGTAACCTTGTGGGTGAATTCCTTTCCGTGCCAAGATCTGTTTAAGAAATGCATAAATCTTTGATAAGTTAAAAGGCCTGCCTGAGACCAGCATGAGAACCAAACCTAGCCTTTTCTCTTTGGGAGCAATATTATATAGCAAACTGACCCAATGCATGGGGCAAATGACTAGCCCACTCACAGTGCCTAAATGCACCTACTGTCCTTTACTATCTTGATTTGTCCTAGAATATTTTAACCAAATCATAGCAAACTCACTGTGGATGACAAGATCCTCCCAACAAATGTAAAGGAGAAGTTCATTGACATGGAAGGTACCCACACAGAATGATGTGAACAAAGTAGCTATAGAGACAAACAAGTGAAATTCACCCATGATTTTATAAAGACCTTGAATAATAAGGGGAGGGAGTTGTCTCCCAATAGGTTTTCTGGAATCCTGGGAAGATACACATATATTCTCAAGGCCCTTGAGTAACATCCTGATAACCTAATGTTCTGACACAGCCTGAAGCCCAAACAATGCTCCAAGCATCCCAAAACTACAAGGCATACTCTTGAAAGTTATATGTGAATCCCTCACAGTGGACATCATGGTGGACATGGTCATTGAAAACTGCAGAAACATATGTATTCCCCATAGCCTGGAACCAGGGATAAAAGACCTGTAGAATGTCTTGAAAACATGGAGAGATGATGAATATGCATTCCTAGTGTTACTGGCCCAAGAATTTCCCATGACTGATAATGCTAGTCTTCTCCAATTAGCCAGAATCCCACAGGAAGTGGGGTGTCCTTTGGATCCAAATTCTTGGCCAAGGAGGTGAAACCTGCTAAACTGAAATCGAGAAAGACCATCAGCTATAGGATTAAGATGATCAGGGACATGAACACATGAAAATGACAACTTAATCTATAGACCCAGCAAAACTAAAAGCCTGATGAATAAGTGGACCCACATGGACCTGGAAGAACATTTTTGAGAACGTGAACCACTGCGATATTATTTGTGTGAAAAATAATCTTTTTGTCATGAAATCTATTCTTCCATGCTAACACTGCCACCCAAATGGGAAACATTTCTAGAAACATAATATCCCTCCTCTCCCCAAACCAGCTTTTCAGCCACCTTTCATAAAACCAGCTGCCCTTGAAATTACCCCCCATACTGGACCCCCCAGCTGCATCAGTAAAAGTTCAAGGTTGGTGGCATTGGTCCAAGGGGACTGCCAAAAAGAAACTCCATTGAACTGGCTCAAGAAGGTGAACCATAACTGAAGTCATCCTTAACCCGTCTGGTCAGCCAGACCAGGTGGTGCTTGGGCCTGTTACCTTTCAATAAGTCAGATACAGATCATAAGAAAGTTCTGCCTGGAGAAACTGCCCTACAGGCAAAGTTCAGCAAACCATGTAACTGCATTATGTCTCCTACTCAAACTTTGCTGGAAATCAGAAATCTACAAATAAATTGCTGGACTTGTTGAAGTTTGGGTGGAGGAAACTTGAAGGAGTTATCAGTGGTAATGACTTAAAAACTCAAAAAAGTCAGGACTTAGCTTGGTCCTTCTGACTTGTTGTTGGTCAGAAGTAACCCCAACTTGGAGCAAATCTGCATGAAAATGGACATGCCTTCCAAGTCACCATCCTGACCCTCTCCCACTATCAAAAAAACATCTAGGTAGTGAATTACTGACTGGCAGTGGGCTCATATTTGCCAGCACCAATGCAAAGCTGTGGCAAGTAGTTCAAATGCTGCACAAGCTACAGCACACCCAATTGGCATTGCAGTGTCAAAAATATTTTCCTGTTAAACTTAAAAACTAAATAAGGCCAATCTTCTTGTCTTACAGGAAGAAGATGGAAAGCAGATTGGATCTACATCTTACAGAGCCAGGGGTCAGTATAGCCAGTGATGACCTCTGCTGCCTGGTCCAAAGAAGTGTAATGCACTTTTTTCAGCTTTGTGTCAATAAAACTCATTGACTGAATCCCCTGCTTAGTGAGACATGTAATGAAACAAACTGAACTCACCTTCCTGTTTCTTTGTTCTTGGGAACTAGGCTGATAGGGGAAATGTTAAACAAAAAACATGGAGAATGGGAAGAAAAGATCCCAATTATCCTACCAGCTCATCGCTCTTTCTCTATCAACCTGACAGCAATGTGTTCATGTCATTTGATGGACAACAAATTGTTAACTAACTTAGAATCTAACAGGGCTGTGGAGTGAATAGAAAAACCTTTGGAGAAGCCTTTAAAAATAGTGACTGTTTCCCTACGATCTGGTTAATCTGACCATAGGTAGGATAATCTATCTAGACAAATGAGGGAATAAGGTCACAGTGGTGCATTTGGGTTCCTTACCAAGGCTTCCCTGTGTCCACAAAACGGTTGCTTGTCCCAAAAGAAGGTGTTGCACCCCCACCAATCTCTCCATCTGTCTGAGATGTAGAAAAGGCCAACTTGTCCCTCGCCAACAAGCCCCAACACCTGGAAGCAGGATGACCATTCCCACATCCCAAACATGAGTGGTTGTATTTGCAAGTGTGCCAGACACATTTGCCATGATTGAATGCCCATTAAAACCATGTATTAACAGCCCCTCCATCAATGCCTGTAGTCGCTTCCATGTCCAAAATGGCATTAAGCCATATGTCAGGATGTCTTTACTCCCACCTGAGGGAGATGTTGAGGGCTTTCTTCTTCCTGAAGCTCTGATCATAATTCAACCAACCAAAACCCCCTTTCACATAGTGATCCTGCCTTATGACTACAAAATAAGCTAATAGAGGCAATGTTTGGGTGGGGTCCTTCTTGATCACACCCATAAATACCACAAAACCTAGAGACCGATTATCCCAGTTCCTGACCAGTGTCCAGACTGATGCCTTCTTCCCAAAGGCAGCTAAGGCTGCCATGAAGACCTTGTTAGATGTGTTGTTGGCATCCAGTATGCATTTAAATCACTCATTGTCCATTAGACTGATGATGTCTATAAACTTTTCTTTTATAATCTTATCGTTGACCTTGGTGGTAACATGTGCTCTGATGTGAGAGCCAGGTGAATTGGAACCTTTAAAGCCAAGGGTAGTCGTAGGGGACAAGAATTGGGGGATACACTCATCCATATGAAGTGGGACTACCCCCTCTGAACCACTGACCTCTTCTGACCCCTATGAAAGTTGGGTAAAGATAACTGCACAACCCAGTCGACATCAATACCTACTCCCTCTCCAGAATTCAAAGCTGTAGAGGCAGCAAAGTTTCTTTTCTTGAATGCCTTGCACAGATCGCATATCAATTACAAGTATGAGACAGAGTATAGAGACAGGGCTTTAAGGCAATCAGTATAGGACAATGTATTTATATCCTGGATTTTTCTGGTAAGGAACCTTTGTGAGCATTCCAGCTGTTGCATATATCTGGTCTGGTACATGCTGAAGGAAGCATTATACTCACTGATGGGTCTATTGAGAGCTGAATAAAATGGGAGTATGACTTCTCTGGACCTGGATGCCATGCTCTTAATTATACATTAGGTGACATGGAATGATTTTCTTACTACCTTGGCCATGTGTTCGTCAAAGGTCAGATTACTGTCTACATATGTCCCCAGATACCTGACTACCTTGTAAACTTTTAGGAAGTCTTATCACTGGAATAATTAGCTTCAGTGGCAGATTTTCCAAAAGGCAATATGATGCATTTCTTAGCATTGAGTTTTAGTCTGTGACTTTGGCACTGATCATTTGCCTGTGTTAAACCCTGTTGTAAAATGTTTGTGTCATGGGGAGAATCTGTGATAGTTCCCAATTTGCAGTCATCTGCAAACTTGGTCAACCAAAGGTCCTTGACATTAGCCTTTACCTCTGAGAAGTAGATGAGCGGTCCAGCATGGAACACTGATGTACCCTGCTGGTGACTATTCTTTTAGTGGAGGTGTTATCACCAATCTTGACTTCCTGAGTCCAGTGGCATCTGTATAGTTCTAGAATTTAGAGTGCCATCTCAAGATATCATGCCTTAATTCTCAAGCAAACCATGCGGTAATCCCAGAAATCATTCCTCCACTGTAAGTAAAGGGCTTGACAGAGGGATATCCTCTGTCCTTTCCAAAATTATGATGTGTGTCTTCTCTGAAGCCCTTTGTAGCATGTTATTTGCATGTTTGCGATACATGCATACACTTAAGGGATTGGAAAGACACATGTATATGCACAGATATAGCTACGTCACAGCAAAAGCAGGTTGGCACAGTAGGACATGACTGGGTGCTCTTGGATGGGTAAATTATGGGAGCCTCATAAGTTCTGCAAACTGTCTAGAGCTGCATGGCTGTAGAAGTTGCAGATGTTCTAGGCCATTTGGCTGCCATCACCTGCTAGATTTGTTTGTGAGCATTTGCAGGAGTATAATAGAGTATGGCAGGTAGTGCTGCAAAGGTTAGGGATGTTTAACATGGGGGGGTGTCTATCCTGTGACAGCAATCTGTACAACCCTGCTAGGTTTGCATGTAAACAACTCCATGAATGCTATAAGATACAGCTGTAGGTACCTGTTGTAGTGTAAGTAATACTGCATATTTTTTTTTTATTTTAACAACCATTCAGTCAAAGGTGACATTGAAAAGGTAGATCTTCACCCATGTCAGACTGATAATATATCTCTTACCACACTTATATAGAACCCTCTGTATGTTTTGCAAACTATATCCTATGTACTTACTGCTTCTGGACTGGGAGAGATGGAATCCAACTGTTGAAGTAAGTCTGCTGCTTGCTTTCTTGTTTTTCCTAGATGTGTGTATTTGCATCAAAAATTATGAATGGCCTGTAAACTTTATGTATAAATATTAGTTTGTACATTATTTATGCTAATGAGGCTATATTTCACCTTTGTTTATGAATTGTTGAGTTTTGTAGAAACACATCAGGGACATGAGAAATACGTACATTCAGGTGCATATCACTATCATGTCACACATGCTTACTCATGTGGGTCTATTTTACAACACTGAAAGAGCTAATCACCGAACACCATTTCAATGACACATAAAGAGTGAACTACTAGTTAAGCAAATGGCCCGATCACTGATTTTTTTTCCTAGGGAAAAAATCGCTTGGCCAGTGTCATAATTTGCCATTTTCTCTACTGTATTGTGATCTTGGAGCTGGTATATTTAGTTAGGGGGGTGTGGGGGGTGAAGTCCCCCACTTTATAATGTTTGAGCTGGTGTGTTGTGTTTGGTTGGCCTGAAAATTGTTTTCCCTAGGAAAAAAATCAGTGATCTGGCTGTTCGCTTAACTTGTAGTGTCGATGAAACTGCGTTCGGTGTTTAGCCACTTCAGTGTTGTAATATAGACCCCACTCATGCATGGAAGCTGAAAATGTACAAGCACTGCACATTGACAAGGCACTTGGGTTCACTACATACAGTTCAGAGTCCGAATTAGGAATAGATTCTTATGTTGACATTTTTTTAGCTAAGCATTCACGAGGGTGACTGTTAATACTAATATCTCATGGAGACCACCTATCTGTTATACAAAACTTAGAAAATGATGTTCTGTCTTATACACAGCCCTTTCATGGAATGACTGCTGAACCCTATACAGGTTCTTTCAGTAAGGTGGAAGACCTGCATCCCCCGTATTTGTAAGCAGTGCAGGAAAGGGTACAATAGCCTGCATTGCCATTGCCCTGAATGTCCTTATTCGTTGAAAGCATTGTTAAGACAAGGACATGCCAACTGGCATTGTAATTATTTGTTATGTCTGCTGTGAACAGTGCTGCATTTAATAAATATTTTTGATATTTATAACAGGTGTTTTCCTGATTCTCTGTTTGTATTTGGTCAGACATATCTCAGGTTTTTCAGCTTTGCCTGTTGTGAGCAATTATGTAATTGTGTGTGTGCTTTTGGCTGCAGTTGTTCTGCTATGGCATTATTTTTATTGTGGAATTGTGAATAGATTTGTGACCCTAGGGAATACTGGACACCATTCCAGGCATCTACTTCATTTTACATAGGTATGTTTAGAGTAGCTGTTCTGCTTCACTGCAACTAAGGGCATATGTGTAGCTGCCATTGCTTATGTTTATATAACTGTGGTACTGTTGACTGCTGGTCTGTAATGGAGCTACTGACTGCCTTGCTATTTCTTTGCATATATGCAGCCTATTATAGCTTTATGTTGGGTTTTGAGAATCATTTAAGGCTTCTGTTTGCTTGCGCATGTGTGTATACAGAGCTGTATTGTGGCACTGCTATCTATATATTCCCACATCCATGTGTGTTACATAATTGCTGGCATATCCCTTTTGTCTTTCGGCACAGACAAAGCATTCAGAGACCATGCCAGCTGTCATGGGAGAAAGCAGTCTTCAGTAACAAAGGATTTATGGACATCTGTGTCCTTTCCTGGATTATATCTGCTGTATCATCTCATGGTCTTCCTCACTAATATCACATTTTCCACTAATCTCCCTTTTACAATTCAACACGGTCCACATGAGGTGTGTCAGCCTTGGCTGAGGGTGTGGCTGAGCCTGATGAAGAGGTTGAGAGTGCCGTACCTGGAAAGTGTTCTGTTCCAGCATTGAAAAAACATCCCACCTCACTGGCCTGGTTGCACTGGAGCTGGAGTACTGGGTCACCATGGAGAAACCCTTTTGCAGAGGACAGCAGACCCTTGGACTAGTTGGTCAATAACATCAGGCTTCCAGTGGTAGATGTGATCTCAGCAGTAAATATATCGAACACTACCACCTAGTCAGTTATACTAATGTCCTCCTGTACTAGTCCTCATCTGCCAGGCTGCCTGCATCCCCTTCTACTACTAGCTATTTACCTACCTTTTTATTGGAAAAGCTCACTCAGATACTGTCAGTTGCTTATCAGGGGCCAGAATCCACCAACCTACACATGCACTTAGGTCACTGGACCACAAGTACCAGTATGGCTCAGTCATAGTCCATATGGGCATATATAACCTGAGATTTACCTCCCAGCACTATATGAAGAGTGACATCATGGAGCTCTTGGAATATGTGTCCCAGGCTGGTATGAGCCTAGCATTGAGCAGCATTTTAGCTTTTCCATGGATGATGCCACAATATGAGCAGAAGATGAGTGACTTTAATAATTGGCTTAGTTTCTGGTGTCATTCATAGGGGGCACAATATTTGTAAGCATGGAAAGAGATGGTCAACAGACCATGCTGCTTTGCCAGGGATGGTCTGCACTTTTCCCCTCTAGGCTTTTGAATATTAGCTAAAATGTTGTCTTTTCCCACAGTTCTTTTTAGGCAATGTCAAACTGAAAGTACTTCCAACATATCAAATCCACACCAATAAAATGTAAAGGTTCTGCTGTTCAATGATAGGAGTCTAAACAAATAAATTCCACTCCCTACAAGCTCTCCTCACCCTAGCGAATGCTGACATCTGTGCAGTCACTGAGACATGGTTTAGAGCCATTGACAGCACTCCAGCAGTGAAAGGCTATAATGCCTTTCACACAATCAGGCCAGCTAATACATAGATAGGGACTAAAGGTGGAGGTGTCTCAATTTACATAAAAAAGTAAACATACTTCAAGGCTGGTCAAACTGGACAATGCATTTGAGATTCTCCATGTTCAAATCACCATAGACAGATTCCCATACCAATTCCTTGCTAGCTGTAGGTCCCCCTCTATGACCTAGGAAACCTAGAACATGTACTTAAACTTATTGGAAACACTTACCATCGAACCCAATGCCATATTCATTGGTGACGTTAATTACCCCACTATTAACTGGGAATTATATATGACACCAAACATACAGGCACAGAGATTCCTGGATTTTGTAAACTCCATGGAGCAGATTGTCAATAAACCAACCTGGGGTGCAAACATGCTGGATCTGGTCTTCACTAATATGGGAGGGTGCTGCACACCCCTAGTATAATGTCTTCTCTGGTAAGGTGAGACAACAAACTGGTCTTCTTTGAAGTAAAAATAAAACCTGGTACCCCAGCTAACCCTGGACTATTCAGGAACTACTGTAAGATTAACTTTCTACTATTAAGTGATGACCTGGCAAAATGTCAATCTAACATAAAATCTAAGAACACTGATGTCTATGCAGAACTGTTCTCAGAAACCCTATACAATCATATTAATAGCAGCATAGAGGCAGCTGTACTCACCAGGAAGGAGTACAGAACTAACTCAAAAAATAAGCCACCCTGATGGCTGTATAATAGAAGGAAGAAATTCATGGCACAAATTCAGAGGTGCAGCACCCAGCATGATAAAAGCACTCTCATCAAACTAAACAAACAACTCAGAGGACAAATAAAGTCCACCAAAGCCAGATATGAGGTGTATTTATCCTCCCAGGACAAGGGCAATCACAAATCATTATTTAGCTATCTCCACAACCTTAAGGTCAGTACACAATTGTGTGCAAAGCTCATTGTTAATAGAGCCACCTATTCTGAGCCAGAAGACATAGAAATAAATACTGGCTGGCAAATTCAGGCCCAGCTTTATCGCTTTCTCCCCCTCAACCTTCCCTCATAAAATACCACCAAATATAACAACCCCTACTATCTTTCTCAATCTGGGCATACTGTATTTCAGTTTGGGTAAGAGTTCTCGATGCATAGGCAACAGGTTGATCCTCTTGTAGAATGAATGCACCAAGACCAAATTTTGAAGCATCACAGGAAAGTGTAACTGGTTTGTGAACGTCATAGTATCTGAACGTAGGTGGACTAGCAATTCTTTGTTTCTGGACATCAAATGCTCTTTGGTATTGCTCCAACTAAAACCAGGATACATCTTTACGTGTCAGCTCTCTGAGTGGAGCTGAAAGTTGGCTCAAGTCTGGAATGAACTTTTCTAGGTAGTTGACCATGCCAAGACAATGCTGCAGGGCTTGAACATTGTCTGGAGCTGGTAGCTCAAGAATGGCTGTTTGTTTCGAAGAGTCGGGTCATAAGCCTGTACTAGTAAAAAAAATGACCAACATAAGTAACTTCTTGTAGCCTAAATTTGCATTTGTGTGGATTGAGCTTAAGATTCACTTGATGTGCCCTTGCTAGAACCTTTCTGAGGTTTCTGTCCAGTTCAGGTTCATCACAACCTCATACTAGTATGTCGTCTACTGTGATAGCACAAGGATACCCAGAAAGAAATTTGCTCCATTGCACATTGAAAGACTTTACTTGCAAAATTTATCCCAAAGGGCATTCTCAAAAATCTGTACCTGCCAAATGGAGTACTGAATGTAGCGGGCAATAAGGATTTTTTTTCAAGCTGAATTTGCCAAAATCTAAGGCAAAAAAAAAAATACTGGCATTTGGCATCAAGGCTGTGACTTCCTTGAATGTGTGCATTGGATGATGAGGACTTTTTAGTACTTTGTTCAAATCTTAAGGGTCAATACATATTCTGATATCATCTGAGTTTTTCTTATGAGCTACCACCATGGAAGATACCCATTCAGTTGGAGTTTCTACTGGACAAATCACACCTTGTCACACCATTTTATCTAACATGGTTTTGACTCTGTCTTGCATGGCTATTGGAACTTTATGTACTGGCCTGATAACTGGACTGACCTCTGAGTCTAACTTCATTGAGTACACAACTGGAAGTTTGCCTAGTTTTTCTTGGAACAGATCAGCATAGGTAGAAAAAATGTGCTGGGCAAAATTATCGTAGTGTTCTTTTAAGTTAACATGGTGGACTTCCTTATTAAATGAAAACAGTCCTACTTTCAAACTGATTCTAAGCCCTAATAATGACTGGATATGCCTCTTGACCACATAAAATAAGTCATAGCTTCTTCCAGCAGAGTAACATGAAAGCACTACTGAGCCTTCTGTTTGAATTTTTTCACCTCCATAAGCAATAAGCTTCACACACCTTGCCAAATCAAGCCTTTCACCTTTTACACTCTAGCAAATGTTCTGCAGACATAGCATTGCACTTGGAACCAGTGTCAAATTTGAGTGGATTTGCCAATTAGCCCAACAGTACAAAATACTTCATTCTTTGCCCTTAAATTTACTGCATTGACTGTTTCATGAAGCACTGACACACCATCAACATAAAGCGTAGGGTTGCCACTGTCTAACTGATCAACTAATTTCTGAAAATGTTCCCTTTTGATAAAAGAATGCAGGCTTTTTGATTTACAAAATATTTTGAAATGATTTAAATTACTGCATTTGTGGCAGTTGACCCAAACTTTAACATTTTTCTCATTTAGATTCATGGCTTCCTCTATAATTATGACAGTTGGCAATGACACTGAGCTGTGACCCATGCTTTGAGCTTGCTGACTTACTCTTATGCCTCACTGAGACTGTACAAACTCTGGAATATGATAGAAAGTTCTGGGGTTTACCAGTGAGTGCTGCAGGGGTTTCAGTTGCTGTCATGTGCTTGGGCTTGTTTCTTTTAACCACGTACTACATACTATCAACATGAGCTTAATCACTGTGCCTTCTAGAGCTGCTCTCATTTGTAAGCATATTTGTGTGCTTTTCTGTGAGCTCGTATATCTGACAAATCCCAATGGACTTATTCAAAGTTAAATCACTGTCACAAAACAAAATCATTCCCACAGCATCATCTTTTATGCCACACACAAGTCTGTGTGGGGGTCTGAATGGAGAGATGAAAATCAGCAAGCAAAGGAGAGTAGTAGTGCTGAAATTGAATTCATCCTCAAGTCATGGTGAATACCTTCACAAGGTGGACCTTGTTTTCACAAAATCTCACTAAGGTGATACTGATATATGGACCATATTTATATAGCATATATCATGGACAGAAGTAGGTCAAAAACTAAAAAAGAAAGCTGGGTGCACAAGACCCAGGATAAAAAAGTGTCCAATCCTGGTAGGTGCACTGGTGCCAGGACTGGAAAAGATAACAGTGAAGAATCCTCAAAATACGGAAACATTACTACAATAGGGCCAGGTCAGACCCAAAGGGAGGATGGCCCCCCTGTTGTAGAAGGAAGTAGCAGTCCACAAAAATCACAAAAACTGATAAGCCAAAGAAGAGCTATAAAGATGATAAAGTGGGCTATTTAGGATAAGAAAGAAATTATGTATTGTTACTATTATGCAAAAAGCTCAGAATTTCCAGACACAAGATATACAAAATGATTAAGAAAAAAATTAGAGGAAAGAAAAATACTTCCACAAGAAAAACTATTGGAAGCTTCAAATGAAAATTTGTGTTCGTTAATACAACAGATTTGTGAAAAGCAGTATATAGATCAAGAAACCTTGATCTGTTTGGAAAAAAAAGAAGCATCTCAGGAAGGTGGAAAATATAAACAACAAAACCAAGAGTTATTTCAAAAGTATAAAAAAGAAATATGGACATGGTAAAGAAAGAGAGATTTGATATGGTGCAATATTTATGCAAAGGAGAAAGCCAAATTAATCAATGTAAAGAATGCAGCCCCAAGGATATTCGAAGAAAATACAGGCAAAGGCATCCAGATATGGAAAATTTCACAATAAAAATATAATATCAGAAAGAGGGAATGAAGAAAAGGAGATTAGTAAAGTAGAAATTAAAAAAAAAATAGAAGCTGAAGTTAATGGAATGCCTGTGAAGTGAAGGATTTGGTGTAGAATGTCTAACACAGGTTACATCACAGCAGAATGGATTGTGTCCCCAAAGCAGGGAGAAACAGGAAGAACAGGAAACATCTAAAGAAGAAATATGGAAATGGAAAGAAAAAAAAAGATTTAATATGGTGTAATATTTATGCAAAGAAGAAAGCAAAACTAACCAATAGAAAAAGAGCAGCACCAAAGATATCTGAAGAGAAATACAGGCAAAGGAATCTGGACATGGAAAACTTTACAATACAAAAAAATAAAAAGACAAACCCCTGGATTCACGAAGCCTCCGTGTAAGACTAAATAAGTCTTACTCGGAGGCTGCAGTCAAACGGTATGACATCAGCGTTCCATGAATATTCATGAGGGCACGCTGACTCTACCCCAAGCCTAACATGGACTGTGCAGGCAAGCAGAGGGCGTGTCTGACTGCCGAGCAGTCTAAAGGTCCATGCCCCTGCAAGTGTGTGAAATGCAAAATGTCAACACACAAGAGCAAGTCTGCTCAAATGTTTATGTACCCAACACCACACTCCCTGACATTGTAAACCCCCAGCACAGTTATAAAAAGTAAAACATTAAATTTTTTTTCTAATTCCCAATATAGCTGCCCGTATTTGCGCATGTGTGAGCGAGTGTGCCCATTGCTTAGCTGCAGTTAGCAATCTCGACATGGAAGAGCATAATAAAGAATGTGTATGCAAATTACACCAAATAGTAATAGCGTAGTGGTAGAGCATTTGCACAAAGAGGAAGCATTCACGGTTCGAGTCCCACCACTTCCCTTCCTATTTTATGTTAAAAATGAGTATATGAAATAATTCCTGACAGATATGATAAAACTTTTACTAAAAAGCATTGAAATGGCCTATGTGTCAGTGAACAAAATGTAAATTTATAAAGGAACCTGACATATAATTGTCCGCAGTTAAGCAGCGCTTTACCCAGCGCAATGTAGATGCCCATAGCTAAATCGCTCTTTACCCAGCGTAATATAGTTGCCCATAGCTAAATCGCGCTTTACCCAGCACAATGTAGTTGCCCATAGCTAAATAGTGCTTTACCCAGTGCAATCGGGTTGAGCGGAGGTGCGCACCGCACCAACCAGCGCACCATCGGGCAACATGGAGCAACGTAGAGCAGAGTTGCTTAAACACAGCCACACTCCCTTGCCTGTCTGGACAGTAGTAAAATAAAAATCAATGATAAGGTTTGAACCCAGGACACTGTGCACCATAATCAAAGAGCAGGTGTGCAGTCAGCCGAGAATTTTCAAAAATGGCTAATCACAAAAAAGTGCGGGAAATGTGGCATATTTAAGCTTCATAGGTGGGAATACTCACCATAACTGATTGTAGCTCCCATCTGCAGTTAGAATGTCTGGTGCTGGAGAGGGTACTTGCTTTAGAGCACAACGCTGGGGCATCGAGGAGTCAAGATACATGGTTTGGCTCCTAGTCCATCAGCATGAGATTCGGCTCCTGCAGGGCCAGTTCCAAGAGATGGAGTATAAGGCAGAGGCTTGGAACCGGTTGGCTCATGAACTCACCAGTGCCACAGGCATCCCTCAGACTGCTGAGCAGGTCCATCACCACCATGCAGATCTGAAGAGACTGAAGCAGGACCTTCTGAACCAATGGATCCAGGAGGCCCGTCATATGCATGATGCCCCACTACTAAGTAGGTAGCCATGGAATGCAGTATGTAAGACATGCTAATATAGTCTAAATAATGGATAGGTATGTCTCAATATCCCTTCATTTACTTCACAGCTGCAGGTGTTCATGCTGTGAATCAGCAAGCATATGCAGATAGGCTGCTAAGGCTGCACCACCAGGCAGGTTAGTAATTATTTTGCATGTATTGTTACATGATATATGTGAGTGAGCATGACAAAAGTGTTGTAGCCCAATAATACAGCAATAAAATGTCCTGAATAAATCCTCTGCATGTACTGTTATATAACAAAAGTCAGTGAGCCAGAAATAGAGTGTACTAACCCAGCAATCAAGGTAAAATAAGTCTGGAATACTATCTCTGCATGTACTGTCATAACATATAAGTGAGCAGGCCTGAAAAAGAGTGTTGTAACCTATCAATAAATGTATAATATGTCCTGAATATGTCTTCCGTATGCACTGTAATATCAAATAAAGGAGAGAGCCTGTAGAAAAGAGTGTTCAATGTAATTAATAAAGGTATAAAACTTGGAGTGTGTCTGTGTCACTTACTTTGAAATGTTGTTGTACCCTTGCAGTAAATAAATAGTACTGTTGTATTAGGTGCTGTCAACCCACAGTTGTGCAGTCCCATAAGAAGTGGATGAAGGAAGTGGCAGTAGCTGTGAAGCATATAACATTTATTCCCTGAATAAATCCTCTGCATGTTACATATCATAAGTCAGATAGCCAGGAATAGAGTGTAGTAACCCATGAATAAAGCTAAAATATGTCTGGAATACTATCTCTGCATGCACTGTCATAGAAAGTAAGTGAGTGAGCCTGAAAAACATGTTGTAACCCATCAATAAAGGTATAATACATCCTGAATAGGTCTACTGTATGCACTGTAATATCAAATAAAGGAGAGAGCCTGTAGAAAATATTTTTAATGTAAATAAGAAAGGTATAATACTTGGAGTGTGTTTGTGTCAGTTACTTAGAAATGTTGTTGTACCATTGCATTAAAGAAAATATTACAGTTGTATTAAGTGCGGACAACCCACAGTTGTGCAGTGTCATATAAAGTGGATGAAGGAAGTGCCAGTAGCTGTGAAGCATGTAACATTCCTCAACAGTTGTTAAATGGCTGACATGCATAAGTAAATCTGGCACACGAGTAGCTTGTCAAGGTGTTCCCCAGAAATGTGAGTGTGCTACCTGAAAATGTAGGGTTGTGCAGAAAATCAAGTGAAAATATCATGTGAACACATCCAGATGTGCAGATACATAAATATATAAATAAAATACAAGTATGTAGCAGTAACATCTGCATCTTGGACAGTTACTATGTCAGATATAGGTCAGGTATATAATGAACTAGCCAAACCCATAACACAATCTAATGCATGTTGCCTAGTGTAAAAATACATGTAGGGGATATACACCTGCAGTCAATAGGAATGTAGTGTAGAGTTAAAGTACTAATAAGATGTTAATGGATGTTTCTTTTTACACCCTACTCCATGTGCATAAACAATGCAATTCCACACCTCAATGGGTATGTCTAATCTCATAACATTTGTTGGGCATATGTCCTATTGTTATATAAAATCTGCATTTACTTTGATGCATGTCCCCTGTTAAAACACCACAATCTTGGTGGCCTGTTGCCACCAATCATCCCTGCATGCTGTTGTAATGTCCACTGTCGTTCAATTTATGCATGTGTTATGCTTGCTGTTCAACTGTTGTAATCCTGGTGTGTTGGGTTAATGGGAATATTACTGCATGCTGTTACAACTAATTTGGAATGCTGTTGTCTATGTTGTAATTAAACACACCTAATCACAGAACGTATGGGAAGGCCGGTCCCAGCAGACCCACCTGTCTCTCCTCAGTTGGCAATTGCACCTGGCACCAGCAGGTCTGGTGCCCAGCCCGGGCTACCCTCCTCCGTTGGTCCTGTGCCACCTTTGTGTGGAAGCACTGCAGGGGATGGGGCTCGTCCACCCCTGCAAGCGTGGGCAGAGAAGGGCTTCCTGTCACCCTCCGAAGGGTCCAGGTTGTGGTGCGTAGGGAGATCTAGCATTTAGTCACTGATCCCATATGCCAGCTCGAGGCAAGAGTGGCATGACTAGCAGGTGAGCCTGCCCCTCCTACACAGCCCCAGCACAGCGTCCCTCAGGTCTGTGAAGGTTCAGTGGTGACTGCCCATGGGTGGGGATCTCAGTTCCACTGTTACCATCTGTGGGCTCATGGGCTTGTGATTTCCAAACATCCATCCCCGTCAATTGTGTTCACCCACCCCATGTGTCATACTTCGCCCCTGTATGCATCTTGTTTGTCTTGTCTGTTTACCTACCCAACCTACCTCCCCAAATATACCTACTTCCTCTACCTCACTTTCCACTCTCACTTGAAAAAAAAAAAAAAAAAAAAAAAAGGGCAATCTGTACCCACAAAAAAATTACGCCCCATACATAGCTGCCCATTTTGCACACATGTCCGCTGGACATGTAAACTGATAATTATAATTGGCAGTACACATACTTCGTTGTCCTCACCCCTCTCTCAGAGGTGGAAGGTTTCAAATTTCACTCCAAATTTACAACATATGCACAGCTGTTGCTGGTAAAGAAATGGGCAGCTATGGACCTTCCCTACACCCGTCCTGCACATCCCAAGCTTGTTTTCCTACTGTCTTTCCCTCTTTGTGCCCCCTTTTTCACCACTTTCCTATCTCCCCATTTTCTTTTCTTTCAAAGAAATTAGCGCGGGGGTTAGTGGGAGTAAGCACTTTTAAGCAGTAGTAAGTGGGTTTAAGCGAGTGTGAGCATGTGTGCGCTTAGCTAAGCATCGCTAAGCATCGCGCAAACCCATGCAAACCTGCTTACAACTGCTTAAAACTGCCTTAGTCACTCTGTGTCAGGGCCCTTGTTCTGCTCAGCAGCAAAATAAAATACCTCTGTCAGTCTCGAACCCCAGACCTTGGACACATTAGACTGCATGAAGTACCACTAAGCCACAACAGATATACAATAAGTTAGTGCTGCAAAAAATATATCCTGCATTACAATGAGTGAATGTAAATGAAAAATAGGAAGGCCATAACACAAAGCTTGTTCTGTGGATCTTTACCAGTAATTGTTGTGGAAATGCATTACACGAGTGTGATGTGAGAAGCAGCCAATCAAGCAGAAAATAATGTTACAGAGGCACTTTACAACCCCCACACAGTATCATAGCAGGACAAACACTGGCATATCTGAGTAGGGCAGAGGCCATACCTCCTAACTGTGTCAACTGTCCAGGGATGACCCTGATTGTGAAACATATTTTAGCTGTGTCCCTCAGAATCCCTCAGAAAAGTACTGATGTCAGTCAGAAAGGTGGGCTATTACACAATGAATACTGACAATAATAACAGTAGACACCGCTTGTATGTCATGACAGCAGTACTAATCCATATGCACTGTTTCACTGAAGTCTACACCTACTGTCCTTATTATGTGTAAGGTGTACCTCACTTTCAACTACCTATCCCTGACTCCATGCAAAGATGTATCTGAGTGTTCCATAGGCCTGGTAGAGGCACAAACAAACAGGCATATAGGCTATACTACTGTTACACATTCTGCAAATAGCTTTGGTAGGACCTCCACAAGCATACCCTTATGTAGGAGTACAACACAGAAATACCAATGGATGTAGCCATGTACTGGTAGCAACTGACTGTAGCAATGCCATTGTACCAGTGCTGAAAACACCTGTGAGTTGCACAGACAAAGAATGACAGTGTAACCTCTGGCTACCATCTGAGTAGGTTCACAGTTGGGAACTATGCAGACAGACGACCTGCCCTGATAAACTCACAGGTACACACCAATCCTGCAAGTCCAGTAAGATAATATTCACACATTAATGCATAATGCTCTTTGTATGTAAGCACCCCCCCCACAATTAAAAGATACACATGTGTTTAGGGTCTACCAAGTGTGTAGGTAGGCATACTCAGTACTGGAATTGTCCAGTTGTCCTGCTAACCCTGTGCTAATGTCAACACTAAAAAACACAAACCCTGCAGAAGTGAGTACATTAATATTCCCAGTATAACAGTTCACAAACAGTTCATGTGCCAAGAGAATACGTCTCAATAACTACATTCATATGGCAGTTAATTATATGAGTAGAAAAGAAACTACATAGTCACATAAATGTTGTGTAAGCATTTGTAGTGGTGAGTAAAACTCTACACTGATAGCTCAGTACTGGAAGTGGCAACAGTCAGGTCTGAGTACAACATGTACATCAATGTTTACACCTCTAGCTTCATTTATAAGATGTATACCAACCTTCTGACTTACACAACAGTGTCCACAGCAAACAAGCATGGGCCCCACTCTGTAAATCTGAAAGGGCTATGCCTACATACCTTAGCAATTTATAGCATTGGGTTGCTATGACAGTGAGTACTGCAATTACCACTCAGCAGGCTGTATGCATTCACGAAATGCTGGGCATTAATTAGTGTAGAGGGCATCACATGCACATATGCAGATACCTATAAAAGAAGATTGTACTTGCTATCCCCACATGCAATCATTACATTGCACGTTCAAGTCAGTGAACAGCTCCTAGCACGTAAGAAAAAAAAAATAGGTAACAAATGTATATACCTAAACAAAACTAAGGTCAGCAATTAAGACAAAAAAAAAAAAAAGCACAAAGCAAACAAAAGTACTTAATAAAAAAAAAACATCAAAGCATACACAGACGGACCTGAAAGGGACATACAGGTATGTAACAGTTTGTAGCTACCGGCAAGTAGTAGATGTGTATGAATAGTACTGTAAATCCTCTGAAACATGCATATGTGGCAGCAGTAGGTATGTATGCACTGATGCCATGCATAAGTATTGCCATGGAGAAATTGGTGTGTAGCTGTGTGCAGTGGGACATAAGTGTGACATATGTAGCTCAGCAGTACATGTCAAACATCTGAACACGTTATCTATGGTCTATACAGTACTGCATTTAATGGCAGTTTGGGGGAGTAGTGCAAACACCTATATAAACTTGGATGTCACAGAGTAAGACATGCATGATAGTCACATAATGCGTAGCTTAGCACTGGCAGCTGCTGTAGCAGGCTAGTATAGTAATGTATCATTTGCAGCTATGTATACCCTTGTACTATTACTGTATGCACACATGTGATAACTGTCCTTGTTGTAGCAAGGCCCAAAAGGTAATCCTTGAGGTGTACGGACTTACAACAGTGTGGACCTTGTGTCTGTATGGCACACACATATGGCGAGATACATATGTGTCTGATTTATAAGCATCTGAACATGTGCACAGAGCAAGGGACATATTGCAACTGTTTGTGAAGTGCGGACATTTATATGTTGGTGCAGGTTGTTATGTGCATATTTATATGTAGGTTGTAGTGTGTGTCAAACAAGACAGCATACAGTGCTGGCATATGACATGTGTTGTACAAATGCAGTGGGTATGATTTGTTAGGTATATAGTCTTCCAGATAGGGGGTCCTGCTAAAGATATATGGGCTGAGAACACCTTCTATGCAGTCTGCACAAGACTGTGCAATATCATTACATAACTGTATCCCCCTCACCCTTTGCATAATTGATATTCCCACCATGAAAGGTGGACTGCATATGTGCCGATATGCATATCTATGTGTACATCAGTGGATGTTCATATGTACGCTCCAGCTGAATGTTGTACATGTATTGCCATCTCTGTAGTTAAAAGCCCTGTACCCATGAACTACCACATAGGTGGTAGTCTACTCAACACCGAAGGTGTGATAAGAGACTATGGGACACAGGTGGACAGTAGTGTCCCTAATGATAATCACTGTGCCACACTAGTCATGTAAACTGAGTACAGTCCACATGTCATCAGTAAAGGTGTGTCATCCATGGAAACAGAGGTCAGTGTTCCACTCTACTCATCAGTCATAACACCCATCATAGAGTACAATGTCCCTGTTGGTATGTACCTCAGAAGACATCCACAGCAACAGTAGATGCCAGACACACACCTCACAAAGAGTATTACTGGACTCAAACAGATGCCCTATGCTGACTGTCTTACAAAACAACAGGTACACTGTGTCGATTACCACCTACCCAGAGGCTACCTCTGCCTAACATACAAAGCTATGGCAAACCCAGAGGTGTTGGACGTGCTCCATGTAAACACATGGAACTCCAGACAAGATACACACTCTACTGATCTAAACCTTGTAATTTAAAAAGCGGAACATGCTCAAGTGACACATTATCATCACAGACACATACCATACTGTGGAACCAACTACCTATCAACAGCAAATGAAGGTCCTTATTAGCAGTTGCCATGGATGATCATGATGATTGGATGTGAGATAGGAAACACAACCCGGTAATCACCTCTGCGGCTCTGCATGACAAGGGCACATGAACCTACATTACATGGGTGTTGAAGTGCAGGGTACCATATGTATAGGGTTCCATAGGCCCTGTGGATAACAGCCTATCAGCTACCTAGGACCCGATACACACACACATGTACCTGTTGTATCACATGCTAGGTGAGGTTGACTGGGTGTGATGGAGAATGTGTATGCGAATGTATCAATGATGTGTATATGTGTGATAGCCTAGTGGGAAACTGTGTATACCATGGTATGTAGTGTTGTAGCTCTAATCCCATCAAAAGGTCCATATGCTATTGCCAGGCAGGAAAAGCAGTATGGCATACGTTGTGACGTAGTCCCATGGTGTCGACTGGTGTGTGCCATTGTAGGCTAAAGCAGTACATGTATGCTTATTGATTGTTAACACTAGTGAATACAACTCACGTATGGACTGTAGTACTACCTGAAGCTGTAGGCCTCAACTGCACAGTATGGTTTATATCCACATGGCTTGGTAACACTGTTTTGTTTGTTACCTGTAGTCCTCACACATTACATACCTCAGGTATGTAGGTGCTGACACACAGTACTATGTGGTACACAGGTAAATATAATCTGGGTTGCCTTACCTTTGTGTCTTGTAGGTATGTCTGATGTGTGTGGGTATGCCTGTAACATGGCCTCGGTGGTATGTGTGTCAGAGGTTATAAGTGCGTATCTAGCAACATGTATAGTGTAGTACAACAGTATGCCACCTATAGTGATGAATGTGCACATATGTTACTGAGAGGTTTGCTATCATCAAGTAGCATGGTGTACTGGTAGTACTGTAACCGTATTGTACAGTAATTGCAATGGATGACAAATGTCTGTATGCATTAGCATCATATACACCTCCTTTGGCTAGGTGGTACATTGTGTCACATACAGTGTGTCATGTACTGTTGTATAGTCTTACATACTGGTTCCACTTTGTTGCTGTGCAGAGCATGGTTTGGTATATAGTATGTGCCAGGCACTGTCAGGCAGTTGTGGGCTTAGCAGTCAAGTGTGTATCTACTGACAGCCAATAGGTTGCTATATATGGCATTTCATTTATGTCTGTACATTAGAATGTTGAGCGTGCCACATAACTTGCTCACAATTACTGTTTCATTGTCTTCCAGGGTAATGTTACACAACAGGAAACCAACTTATTCCCCTGAGGAGGAGGAAGTGATATCAGATGCACTCATCCACCATTATAATCTGCTGTTCTCAAGAACCTGCCAGGACCAGTATGGTCGCACTGCACTGTGGCAGGATGTTGTCCATTGGGTGAATGATGTAGGCATGCATAACCAGACCTATGAGCAGGTACGTCATCACTGCAGTGATTTAATCAGACATGTCCGTCAGCATGCCTCTGATGTCCACAGACAACAGCTTGCCACAGGTGGTGGTGCTGCAACACATCCCCCCCTCATCAGAGTGGAAGAGCTGCTCCTCAGCGTGGTGGCTCCTTGCCAACCAGTACAACACACCTGTGTCATCATGGAGGCCGGAGTCACCCAGCACAGCGATACCGAGGGTGCATGTAACATGGCATATCTGTAGACCACTGTTATCTCAAGTGTTATAAGATGCATTAATCAGATGTGTACTGTGTATGCAGAATATGTGGAGCCTGGTGTCATGCAATACTGATAATTCGGGACATTATCTGTATGCCTGTGACTGTCACCTCATGTACTACTGTATAATTGCAAACTCACAGCAGCAATGCCATAGTTGTTGACACTGACATACTGTCTCATATCCTTGCAGGTCCCTCTGGTGTGATAGTAAGACAGCAGACCCATGCTGGTGAGTGGGCTACAGTTAATATAGCATATAACATGTGCATGTCATAGGAGAGTTGTAGGCCATATACACATGTTAAACATTTACACATAGTGCATACTCTGCATGTTCTCTGTGGGACTATGCACATCCGAGTGACATGAGTAGCTGACTCATACACATGCAACACACAGAGCATCACAAACAAGTGGGGTACACTGCAGTGGACATTGTACAGGCAGAGTCAATACACATGCACACAACATACATCGCTTTGTCATATACAGTATGTGTTAATATGATACACATGGCATATGTAGACACCTGCTGTAAGGTCATACTCCAGTATCCCATATGTCATCAACACAGCACACATACTATACCTGGGGGTAGAGGCCTGTCATGGGGCGATGTGACATGCATCAACACACAACACAGTCATGTTAGGCAATGCTCCCTATTGAACACCTGACATGCCCATGTAACAACTGTCTGTGAACTGTTAAATGTAGCCTAAGTGGTGCAGGTCAGGTACAGCAAGATAGTTGCCAGTGTGACATACATCAGTGGCCTTGAGTGACCACATGATGCTGCCTTATGATGGCTCATGGTACTACACTACATCCAGTTACAGTAACTACAGTACTACACATAGCATTCATTGTTATACACCTGACAGTTGTGTGCATCCGGCCATGGTTTGTATACCTATGAGTGATGGTGCACAGGACATTGGAAAGTGTTTCAGACTTGCAGTGCAATATTGTGTCCGTGTACACATTGTGTACCAGGATGAGGCCAATCATTGAACAACACACATGCATTAATGACATGTATACTGTTATCAACAAGGACTCTCTACACTCACACTGCATGCTGTTAAGCAACACACATCCTGCATGCTGACACGTGTGATAGGACTCTTTGGCTTGTGATACTGTACTCCACCATCAACCACTAACGAATATGTTCCATATTGCTGTTGGTGTGTGTGTGTGTCAACTTGACTGAGTAGTGTATTAGTGTGCATGTGTGCATGTGTTTGTGTATTCATGTGTGCATGTGTTCATATGTGCATGTGTGCATGTGTTCAAGTGTGCATGTGTTCATGTGTGCATGTGTGCATGTGCTCATGTGTGCATGTGTGCATGTGTGCATGTGTGCGTGTGTTCATGTGTGCATGTGTGCAAACATCCTGTACAGATAGTAAAGTGTGCTTCCTGTCTCCCCCTCACAGGTGCTGAGGTATTGTTGGATGGGTGCAGCAGGGAACCTGAGGTCACTGCCACAAATAGTGAACATGATGATACATGTGTTGTGGCACAGGCATGTTTGACAGGGTCTGTCGTTGGTTCACCAATCAACAGTACACAACTTTCCACCCCATCCATGCGCACATACGTACTGCCATTACATCCCTCAACACCAATGGCCTTAGGTGAGGAACAGCATATGGTAGGCATTGACCAGGAAAGTGTGGTATCTATGGCACATGCAACCCCTCACAGCAGCCATGCCCAGACACCCGGAACGGTACCACATAGGCATATGTCCAGGGGTTCTCGTGGGAGCACCGCTGGTGATAATGCCACTGGCAGACCTCAGGTATGTTCCACGCTGTGATGCAAGCACAGGCACGTATGGAACGGTACACCAGGCAGGGACTAAGGGTGCAGAGGGCTCATAACACTGCAATCAATGACAGTATCCGTGACCTTGCCGGTGCCATCTGCAATTACACCGATGTCATTGATAGATGTTGAGGGGAGACGCTAGATGTCCTCCGCAATGTTAGGTCCATGTGCCAGGACAGTGCAGGATGGCTGGGACATCGACATGGACGTATGCCAGCAACATCATCAGCTGGCAGTCGTTGCAGATGGCACACAAGTGCCAGCCACTCCCGTAGTGCCAGTACCAGCCCCAGCAATGTTGTGGCTGGGCTGTCGGTAGACCATCCGAGATGACCACGTGCACATGGATCTGGCCAGTCTCAGCAGGGACATGGGTCTAGTCAACATCCCTCTGCCTCTGACGATAGTACTCAGTCTGGCTTTGTACCCAATACTGTCCGTGTCATGCCTGCCAGGCGCAGGTACTGTGTCCGTGCCCGGAGACAGTGATCTGTACAGCCTGGCAGGTGCAGTCTGTGGCTGTCCCACAACCTCCCGTATTTGACAGCCACAAGGGGGCACTGTGTGCATGCAGACACACACACATACTACCAACACGTAGGGCAAACACATACATACACACATTACATCAACACTTACCCATACTGTACTGTTGTCCCACACACACACACACACACACACACACACACACACACACACACACACACACACATACATGTCAATTGGATAGGTCATTGTCGGGCTCTGGAAAAACAATAACCCACCCTGTGCATATGATGGAACTGTGCCACCTCCTGTCATCTGTGACATTGATGTAGGAACAGGATAACATGGTGCTGATGCACAGGGTGACCTACTAGCAGTGTAGCAATGTTAGCATGTTGTGAACAGTAAAGTGTAATGATATCTTTGTAGTTATATCTGAGCAGGCATGATGCATCACAGCAATAATTATCAATTTAGTATTGTTTACACCAGTGTTAATTCCAAACACGGATTGTCCGCACATGTGCCAGTTGGCTGATGTGTGTGGTACTGGCAGCATGTGTCGGTGAGTGGATGTTACGTGTGTGATGTGTGCAGTACAGATTTCAAGGTGTACATTTGTGAACATGGTGGAGGTGCACTGTTTGCATGTAAGTGCATGGTGGGCACATGGGAAGGGTGACATGCCCTGTATTACCTAGTGTTAATACTTCATATTTCCTATTGGTGTCCAGTATGCATGTCACTACACATATGTCACAACTTGGGTGCACATGTGTGTATGACATGGTATGACACTATGCTGTGGGTGATACTGTTAATATTGGTCATTGGTTAGCATTCTGGTAGTGTACATAACCTCAACAGCCTGATTTTAACCAATTGTTAGATGATGTCTTGACAACTGACACACAGCTGTAGTATACACAGTAGCATTAGAATAATTCCGGTATTTTACTATACCAGTTACCAGTGGTATTGACCACCACACATTCCCATGACCACTCTTGTTTGGCATGTATCCGTCCTAGGTACAAGCAGACATACTAGGGATATGTGCGTCCACATCTGGTGATGCATACAGTGGCCTACAATGCATTCCCCGGATTAGACATTTATCCTCCACAAGGGTATCATACAGACAGATACCTGTTGTCAAACCCATGTTGTGAAGCTATGAGCCAACAACAGCATAGTCATCCACATTTACTACACATAGTATCCTGACAGTACCACATTGGTAGTAGCACACAACATGTAGCAGGGCTACTGATGTGTACAAACAGCCGCATGTGATTTCATCTGTCCTTTGATATCCACATTCCCAAAGGTATGCTGATGTCCCTCAGTGTATCACATAAGCAATAAGGGGTCTGTATGCATATCCACAGAGTTGTTATATACCTACAATGAATGGCCAGTATTGACAGACTGTGTTGTGTTTGAACATGTCTGAAATATGCCACAGGCATACACCCTCACTCACACTATTCTATAGCAACTGTCATGTGTGTGTGTGACACAGATGACCTAGGGCACAGCTCACTACAGTGGCTGGACTTGTCACATACATACATATGTGACCTATGGTCCAAGAACCAGCAGCAACAACTGTCAATGGTAACAGATGTAGTCGTGTTGAAAGCAGGCTTCACACCTATGAAGTGAATGAGGTCACATGTACATATATGTCTTGGCCACACAGTTACCAATTTAGGTCACATGTACATATGTGTATTTGCCACACAGATACCTGAAGTGTGCAATGCACATACTGTTGTTTTACTGATATGTCATACAGTAGTAAAAGCAAAACCCACAACACATTGCTTAACAGTGTCAGACACACACACTTAGCAATTGCAGGATTCAAACCTCGACCTAACTATGTTATGACACTAGGGAAATACACATTAACACGATGCGCTATATGCTTTAGTGGGAGTGTTCATTTCCAAAGCTGTATTTGTGGGATACTGACATCATCACACTTGGCAAAGAGGAATTCACCGCTTTTGTTGTGTTTTCACAGTCTACAAAAAGGCCACTCCTCTCAAAGGGAATCATACATACACACTCAGCATTTGCAGGATTCAAACCCCTACCTAACTATGTTATGACACTAAGGAGCTATGCATTAACATGACATACTATATGCTTTACTGAGAGTATTCATTTCCAAAGCTGTATTTGTGGGATACTGACATCATCACACTTGGCAAAGAGGAATTCACCTCTTTTGTTGTGGTTTCACAGTCTACAAAAAGGCCACGTCTCTCAAAGGGAATCATACACACACACACTCAGCATGTGCAGGATTCAAACCCCTACCTAACTATGTTATGACACTAGGGAGATACGCATTAATACGGCGCGCTATATGCTGTACTGTGCGTTTTCATTTCCACTGCTGTATTTGTGGGATACTGACATCATCATACTTGGCAAAGAGGAGTTCACCTCTTTTAATGTGTTGTCAAAGTCTACAAAAAGGCCACTACTCCCAAAGGGAATCACACACACAGATACATACACACAGACACCCACCCACACACACACACACACACACACACACTCAGCAATTGCAGGATTCAGACCCCTACCTAACTATGTTATGATACTAGAGAGATACACATTAACATGATGCGCTACATGATTTACTGCATGGTTTCTATTCTCCTGCTATATTTGTAGGATGCTGACATCATCAGACTGGACATGGTAATGTGTGTGCACTTTGTTTTATGCAATCCCAGGAATGAACTTTGTGGGTCAGCAGGTGTGAACAATTTGAACAGGACTCCACAATTCATAGCTTGTGTGATCTATCAGTGGACAAATTGCCATTCCTTCATATGACAATACATATTTATGCACAGATTGTTGGTTTTGTGGATACAACATGTGTCTGTGATGTTGATAAAGGGCTATTCAAAGTCTATGTGGGATGTGTGTAGCTCCTTCCAGTGATGTATGTCCTGGGTGACTGCCTTGAAAACAACCCAGCAGGTTTGGGGAACATGATCTGCTCATTAACATACCACAGTTGGTTGGGTTGTGTGTTTGTCGGATTACAATAGCTCTGTTTCTGACTGCAATCATGATGGACTCCATGGCCTAGCAGTTCAGACTTCATAGGCTTATAGGACTATAGTTCCCATGATCTGTTGTGAACCAACACTTGTGGGGTGTGCCATATGTTGCTGTAACACATTCAACAGTGTAAGATCCTGTAGAGAGGGTGAGGCTCAACAGACTGTTCAGGTGCAGGGTCTGTTTGTTCTGTTGTTGACTTATGACACATATGGGGAAACAATGTTATCCACGTGATGGCATTCATTCGGCTTTGGGAGGAGCAGTTTACCCATTCTACATGTGATATCTCCTGGTATGATGATAGGGCCTTTTGTCACTGGGAGATGGGTATGTATGTATGGGCCTGTCTGACAGGATGTCAACATTGTCAGTCAGGTACAGCTGACCCTGACTCAGGACATGTATGACTGTACATTGCTATTTCTGACATAGCTGAAGGAGGTGTAATGGTTCTGTCTGTACTCCTTCACAGATAATCTTTCCAAAACAACGACAAACCTGACCACTAAAGCCCTGTTATACTCTTTTACACACTTAACACACTACTGATCCTTTGTGATCAGTCAACAGAGTATGTCATCATAATATCCTGGCATGTCCAAAGGTCGGGTTCATGTGTACTCTCCAGTCCAGCTGGTGCATATTGGAATTTTGACGCAATGTTACAACTGCCTTATGTACACAGACAAACCTGTCCTCCTACCAACAAACTCAGATATATGTGAGAGATGCAACTGTATAGACAAACAGGAGGCTGAGCTCTCTCAACCCGTGACTGGCACAGTCTATCAGGTGGTGACGGTAACCACACACACCACAAATCCAGTCTCACATGGACCTATGACAACAGCAAACCAAATACATTATCACACAAACACATACTCAGAGGCTCTAAATATACTCTGCCTAAGCAGCAGAGACATCCAAAGCAGACACCCAAACAACTGCTAACCCACAACTATACACACATATCACATAGTTCACAAAGTCAGTGTGCCACACAGTCACTGCCCTTAGGCCTAAACAACACACCTAATACACTTGTAATAGGTGATTCTAATTGTCGGTGACACTGACATCACACTCACCAGGCTGAACAAGGAGAAGGTCACTTTGTGCTGTCTGTCCGATGCCAGGATCTGCCACATGACACATGCACTCAGGTCACTCCAAAGCAAGTACAAATATGGCTCCAATATTGACCATGGTGTGGTGTAAACCCTCAGATGTTCCTCCCTGGACTACATGACAAGAGACATAGAGGAGCTCTCTGATCATGTAGCCCAGGTCAGTATGACGCTGACCTTGTGTAGCATCTTACCCTCACTGAGAATGATGTCACAGTATACAGACAAACTGATCACTTTTAACAGTTGGCTAACATATTGGTGTCATTCAAAGGGGATCCAGTGTCTGTCAGCCTGGGATTACATGCTCGACATGCCACATAGCTTCACTATGGATGCCATGCACCTGTCACCCCTAGGCTTTCACATACTGGCTAAGGCTCTTGCCACCCCCATAGTGGCTGTTTTAAGCGAGACTCAGAAGACAAAACCACCTCTATAGACGTTACAGGGTAAAGGAAACGGAGAGTAATGCTGTTCAACAACAGATGTCTAACCCTCAGAATACATGCACTCAGGACTCACCTCAGTATGGAGACTGTTGATATATGTGCAGTAACAGACACCTGGTTCAGGCTCCCAAAAGCACACCAGCACTACCAGGTTTTACTTCATACCATGCTTTTCGGACACAAGACTCGGACCAGCCAACAACAATAGGGGGAGTATCCATATACATCAAACATACACACACCTCCGGGTTGGTAGCACTGCACAGAGCATTGGAGAACGTACATGTGCGACTAACAGTGGCCCAAACTGCATTTCAGTTTGTAGATTGCTACAGACCACACTCCCAAACTCGGGAACAACACTCGGTATTCCTGGGAACACTGGGAATATGAAGATCTCTCCAAACACCATTATATTGGGTGACTTCAATTACACAAACATTGACTGGGAATACTACTCAAGCACCAACACCCTTGCACAACAGTTGCTAGGATTTATAGACTCAAATGCTATGGCAGAACTGGTCACCATAACCACAGGGGAGTAAAACATGTGGGACATGATCACCACCAACATGGGGACTCTATGTTCCACACCAGAGATATACACCTCATTGTTAAGGTCAGACCATACATTTATCTCACTGGACATACATATCCCATCCACACACACATCCTAGGTGATCTCAGTGAAGTACTTCTCATAAGCAAATGTCACACTTCTACAAACTGAGGTGGTATCCATCAAAGACCCTGGGACAGTGTTAATTACGGCTCAGACCACTTAATCCTTTACAAACCCATTCTATGGACAACTACTGGAATGCATGGATCGTGCTATCCCAGATAACTACAAGACTCACTCCTCCAATGGCAGGGGACCTGTCTGGTGGACCACAGCCTATAATAAGCTATACAACGACAGGAGGAGGCTACTACATGATAGAGCACAATCCCAAAAAGGAAGGCATCTCTGATCAGTACTATGGAATAGCTACGATCACTTGTTGATTCATCTAAGGGCCACTTCTAACGGACACTTGCAACAGACACTAAGGACAATCACAAGGCCTTCTTTAGTTATGTCAGGGACCTGGGTGGGAACTCACAGATATGCTGTGAGTTACTGCATAATGACAAAACATACAGTGAACCCACTGACGTTGCAAACATCCTGGCACCAGGTTCAATGAAATGCACCCCCCATCCCCCCTATGGTGCAAATGTCCATCCCAACAGGGTGTAGCCTCCCTGACATCACAGATGAACAGGTGAGTGCTGCCCTCTCCATAGCAGACAACACAGCGTCAATGGGACCAGACGGTGTCCCTGCCTGTGGCTTACATGAGATTCATGACGAACTTAACACTCACATTATGTCACTGTTCAATATCAGAGTTACTACAGGATATGTACCCAAGGAATGGCGTACAGCAACAGTGTTCCTGCTCCACAGAGGTGGTGCCACAAGGGACCCTGGACAATATCACACTATAAGTCTAACTATCCTCGTCTGCTAAGCTATGGAACGTATCATCATGGAACACATACACATAGACATTGTGAACCTACAGACACTGGATCCTACACAATTCGGCTTTGTTGTGGGCAGATCTTCCCTCTTGAACCTGTTTGATGTCTTTAAACAGTTAACAGGTCCATAGATGTACAGAGGGTTGTCCACACAGCCTACCTGGAGCTCGCACAACAGTTCAACACAATACCCTACTCGGCCATTATACATAAGCTCACCGGCTTCAATATCTACACATATGTCACAAGATGGATTGCTAACTGGATCATGGATAGCACCCACATGGTCAGTATTGCAGGTGCCATGTCTGACTATACACCAGTTACACGTGGCATCCCACAGGGCTCAGTCCTGGGATCTCTCTTGTTCGGTATATATTTCTCAGATGTACAGGCTAACATAGGAGGAATATGGCTGACCATGTTCGCAGATGACTGCAAACTGTGTGCCATAATCAACTCCCAAGCTGGCACAAGCATCCTCAAAAAGGGTCTCACAGAGATGGATAACTGGTGCCAGAGCCATGGCCTACAGCTACCTTCCATTGGATGCATAGTCATCCCGTTTGGTAATAACAGCGTGCCCACACATTACCACATAGGTGATGATACATCACATATGTTGGGTGTGATTTGTGATTTGGGGACATGAATAGTTAGTACTCTCGCCTTTGACAATCACGTTGCCAATGTTGTTGGACACACCTTCTATATAGCCCATCTTATCCCATAGGGTTTTACATCTAGATCAAGTGGGGTCATTTTGCCCCTATACTTATCAGGCCCATGCTTGGATACAATGCCCCATTTCAGATGTACCTTACACAACAACTGCAGCAACTGTAATGTCCACAAATGTACCTAACCAAGTAGATCTAGAGACTCACACAGATGGTATGCGCAGTTTGGCTATGGTGACCCCAGCTCTCTTCAGTCGCTTACTGCCTACTCGGATGCGATCTGTGCCTGTTGTTTAAAGCCATGTCCATCAAAGCATTAATGGACAGGCTCCACCTCAGGATATCAAAGTCCCTTATAGCTACACACTCCAGGGACGGGAACGTCAGCACTGATATTAATAGGACATGCTGGAGGGGCAGATTCCCATCCCAGAGGCTCCACTCACTCTGGAATGAGATCCCAGTCACACATACACAGAGACCCCCACTGACCACCTACAGGTGACATCTTGACAAGTGGATGGGTGATCGTATGTTTAGCCCTGGGATATGTTCTGGGTCCCTGCTAGACAGAGGCAAAATAAAATGAACATATGTGGGATATCTTGTGTGACCTACTATTCACAGGCACAGTCTACTAATCTAGCAGGGTTGCGAAAGCCAAACACACTCTGGCTAGGCTTATACATGCCCTAGGGCAGATAGCCTAGTATCAACTTCTGAACCTATGATAATGTTCGGGATGCACATTGTTCATTGATGATACTGATTGCAGGTTTTGTTTCTTCTTTGCTTTCCCACTATCTATGAACAACCTAAGTATCTGCATAACATATTTGATTATGACAGGGTTCCACTATATTATATATGTGTCTGTTGTCATATAACTGTGTGCACAAGGCGGATTGGAGAATAGTGCGAGGTTCCTGGGTTAACACATGCAACTGACGGATATGTGTGGTTCACTGCTGTACTCAGACATGCCCTAAGTGTGTGAGCATGCCCAGTTCGGCCTTTCAGTGTTTTTTGCCTAACATTTGTCTCATTTATTCAAGTGTGTGAGCATGCCCAGTGTGACCTTCTATTATGTTGCTGTCTGAGGTCCACTACATTTGTTGATGTGTGTGAACATTGCCAATATTAACATTTATACTATATGTGTGTTGAATATCAGGTTCTATTCTTACTGTAGGCTTCACCTTTGTGTCTTAACTCGACAGGGATTATGCTATGCCTGCAAGGTTTCCATGAGATACTTTGCATAGACTTATCAACATTTCTTCATACAAGCTGACCACTGTCATGGTTTAGTGGTTCTGTACTATGACTATAGTGCACAGTATCCTGGGTTTGAGGACCGTCACTGCTTTATATTTTCATACTGGGCAGAACAGACTGCTTCAGGAACAGTGAAGCAAATATGACCATGTTTACCTGCTTTTGCTGAACTATGCCCAAATTTGACCAAACTTGCACAACATTGCTCAATGTTAACCAACATTGCTGAACAGTGCCCAATATTGCTCAACATTGCCTGAGGTTGTGCTACTTAGTGTGTGCAATTTTGTTTACATATACTAAATGGTGGTGAGAGCTGTTTAGCACTGCTTTATATTGCTTAACACGTGGCAATCATGCCTCAGGTGGTGCTGCGGGGCTGCCTATGTTGGATGCATATTTTACACTCCCTAGTCATGTTTGTTAACAGGTAGTGTCAAGTTAGGCATCCCTTTTACTATATGTGCGAGTCAGAGAGAAGTATAATTTCCAGGGTTCCTACTGAGCCAGTGTATATGCTATGTGTTGCCTCTTTGCCAAGGCCAAAGCATACTGGGCACACCTCCTTCTGCCTACTGGGGCAGGCTCAGGTTGTTTGTCCTCTGAGTCACTCTCTGCCTGTGATGGACTTGGCAATGGTGGGGGTCTGTTGTGCCCGGCCCTATGCTGCTCTTGCTGCAGCTGTTTTTGCAGGATCATATTGTGTAGTATAGCACATACCATGACTATTTGGGTACATGTAGTTGGTGAGTAATGCAAGGCTCCACCAGCTGTGTCCAGGCACTGGAACCATGACTTGAGCAGCCCAAACACACGCTCGATTACATTTTGTGTTTGTGTGTGTGCCTCATTATGGCGTTCCTGTTCAGGTGTGTGTGCATTTCTGATGGGTGTCATCAGCCATGGCTCAAGTGCATATCTAGCATCCCCCACTAGGTGACCATGAGGGATGTCCCCATTGGCAAATGTCTGGTACAGCTGTGTCAGATGCCAGATATGGGAGTCATGGTAGCTTCCAGGGCAGCCAGCACACACATTCATTATTATGCCCTGGGCATCACACATGACCTGGCAGTTGATGGAGGGGTAACCCTTGTGGTTATAGTAGACCCTACCCCGCTCACCAGCTGGTGCTTTGATGCGAATGTGTGTGCAGTCTATTGCACCCACTACTTCAGGGTATTCCGCTATTTGCTGGAAGAGACGCATATTGCTGGCCAATACCTCATGGGAATTGGGAAAATATACATGATCACCGACATGTGCTGATATGGCATTCAGGAACTGGTGCAGTACCCTGGATGCTAATGCCTGTGAAATCCCCATCATATCGCCAGTTGGTCTCTGGAAGGTACCTGTTGCTAGTATTCTTAGGCCAACACATACCTTGGTTTCCACTGGGATGGGTTCCCCTCTGTTGGTTCTGTGTGTGAGGCATGGCCTGCACAGCTCAACAATTTGCTGCATGAGGTCTTTGTCCACTCTATAGCGCTCCACTATCTCCAGCTCATGTAGCCCCTGGTAAGTTATCCTGGGCCTGTACACTCTTCTCTGTCTTCTCACTGTGGGTTGCTCAGCAGCATTCACATTGTCACCACCCTCAGCATGTTGCATATGTCACCTTATAACAGCAATAGCAGCCCCTAACATTTCTTTGGCTCAGTAAAGATTTTTCAGTTTTAACTTCTATTAGCTTACTGCAGTGTTGCAGTGTCTCTGAGAAAATCATAGTGGAAAGTTGTTTGCTGAGTTTTAAGTGCTGGGCTGGGCTGGGCTAGTGTACTGCCTGTGTAATTGCCTGATTCTGATTGTTTTCACCTGCTAGCTCTGCTAGTCCTCCCTGTTTAACTTGCTACTATTTTTTGTGCTTCCTTTTCCCTTTCTGTTTCCTCAGGGGGCAGCGCCACGCAAACAAGTGCTAACATGCACACACCAGCTCACATGTGCGCACACATGCTTACACGGGCTACAACTTGCTTATTCTTGCTAACACGCACACATACAGGCGCAAACGTGCTTACACGGGTTTCAACATCCTTACACTTACTTACTCTGGCTTAAACTCGTGCACACAGCTGCACTCGCGCGCACACAGGCTTACTCGGTTTTACAGGCGCGCACACGCGCATACGCGTTGCAGGCATTTCTACAAGAAACTTTGGTGTTGTTCACGGCATACAACTTCAATTTCTTGCCTTTAGCTAGGGTATCTGTTGATACACCTCTTCCAATGATTAGTATCTGACAGCAGACACATGCCACTCTACTCCCATGAGGTTCACTTCTTTCAGACATACCCCCTTATGATGTCACCTATCTTCTACTCTGTTACACCCCTTATCCTACTCCTACACTCCACTGACTGTGTTCTTTTGCTATGTAAACTTGGGATTCACTATCCTTACCCTAATTTGTATAGGATTGCCTACTAATGCTTGGTTACATCTCTTAGACTGAGATTCCCCCCTTAGCAACCTCTACTCGGTAGCCATGTTGTCTTTGGACTTCCATTCCCTTGCATTATATATTAGGGATTACTGTAAAATCCACATTTGTGGATTTTAATTATTGGTTTTCTGGTTTTTAGAGTGCAGCGCGTTTGCGCTGCGCTGCGCTACGCTTAAACATCGGCGATCAGGATAAAAAATATATATATTTTATTTTAAATTTGCATCAGTGGACATTGACAATGGCCATATTTTTGGCCATTGGCATGCTTCCTCGACTGGATGCATCCTTTTTTTGGAGCTGTCATGGCTCCATTTTGCTATTTGCAGAACCGTACTCAGTTGTCAATGGAGTACATTTCTGCAAAAACACTAGTCTTATTCGGACAGGTTAGGGTTTCCTGAATTGCAAATTTACCTCATTTGCATACCTTTCAGCAGCAAATGAGGTAATTTGCATATCCTAGCCCTGTCCGTGTAAGAGGAGTTTTAGGAGCTCTCTTGCACGCCCCTGCCAGCTGTTCCTGGATCGCTCGGCAGACATGTTGGCTGCATGGAGTCTTACTCTACTCTTAGACTCCGTGCAAGCCTTCGTGAATCTGGCCCAAAGAGGAAACGTAGAAAAGGAGATTAGTAATTGAGAAGTTAAAGAAATAGAAACTGAGGTTATGGAGTACCTGCAAAGTGAAGGATTTAGTGCAGAAAATCTAATTTAGAAAGCACCACACTAAGTAAAAAGTGTTCATATATATTTGATATTTAATGAAGTCTGAAATAATGAAAGTAAGTGAAGTTAGAAAATGTCTTTTTAGATGCATTTTATATGGTTGGGTTAAAAATCAAGGCAATTAAATTATTGAAAAAGGGATGGTGCACCAATAATCTAATTAGATGTAATATAAAAAGGGTGGTGTTTGACTTTGTAAAATGTATTCCAAGAGAAGGCGAAGGCCGAGGTACCAGAATTAAAAGAGTTTCTTCAAACGTACAGTGATTGTGTTCCTGTTTTGTATACTTAGTGAATTTTGGAGCATTGAAGGAGTGGAGGTGTTGTATTTAGAAAGCACCACAACAAGAAAGAGTAATGGATATCCAAATTAAGGGGAAACCAGTGGAACAGGAAGCAATTGGTCAGCTGCCATACGAGGATAATTTGGAGCCTTCCACATTATTGAAGCTAGACAGCAAGAGAAGGAACAGGAAACTGTGGAAACCCTGGTGTAGTCAATGTTGACTACACAACTACAGGAATAGGAAACATCTAAATAAGAAATATGGACATCACAACTACGCAGGTAAAAGCTGCACTCTCTAAAGCCAAAAACACAGCATCCATGGGACTGGATACCATCTCAGGCTGCATTTTACATGAACTTCAGAATGAACTGGCTCCCCACTTAAGCACCATGTTCAATAATAGCCTCACATCAGGCTTTGTACCAACTGAATGACACACAGCAACATTTATCCCACTCCACAAAGGGGGAGCCATCACTAATCCCAGGAACTATTGATCTATTAGCCTGATGAGCCTGGTCTGCAAGGCCATGGAACGTATCACCATGGAACTCATAAACAAAGACATTGGTAACTTCCAAACTCTAGCTCTCACCCAGTTCAAGTTTGTGAAAGGCAGATCATGCCTCCTGAACCTGATCGACTTCTTTGAGGCAGTCACCAAAGCCATAGATGAGGATAAGGTGTTTCACACAGCCTATCTTGACCTTGCCAAGGCTTTCAACACCATCCCCCATTCTGGAATTATAGCTAAACTCACTAAACTAGGTATAAATCCCTACAGCACAAGATGGGTTGCCAACTGGCTGACTGACAGAACCCACACTGTAAATGTTGCAGACTCCAAATCTGACCTCAAAGCAGTGACAAGTAGAGTACCACAGGGTTCCGTCCTGGGACCTCTCCTGTTTGGTATCTACTTCTCTGAAGTACAGGCTAACACAGAAGGCCTCTGGCTAATGAAGTTTGCAGATGACTGCAAATTAGGAGCCATAGTCAAGTCCCCAAAAGATGTGGACATCCTACAGAAGGGCCTCGCTGAGACAGATGCCTGGTGTCAAAGCCATGGCCTCAAGCTCAATGCCAAAAAGTGCAGTGTCATCCCCTTTGGTAAAAACTCTGTACCCATGAACTACCACATAGGCAGCAATCTACTTAACACCAAATGCGTAATAAGAGACCATTGTTCCCCTCTACTCGACACTCATTAGACCCATTATAGAGTACATCGCCCCTTTTGGAATGTACCTCACAAGACATCTGCAGCAAGTGGAAAGGCCACAGAAGTACCTTACAAAGAGGATTACTGGCCTCAAACAAATGTCCTACACTGACCGCCTCAAAAAACTCCAGCTTTACTCCGTAGCATATTGCCTAGGTGACCTCTGCCTAACATATAAAGCTATGTCAAACCCAGAACTGCTGGTCATGCTACACCTAAAGAAATCTCAATCCCTCTGAGCTACACACTCTAGGGACCTAAACCTTATCACCACAATAAACAGGACATGCTGGAGGGATAGATTCCTGTCCCAGAGACTTCCCATACTCTGGAACAGGCTACCATTTATGTCAAGCAAAGTTCTTCATTAGCACTCTTAAAGAAAAATCTTGATGAGTGGATGGGAAATAGGAAATACACACCAGGGATCACTTCTGTGTGTCTGCTCGACAGTGGCACATGAAAATAACTTTCTTGGGTGGTGTAAGCCAGGGAACCTTGTTGGCTAGGCTTACGTAGGCCCTTGGGCCAATAGCCTAGTACCTACCTATGAACCTGTGAACCTATGTTGAGGAGTGATAGGCCAGTGAATTCCCACATGATAGAGCAACAGATGGCACAGGATGAAATTGAAGAGAATGTAGAATCTTCTGTAGAATACCTGCAGGAATTGGAAAACAAGGGATGTGCCCTCAGCTTTGAAGATAATGAGCTAAGAGAAGAACTGCTTGATTTAATAGACATAGACAGATATATTAAGACCAATGAAAGAAATAGACTGCAGAAGGTTAACAAAACCCAAAAAAGTCAGAAGTCTGATAAAACAAATGAACATAGTAATTAGGACTGCTCATAGAGATCCATTTGATATAACAGAAGTAAACAGGATATATTACTGTGCAGCTAAATTAATAACTGATAAAATTCTACCACAAGAACACAGGGTAGTGAGGGAAATGAAGGGGAGAAATTAAATACCATCATGGAAGTATCAAATAGAGAAAACCATAAAGCAACTAAGACAAGAAGTGTCACTATTAGAAGAGTATAGAAGAGGGAACAGATCAACAAAAATATTCAGAAAGATTGATGTGATAAAAGCAATGCACAGTATTAGAACAGACCAGGATCTATCATGCACTATCGCAAATAACAAACTAAACATTTCAGCACAGGTGGAAAAACTTAGAAGGTGCAAAGATAAATATAAAGGAAAAGTACAAAATAAGCAGTTTATTGTTGACCCAAAAAAGTTTTATAGAGAATTGGGAAATAAGGTCAAAGGAACTGAAAACTGCTAAAAAAAAGAAGAAATAGATACATTTTGGAGAAGTATCTATTAAGATCCTGTGGATCATAACAAAGATGCTAAATGGATAGAAGAAGTTAAGAGGTTTAAAAGAGGTTTAAAACATTGCATGACTTAAACATTGTCTGGAGCTGGTATCTCAAGAATGTCTGTTTGTTTTGAAGGGTCTGGTCATAATCCTGTACTAGTAAATAAGGTACAGGATATGAAATGGGATGAATTAACAGCCAGAGAGATTGAGGCAAAGTTAAGAAAAGCCTCTAATTGGAAAACCACAGCCCATTGCAGTATCTAACTTTTGGCTGAAAGTATTAACATCTTTGAATGAAGAATTAGATGAGTAAGAACTATTTATATGTGCACCCTTAACAGACACCAACCTGCTTAACAACAGGAAAACAATGCTCCTATTTAAGAGTGAAACTGCTAGCTACCCTAAAAATTATAGACCAATAACCTGCCTTCTGACGATGTATAAACTATACATGGGAATTGAAGCCGACAGAGTTTATAGTCATTTAGAAGAAAACGCAATTATGGCAGTAGAACAAAAGGGTGATAAAAGAAGACCATATGGAACAAAGGATCATTTGTTGCTAAATAAAGTCATAGTAAAGAACTGTAAAAAGGGGAAGAATTAAGTATGGCATGGATTGACTACAAAAAAAGCATTTGGTAGTATCCCACATTCATGGATAAAAAAGTACTTAAAATGTATAAGATGCACCCTACACTAATCAACTACATTACAGTCACCATAAAACAGTAGTTGCAGACCACTTTGCAATTAAACCATGATAAAGGACAATTCAAATTATTATCCCAGGGATAAAAATTCAGTGGGGGATATTCCAGGGTGACTCTTTGTCACCACTGCTGTTCTGCCTTGCCCTTAACCCATTAAGCTGTCTACTTAACAGCTTAGGTCATGGCTATAATCTGGCTTGTAGAAAACAACAAAGTATTAAGATGTCTCATCGTCTCTTTGTCAATGATTTAAAACTGTATAGCTCAGCAGATGAGGAACTGAAAGCACAACTGCAAGTTGTCAAAACTTTTTCAGATGATATAAGAATGTCATTTGGTCTTGATAAATGTGCAAAAACAATCTTTAAAGCAGGAAAACTACAACACCAGGAAAACGTCAGCTTGGGACAAGAATGTGATATAAAAGAATTTGTGCAGGAAGGAGTGTATAAATATTTGGGAACTGATGAAGGATCAACAATAAAACATGAACAAATGCAAATATAACTTAATAAGGAATACTTCAGAAGACTTAAATTAAACCTGAAAACAGCACTGACCTCTAGGAATAAAATCCAAGCGATAAACCAATTTGCTCTTTTTGTCTCAACTTACAATTTTGGAGTGATTCACTGGCCCCAAAATGTGTTGGATAGATTAGATAGGGAAAAAAGTAGGATGCTTCATGCTCACCAAATGATTTATAAAAGTCAGTGCATACCAAGATTATATATTCCCCATTCAGAAGGAGGGATGGGCCTCCTTGAAATTGATTATATGTATAGATCTGCAATTGTGGGACTCCACACATATCTGCTGACCTCACAAAATGCAAACATAGTGAAAGTTTTGAAACATGAAGAGAATAAATCTAAGATGACTTCTCTGCTTAATCTATCAGAAGCATATCGGCAACAACCAGAAATGGAAATCAAACAAGAAGTAGATAAAAATCAGGCAGCAACTGAATGTGCCAAAAAAACAAAAGAAAGAATATAAGGTGAAGGATCAGATGAGAAGGCAAGAAATGTGGAAAATGGATAAATATAGTTGCAAGTATAGAAAACTTCTGGAAGAACTTCATGTTGATTAGCAACAAATGCAGGAATGGTTAAGGAGAGGTGAATTCAAACAAAGAGATGAAAGGTTAATATTGGTGGCCCAAGATAGTGAGCTGTGTACATGTTGGCTTACAAAGTCCATTGAACATGTGGGAGAAGCAGACAAATGTAGGTTTTGTAAAACCAAATTGGAAGCAGTTGCATACCTTGTTTCTGGTTGCAACATACTAATGGCAGAAGGACTGTATACTGAAAGGCATAATAATGTGGCAATTCTGTTGCACTGGGGATTGTGCAAACATTATGGTATTGAAGTGGCTGAAAAACATTGGAAACATGAGGCGCAAAGCATCATAGATAATGAAGAAGTCTACATCACATGGAATCATCCATTACCAACAGTTGAAAAGATAGATGTGATAAATCCAGATATAGCGGTCCAGGAAAATAAGACAAAAGTAGCATTGATCATTGAAATCACCACACCCAGTGACTACAATGTCCTGTGTACAGACAGTCATAAAATGCCAGGATTTGCCAGCAGAAATGAGATCAATGTGGAAGAAAGATACCCAGACAGCTCCAATAGTAGTAGGAGCAATGGGTCATAAAAAAGAGTCTACAATCGTATTTAGATATGCTACCAGTACATGTAACTCCATACAAATTGCAGAAGGAGTTATTACTGGACATATTGCTGGTGCTGTGATGAGCAGTACTGGCTGACATGAAAGAGTGAAACAATGCTAATTTCATGAACTTTAATTGTACTTTGACTTAGGAATGAGGTCCATTCCCATCATGGTATTAGAAACCCAAAAGACTTGGAGAAATTAAAAAAAAGTCTGTCCTTTATCAACTCATCCCTTAAGTCACTAAATCTGCATGTTTTAGCTTTATTTCTCAGGTCAGTTATATATACTGCAAATGTTTCACCAGGCTTTTGATCCTTTGTGTAAAATAAGTGCTTTCCATTGTAGCATTTGTCTGGGGGTTACACATTTCTCTAAATTTACTCTGGGTCCTCCTTTGACTCAGCTGGTACAACAATATGATGGTTTTTCCCTTCTCCAGCATAGACAGTAGGTGCATAAACAAATGTATGCTCCCTTTCTATAGTTTCTGACCTAGCTAAATTAAGTAGAACAAATGCCTTTGTATGGTCACTCTTGCTTATTTGCTCAAACACACTCCAGTTATCAGCGGTATTGCTGTCAAACACAAGTGCACTGGGTTTTCAAAATCCATCTGCCATGCCCACAAAGTATATACAAATACACTGAAAATATGGCCTTTGTAATTATGCATGAGTGAACTGTTCTATGAGCTTGTAACAACATTCAAATGCACAATAAACTCTTTAAAATACTGCACTTTGTGAAATATGCTCTGTAATGGCTGTACTTTGTGAAATATGGCTTGTAATGGCTGTACTTTTGCAAAATAACTTTAATGTAGCATGGCACAGACATGCAAAAAATGTATCCACTTCTGGTAACTCAGATATCTTTGCTTAATACGAAAAATACATGCTTTGAGAAAATGCGGTCATTTCCCTTTTTATTTTATTGGTTTTATGCAATATGGACTTTATTTCAACCATTTGCCATAGAAATTTAAATATTTTATCAATATCGTACATATTGGCTTATGAGAATGCTATTTAGAATGTTCTCTATGCCCTGTTTCATACTATATGAAAAGAAATAGTGCTGAGCAAGTTTTAATACCTGAAATTCGTTTCTGACCTATTTTGGGAAGTATGCACATTTTTGGGATGATCCACTCTTGTATATTCCACCAACTCTAACCAAGTGCCTCTAATAGTTTTAGCCAAGCCGTTTCTAGCTTCATGCCCTTCGGATATGCTGGTTCTGACTCCATGCCCTTTAGATATGCCTCTTCTGACACCATGTTCCTTTAGACATGCCACTTCTGACACCATGTTGCTCATTAATCTCTAACAGATATGATAAGAAGGCTTAGGGTTTTGTTTAGATGCTTTAATACAGGATGGTTAGCAGCATCTCTAAATATGAACAAATTAGTTAACAGACAGAACTTACATACATATATGCTTACATCTTAACAGCCAACTACAAAATGGCAGTCAGACTTGCATGTGCTCAGTACTAATCCACTTGTGCAAGCCCTTGGATAGCTTCTTAAAGGTATATACACACATATTGATCTAAAAAGTGTAGATTGGGCAATTGGAATGAGAACATGAAATTCATTCCTGGTTTGGCACCTATGACTCTAACGGCCACAGGCAGCCTATAAATGGTTCATCTCCCAGGCCCCTGCCTGTAAATGTTTCATCTCCCAAGTCCCTGCTTACACTTATCAAGGTTACCAGAATTTGTCAGAGATTTGGGATGCATGGCTACGTACCCCTCTACTGTACAGATTTCCACAAAATGTCCAGATTTTTGCCTCATATTTCTGTTCCGTTTTTCATAAAATTATGTTTTTCTGGCAAATTAGTGACAAATCATATGACAGTCATTTGAGAGAGTTTCAGACTTCATACCATTAAGACATTTCATGCTAATGTAAAACCTGTTTTTCTATCAACTTTCTAAGTTTGTAAGAGCAATATTTAAAAATTGTCCCTATTTCTGGGCCTTTGCCCCACTTTTATTTATGGCTTTGTCCAGATTTCTTGCTCTAAGAGGTTGAAAGGTATGCTTATGGTCATTAGCCTGTACACACCTATGAGTCTATTTTATCTAAGTCACTTGTGTCAGCTACCTTGTTATTTGCCTGTCACTGTTCACTTGTGGCCTTCCATGTATGCCTGTCTATCTGTGTGCACTTGCTACCCAACCTTACTTTACATTCCCCAGTCGTTGCTTTCTTCACTCTGTTCTTCCATTATCTCTCTCAATTTATATAAAATGGATTCTTTACCTTTGAAAAAAATATACCTTTTCATTCTCCTAAGCTACTTTACCTTGGATACATGTTGACTCACCAAAGGTAGTTTCAGCAAACAAATAATTTGAAAACTGTTCATTGAAACTTTCTTCAGCATATATCAGAGAAAAACTTTTATCAAGTAGTAAGCCCCCATACCCCTCTTTTTGGGGAAATTGCCCCTTCCACCGTTCTTGGGGGAGTGGACCCCTTACCCTACTGGATGTATACATGCCAACTCCAATGTCATGCAACTCTGAAGAAAGAGACAAACTTCATGGTCAGTGAAGGCAATTTCATTGAACAGTATTTGAACATTTTCCATTCACCAAAACTAACTTTGCTGATTCGGCATGCTCCCCTTTTCCACACAGTGTTTCTGAAATGTGTTTCTCTGCTTGTTATACCCCTTATCTTGTTTTCCTGTTCTCCACATTCAACCCTTTTTAATGTATTATTAATTTTTCTTTATTGCCTTCTATATTGTTTTTCATTTTTTGTGGACACAGGTGGCTTGTCCCTAAGGGTAACAGCTCATGCTACCTGCTGTATTTTTCATTCATATTCTTGTGAGTTTTGCATGATCTGGCATGAGATCACAGCTTTGTGTTTCTTAACAGACACTAAACTATATCACTCTGCCAAATTTATGAAGTTTTCTCTTCACATCAGGTATCTCTCTAAAGTGCAGCTGTTTTCCTATTTATGCTGTTCATATCTCTTTTTTTAATCCATGTCTGTTTAATCCTACTGTGTTATTTGCATATGTGGCATTAGATCTGTGCCATATCCATGTGATGGTCTATGAATCCAGCCTGTAATATCAGCAGCAAATTTTTGTTCGTCCAAACATAAGCTATCATATGATGACAAGAAAGTCGTTTCTGTTTTTTTTGTTTATTGAGATACTTACAGACATTTGAAAAGGTATGCCTATATGCATGATTAAACATATAGTTCTAACATCAGTTATGGTTTTCTTCAGCATCATCTAATGTTTTAGCACATGCAAAACAATAGTTTGTGATTTACTTAGATTTGACAATATTAATACAAATATGGAGCAGCTAGCAATATGTCCAGTTTGCTGCATTATGCATTGTCAGTAGCAGGGTGTTTTTTACTTTATACACATGACATTTCACATTATGTCCTTCAATAATTTGTAGCACATTGAGTTATGCAAATATTTATGCAAATACAAAAATATCTTTAGTAAGTGTTAAATCATTGTTAATATCTCCACTGAAGTACATTCTAGGCAAACAATCTTAGTATGATTATGATTTTTTTATCCTTCACAACCATATGATGTCATATCATAATGCTTATGGCAGACAAATAAGAATGCACCAAAAGGCACTACAGAGTACACTGATATTTACAAAAGTGCCAAACAAATGCACTTCTTTGTAATGTGGTATCATAAGCAAGTCAGGTACTGTGCAGTCTTCCACAAAAATAAAAGTTTTCACTGCCTTGCCAGCAATTTTTGCAGCATACAGTGGGCTATCATGAAACCAGACTGTATAAATAACATAACTTGGATACATGTATCCCTCTTGCTTTATAGGTAGCTTTTAAAGATTATACTGACACAGAGACAGCAATACCTTGTGATGAAAACCTCTTGGAAAAATATAATTGGACAACCAGAGTGTTCATCCAGTCCACAACTACAAAAACATTCATTCAGTTATCTACCCATTCCTGATCATCTAGTCAGTTATCTACCCATAACTAATCATCTATGCAGTTATCTACCCATTCCTGATCATCTAGTCAGTTATCTACCCATAACTGAACATCTATTCAGATATCTACCTATACTTGACATTTATTCAGTTATCTATCCATACCTGACATCTATTCAGTTATCTACCCGTACCTGATCATTTATGACCATTCAGAAAGGTACATATGCAGAACATGGATTTTATTTAGTTTTATTTAGTTATTTCTGCATCTATCTGTCTATTTATCTGTTAACCAGATAAGTACTCTTGTCAAAAGATGCTTTTCAGCAAGGACATGAGCAGAACACATCATAGTCAGGAAGCTCCAGGCAACAGGAGTTACAGTAGTTAAACCAAGAGGAGACCATATACCACCAGCAAGATGTCCTTAAGGGGAAGGAAAGGCTAGATGCGGGAAATGTTTTGAAGATGGAAGTATGAGTCCTTTTTGAAAGTGGGTGCCAATGAATTCTTTTAAAAATAATGTGATTTTTTTTTCTGAATGTATATTTTGTTTCTTTCCTTAAGTAAGGGGTGATTCCAATTAGCAGGAGTACCTTTTCTAAAGCTATTTCCCCAATGGCTGTACCAGGCTAAGGCTATGTAGTGTAAGGATATTTTCTGAATGTCTGTGAGGCAGTATGGAAAGGTTTTTAATTATTTGTGTATTTATTTACTTACTTACTTTACTTTCCATTTGAATTATTGTAGAAAAGCAGTCAGATGTAGCTGCAGAAGAACTTGTGTTTGCATTTTAGACACATCACATGTATGTACCTTCCTTGTCTTCTTCAGCATATGTCCTAAATGAGTCCTGATGTGAATCACAGACTGAAATTTATGAGATGCTGCCTAGTAAGAAATGGAAAAAATGCATGACAAGTGAATTTATCTAAGGAAACTTTTGAACTGGAACAGGATTCAAAGGACTGAGAATTAAAACAAAATAGATGGGTATATCCTTGCTATGAAAAATCATTGATTCAAAAATACATTGTTCAGAGTATGTTCTAGTCTACAATAAAGGAAGAGGTTGACAATTACATGTATGAAAGTATAGGAATTATAATGCATATACATACAGAAGAAACATTTGATTAAGGCATATAGCACTGCACAAAGAGAGAGAAAGAGAGAGAGAGAGAGAGAGAGAAAGAGAGAGACACTGCACCAAGAATGTTTGTTCTGAAAACAAAACCATTTTTGCCATTTTAGTAGCAAGTACTAACAATGAAATGCAGCACAGACATTTTACAATTCAGTACAACCTTTTACAATTCAGTACAACCTTTTACAATTCAGTACAACCTTTTACACGACCCAAGCTTCGCATATAATGGGAGAGTAACAAACACATTTAAGATCAGCTTCTGAAACATCAAAGTGCATACCATGTGCTGAGGTTATTTTCTCTTGTGAAAATCCGAATACTCCTTAGCAGAAGCTACCACCAGAGGTTATTGTACAGCACTAATAACTTTTAAAGTCAGGTGTTTTCTATTAGCAGAACAGAGGGATTCCACATGAAGACTTTTGTACAGGTGTTGACAGATGTCAACCTTTTTTGTTTCAGATTATGACTGAAGAGTGCAAGTGCTTGATGAAACTGCAAGGAATGTGCTTGATGTGGTCATCCATAGTGCGTGATATGCCAGAATGTTCTTTTTTATTTGTTTGAACTGTTTGGCATTATCTTGAGCAGTACATTCACTTAGCTAAAAAGAATACTACAAGGAAACAGAGCATTTTTTCATTTTTAGCAGAAGATAATGCTGCAAAGCTGCATGTGTTGTACTCAAAGTCTGTACGAGTCCAGAATCATGCAAATCACAAATTCCGGGTTTTGGGCGTGTAAGCCAACAATGCTTTAGGTGCTGATTTCTGGGTATTTGTTTATAGTGAAGACATCATATAAAATGGATTTTCAGTAACAGTGCAGTGCAGTATACACAACTAAGAACATATTACATACATTTGTACTCATTTTATATGTGCAATGTGATGTTTTGCATATAGGCCCAAGCATAACATTTTATTTTATGAAGTTTTTTTTTTTTATTTGCACCATATTCATCTCCAGCTTAGTAAGGATATACAGTATTCTTTTTCTCATACATTAGTTTTGCAAGTGAAGATCTAATCAGTTTGTTCAGATAACAAATCATTTTACTGTATATCAGAATGTAATGGACTATGGCAAAAAAAAAAAAAAAACTTAGGCAGTGTTCAACATGCTTTCGTCAGTTGGTATAAGGATTTTCTCAATGAATAATACTGTATTTTTTCCTTTATAAATATACAGTGTATAATCATAGATTGTAAGTGATATTAATTGTGACAGTAATGATTTACCAAATTCCATTTTTTAACTTTTGTATTAGAAATTGCATGATTTTTATTCTGTTTTTAATAAAAGTTTCAAAAGTTTGTTTTTTAATGTTGGAGAAATCATTATTAATAAACTAGAACTGTTTCAGTACATGACATTTACAGCACAGCATACAAGGATAACACTCCAATGCTTTTGTCTTATAATGATAAAGGAATACAGTAGACTCCCGCTTATCCTGTCTCGCTGGGACCGGACCTTAGGCTGGATAAACGAATGGCTGGTTAATCAGAAAAAAGCATACAAAAAAATATTTATAGGTTATAAATCAGCAAGAATAACAGGATTTGTGTTGGCATGCATTTTTCTAATGAATATGAAGTCTAAAGCTAAAATGTCTGTCATTATTTAGCCCAGAGGAGGCAGAAGTGTTGTTCTTTTATGTTGTCTTTTGCTAGGACTACGACAGAAATTTGATGTCCAGTTAAAGAGGAGGCCAGTTATAGAGAGGTCAGATAATGGGGAGTCTACTAATAATAAAAGACAGACACATGCTAGCGATGCTTTTTACTTAATAAAAATACCAAGATGGACCAATATTCACATCATTTCCACATATTAAGCTTCTTATTGGATCACATCCATAGTTTATGCCCCCTCCCCCAGTACCATCTTCATGACATTTCCAATTAAAGAAAGATAAGCAAATAATCTAGATACTTCACATCTGATCCAAAAGAATTGAATTGACTCAAGCAGGTATGCTGGGGAACTGAATACCAAGTAAGTAAAAATAAGCTCTTCACGAGGAGGGAGCCAGTAAGGCTGTATTTCCCAGGTGCCTGTGTACCTGAGGATAGTCCCATAAAATATGTAGAGAATTTGCCCACACCTGCTTACAATGCCAACATAAAATCATCAGTAGATTCACCTGTCTAAAACATGAGTTTACAGTACCATGCCACTGATAAAGAAATATTACAAAGGTAAATCTAGATAACAAAAGTCATGTACTTATCATGAACATACTTCATACGCATGTGCCAATCATCAGTAGTGAGCAGATGAAGTATTTTATACCATTTGGACAATGACATAGAATGGCTGCCTCAGTGCCTATAGCCAGGGAAGCAGCTCCTGCTCCTAATGATAATTTCTTCTTAAACCTCACCTGACAGAGCCTTGTTACCTCTACTGTTGGATTAACCATGCCACCCTTACCCCTCTTTATACTGGCTGCTTTAATTAAATCTTTGATTTGAACAAATTGCCACTAATATGATGTCAAGGATGGAAATCTTGTTTTTAAATTACCTCAGTTACACCATAATTATGCTGAATCATCCCAAAGATACCTGACAAATATGTCTATTTCAACCCACCTGTCATACCATATGGGTTTAATTTCAATTAATACATTTGGGTTCCCTCAAATTATACTGGTATCACAAAATGCTTATTTACTCCTCTTTTGGACTCAGTGGATGGTACAAACCATCAATCCAGATAATCCAGCCTTCCAGACTTTGAATGACAGGGAATTTGCTGGAGGTTAGTCAGTATAAACTGCAAGTCCAATTCTGATCCAGACCAACATGCTTTATGTGACCCCCCCCCCATAATCTGCAATAAAGCTACGATTGCTGATTTTCCATATCTGAATAAATCTGAGACTCCAAATCCCCATTGTTTGATAGATGTAAGCATCAGCTTTTTAAATACTCTGGATCTCTTACTCACCCATATAAAATCTTTATGGACTTTTGCATAACACTGCATGTGGCAGGTTAGGACAAACAACAGCTTGGGGAAGGTGAACATTTTTATAGCTTGGATCTTTCTTGAGAAATGACAGTGAATCTTCTCCAGTCTCCACTTATAAAACATACTTTGTATGGCTGCTAGGATTGTTTAAGCTTTAAGGTCGAAACCAAAAACAAAAGAGGAAATAACCACCACTGAGCTACTAAATAAAGTGGTTCTTTTATGATTGCTGTTATTCTGAAGAAGTCCTGATTGAAGCAGGATGAAAACAATTATATGTCTGTGGTTCAATAAATTATTCTTGTGGTATATTTAATGTGTTTCCTCCACGATTGTTGAGTATTCACCATATACCACTATTTTGTGTTTGTTTATTTAGAAACTTTAAGGTCGGCCACATAGCCATATTCCAGGAAAAGATAATCCTCTGGCAAGTGGCTCACTGAACAAACTCTACAATGAACAGAGAAGTTTGTCCCTTATCCAAAGTCTGATTGGATCCAAACAGAAAGGTGAGAGCTTTACTCCTATCGACTTTAAGCCCTGTACTACTGAAAAGGGAGTCAAATTCCTTCCAAATTTGCTTTAAAAACCTCACAGGGTGGTCTAGCTAAATATGCAGTCGTCTGCAGACCACTTAGCAAGTGCATGTTCTACTCTACCTATAGATGTGCTATTGAGGACAAATGCATGCTACGTATATTTATCAATGACTGAAACAACTAATATGAACAGTTATGGGGTAGGGGGCAGCCCTGCCATGTGCCCTTGTACAAGGAAAAACCTACAGACAGTTCACTGTTGCTAAAGTTTCTAGCTGTAGGATTAGTACAGAGGAGATGCACCCAGCTTATAAACTCTGGGGATTTACAATATCTCATCACCTGCCATAAACAGAGCCAAGAAACAAAGTCAATAGCTTTGTGGAAATTCACCAAAAGGACACCTGCATCTCTGTTCTCTTTCAGGCAAATTTTATGTAGATTCATTCACACTCTAAGGGCATCCTGTCCTTTTCCATCACCTTTGATAAATCCTAAGTGGTTTTCTGGTGCAATTTGTAATTTTACTGGTCCTAACCTCATTGCCAATATTTTAGGTCTGTGTTTAAAGAGACTAGCCTGCAATTCACAACTTATAAACCATTTTTCTGGGATATAAGAAACTTTAACAATTTGGTGGGAATGCCTTAATTGAAATAGCCTGGTAATGTATATATATATATATATATATATATATATATATATATATATATATATATTGGTTAAAACTGTAACTTAGAAGACCCTTCATATGGCAGGATCTTGTCTACCTGACTGGACACCTTAGAAGACCCTTCATATGGCAGGATTGTGTCATAGGGTTCATAGGAGGATACTAGGCCATTGGCCCTAGGGCCTTTATAAGCCTAGCCATGTTATAATCTTGGTCCCTAATTGACCAAGTAGTATGGTCTGTGTTTGCAGAGCGAGTCTATGATCAATACCCACTGCCCTTATCCAATAGGGACATAGGTGATACCCCCATGGGGTAAATTTGTGGTCTCCCATCCAGTTGTCTAGGTTACACTTAAATAGGGTCATTGAGGAGCTCTGTTTTATGTGAATTGGGAGTTTGTTCCAGAGGAGTGAGACATATCTGTCTATCCAGCATGTCCTCCTAATGTCACAGGCTAGGTTAAGGTCCCTAGAGTGAGTGAATCCTGTCCCATTTGACTTGCGGATGTGCAGCATTTCCATTAGGACAGGGTCCAAGACTGATCTTTAGTCCAGGTAAAAGTTGGCTCTCAGCAGCCTATAAGACACAGAGTACAGTGACAGGGCTTGTTTATGAATTAAAAAAAAATGCCATTGGACAGTGTCTACCAGACTGGACACCTTAGAAGGCCCTTCATATGGCAAGATTTTGTCTACCAGACTGGACACCACTTGTTCAGTGGTCATATATGCATATGTGCTTTCAAGTGAGAAAAGGGGGGTGGTTGAGTTACATTAATTTGGTAAGAAGCACAAGATGTTTTGTTCTTTATGAATGGATTTAATTTTTTTTTTCATCTGGTGACAAGGTAAGTGAATTGGTCAGCTGACCATTTTCAGCCAATACCCATGCTCCATATGAAAATACAGAGTAACAAACAAAATACAATGTAATAAACAGTGGACAAATAGTAAGCTACATGATGGAGTTAAACATCATAATAATAACCAGTAGGGAAGGCAAACAGTATGACACAGAGAGTGGATAAATAATTTACAATATTTCTGAAAGTGAGGAGATAGTTACAATATGTATAGTATTTATAGTGTGGCAACAGAGTATGCAGTTCAATATTCAGTAATTCAAGGATATATGACAGATATAGTAAGCTTACAAGTTATCCAGTGTCATGAAACCAAGTTCAATCTCTACCAGAAGAGATTCTTTTAGTTTAGCTTTGAAGTAATCCAACATGTTTTGAGAATGCATTTCTTTGCAAAGTCCATTCCATGTTGCTGGACTAAGTTTGTGAACTCTCTTCTCCTTTTGCAGTCATAATATAAGAGATAACTAGTAATAATAATACTTATTATTATTAGCATTTATTAGGAACATTCTAATAGGTGGTAGTACTTATGGAATTGTATATGTTCTGGCTTATGAATTAAAAAAAAATGTCATTGTGGTTTTAATCCTTTTGGATTGACTACATATTCACTATTTACAGAACACATCAGAAATAACAACATAATTTGTCCTGTGTAATCTAATTACAAATGCAGTATGCAAAGTACATGTGTACAGAACGTTCAGTCTATGTAACCTGATTACTTTCTTTTTGGTTGTAGAATGTGGAAGAGCTCCAAAATACAGAGGCACATAAAATGTACAAATTAATACCCTGGTTGTATCACACTTAAAACATCACTGTGCTGGGAGCTCAGTTACTATATAATATATTGAATGGTTTTGTTAACTATGTAAGTATCTGTTGCTTTGGTTGCTTTGCATATGTTGCTGTGGAGACAGACACTTTGCCATTTACTTATTCACATCACTTTGCTTTAGTCACTGATCATTATGTTTATAGAATGTTTAAGTTTTAATTACTGACAAGTTACGCCAGCACTCTAGCTTCATAACCATTACTCCTTTTATTGGCATGCGACCCCTCTGCTTTTCCCTGTCTTGTCTTCTTCCCTGCCGAGGTTTCAGCATCTGACATGGCACAACCTTCCAGTGTCCCTGCATTACCTCTTCTGTATTTATGTTTGCTTTTCCAGTCCACAACTTGCAAGCAATTCAAGTTTTTTACTGCCTGGGTTGCTTAGTTGTCTGTGATACCTTTATTTAAACTTTTGAGTATCCCCCATTTTATGAAGCTTGAGCCATTCCCCTTCCTACTTTACTTCCAGAATTGCAAATTATTTCTTTTCTTGTCTTATGGAGTTTTTCCAAGTAATCCTTGACCAGCTTTATGAACATTCCTGCAAATAGAATGACTTTAAATCTTTTTGTTTGCCTTATTATGTCATTTTTACAGCAAAGGAATGAAAATGTGCCAAAACATTGCCTGGGTCTTCTTTCTGCTGTTACGTAGGTTCATAGGTGTGTACTAGGCTAATGGCCCTGGAGCCTTTACAAGCATAGCCCATAGAAGTGCTCTGGCATTGTGCCACCCCAATGTTAACTCCCAGTGCCTCTATCAAGTAGACCCAACTAGAGTGATCCCCTGGGCGAACTTTCTATTTCCCATCCAATCATCAAGATTTACCAACTTCAGGATTCCATTACAGTTTAGAAAAAGGCATTTTAAGCAAGTGATTACTTGCCCTGGGAAAAATTTGCCATTTGGGTATTTTGTTTTAGCGATCTTCATCTCTCAAAAATGAAAGTTGATGATATGGCCATTCAAGTATTAGAAGGGGATCCCTTCAATGTCTTAACTGTGCAGAACTTTCTGGAATAATTGTACTGCTACTGGTTATCTTTGCTGTAGCAAATACACTGCCATGCTTAGTAAATAATTTGCAATCTAAAATGAAGCAAAGTTTCAGTTTGCACAAAAAAGTAAATTTAAACTTTCATATTTATAAATATGAAATAGCAACATATCCATAAGGTAGCTTTCAGGTCCTATGCTTGGTCCTCGTGTGATCCTTGTAGAATATTGTGAGATATAAAAACAGCTAATCCAAGAAAACACTGGTTCCAAAACACCAAAAGCAAAAACCAGTCACAGAGCTCCTATAAAGGCTGTCCCTCCTCCTGAATTAAACTTCAGTTTTTATCCATTTGAACTGGTGTTTCTGCTGACACTATCGTGCAGTCAGCTATTGAGGAGGGACAGCCTACATAAAAACAGCTGACAAGCTTAGATGCCGGACTGAAGACTGTACTTTTGTGTGATCAGGCATTATTTGTACAAAGCAGATTCATAAACAAAAGTTAATTAAACTATACAAAGAGTTCTCTGTTTAGTGGCTATATGTAACAAAAGTCATTTAAAGACTTAGCATGACTACTGATCCTTCCATAAACCATCTACAAGTGTAGATACACTAAGTCCTAACATCAGATTGCTAGTGCTGAATGCAAGAATCTGGATGTTTTCCCGAAGGGTTGACCCTATGTGTTTCTTAGCACTGAACTCCATGAAATCAGGCTTGTTTGTTCTGTTTTCTTTTAGCTGCATTAATGCATGGACATTGTGGGAAACATGCTGAAGAGAGTATTGTATAGTTGTAAAAATCTAAAACTACAACCAGTTTTCAGTATTCTTGGGGATCAAAAATATTTGGGACAGTACTCTAGATACCTTTCTCTAAGTTTTGTAGATGCCAATAAAAGATTACAATTTTAAGTACAATCTTTGCTGTTACGTTACTTGGTCATTCACATCACTAAATTCTGTGTCCCTGGTTGACAGACTTTTATGTAACAGATCTGATTGCACGTCTGCACCTTTATTTTTTTTTCCATTTTTAACACGCCATTCAATGTTGTTGATTGCTTTTGTTATGCTAATAATTTTGTATTATTTTTTGCTTGAGTGAGAAGGAACAAGTAGATTGGTAAGACTTAAGTCTGTTTAACTTGGACTGTAAGCATGAGAAAAAAGAAAACATGATCACGTATCATGTGCAACTCCAAACTCCAGCTAATGCAACATATTAAACTGCTGTATGTTTCATTTGCTTTAATATACACATGGTCAGTCTGGTTGGATTGTGCAATGTAAGCAAAATCAACTCTTTAGTTTGTAGTAAAGAGCAAATTAAACTCAAAAATATTTCCCTGTACAAAAGAGTAGATGTTTATCATAGCTGTTATGCTTGAATGCAGTGAGGATGTGCAGTGTCTGTGTACAAGTGGAAGCAACATGTGATTCAGAGACAGAAGATATGCTTATCCACAGCGAAAAACTGATTTAGAAAGTCTTATGCAAACAAGAGAATAATGAGATGTAAATGAGAAACGTGTGCAAAATGTATGACACCTGCAAATGAGGCTGTCTTCTCACCTTTTGCAATTCACAGCTGCTTTTTGCTGTGCAACTGTGCCATTTGCAGTTCTGTTAGAAAAAGTGAATACATACCTTTTCCAGTCACTTTGTAATAATTGAGAATTCATGGTTTTGCCTTATTGTTTCCCCACTCTGAAATACTTGTCCTGCCATACAGAAACCTGGTAATCTCAGTTGTGCTTGCCAACCTAGGAGAAAAAGATATATATGGAGAAATTAACCCACTTGAACTTAGCTGAAAGAGAGTTACTGGATAGATTTACAGTGGAACTTGGTGAATTCATAGCCTTCTAATCCCTGTAGACACTAAAGTATGTATAGCCCTTAATATACTTGCCATGCAGACCTTTTAGAGACAGGCTAGGTACACATTGGGTGCCTCACAGGCTTCTGCCTTCAGGATACTGCAGTAGTTCTTTGCTATTCTTTTGTTCCATGTGCATGAGCATATCTATTTCCCAGTGTCATCACAGGACTGAGTCAGTACCATGCCAGCCTTCTACAGAATGGCATGCTTTCCAGGGGTGATTAGTGGAATAGATTGCACCCAAGTGGCTATAAGGGCCAAATCTGGACCATAGTGAGAGAAGTACCATAATAGGAAGGGTTACCACTGTCAGGTAGGGTGTGATGCATGGGGCTGCATCAATGATGTACTGACCAAGCATCCTGGCAGTGTGCACAAACTCACTGCACTGCTCCTTCCTGCATGGCAGGATTCCTCATGGTCAGCTGACCAGTAAGTGCAGTATAATGTTGTTAACCATAGCTATTTCTCTATCTGTTCAGTGATGTAGGTAATAATAACTAATCCCCCCTTCCTTATGTGTCCTCTAACTGTTTTGTTTCTAGGTAATGTACACTACCCACTTGAAAATTGGCTAATTACATCAGTACTTAACTTGCAGGGGATTTCTGAGAAACACATTAACACCACCTTGTACAAGATGCAAACAGTCATTGAACTAGTTTTTTGCTGTTCAAAGCCCATTGCCAGGATGAGTTGGTGGGTCCTTTCTGAATAAGCCTTCTACTGTATCTGAGGTTCACAGCCCGATGCATTCTGCATAACATGATCATACATTGGTATGTTGCACAAATTCCACAACCAGTGGTCAATGGAGGTAGTGCAGCTCCCTAGTGATGGTGACCAACCGTGCACAGTACACAACTGCACAGTCAAAGAAACAGTGTCTAGTCAACCACTGTGTGCAGTCACATTCACTATGTAACAATGTAAAATCACAAGGATAATACTTAGGTTTCTTTTTTGGAGATAAACTCTTAGCTAGGCTTGTAAGGGCCCCAGGGCCATTAGCCTAGTAACCTCCTATGATCCTATGATCCTATGGTGCATGTAGTGTTACTTGTGGGCTATGCTGTGTGGTGTATGTTCAGCTTACACTGGACATCAGACATTTTTCCATGTATTACTCAAATGATTTGTTTATATGTTGCTAGCCATAATCATTTGTTCAGTATTCAGTGGTTGGTGGCACAAGTGCAAATTACACTGGCAGAGTTTGGAGGAATTGTAAAATTCCAGGTGTTATGACCAGAATTTAATGCTATACACTGAGTAATTGAACTAAAGTGCTTAATTTAGTTGCTCATGAAAGTGTATTTTTTATCATGAAATGTTTTTCAGTGTTACAGATGTTCTCAATTTATTTATGATTCCTTTTTTATTTCTTTATTTTTATTTTGTTTATTTTTTCAGGATCAAAAGATAACAGAATCATTTATCATTTGTAACAGATGAGATGTAATGCAATCTATACTACTCTGCAATTTATTTTCCTGGTGAGTATTACGGCACTTGAACATTTGTGTTACATTTAGAAGGTATCGTACACAATGTCCCTAAAGACAATATTGGTGATGGACCCATAGATCAAGAGCAAGTGCTAGCATATGAGTAGCTCCAGTGACATGGTGTGTTGGATACAGGGGAACCTCTTGACATTGACCTAAGAGTGCTGGAGGACTGAGAACCTGATTCTGAAGTTCTGTCCCATGATAAGAAAATTTTACAAAGCCTAAGTGCCTTCTATGGTGGAATCCACATGAGTGCCTGCAGCAGATTTAGGTAATAAACTTGATGCACTGCCTACTTATTCACTATGGATATGGTCAGTCCCTTGTCCTTGAATAGTAGTGTCCCCATTTTATGTGTGTATGTGTGTGTGTGTGTGCGTGTGTGTGTGTGTGTGTGTGTGTGTGTGTGTGTGTGTGTGTGTGTGTGTGTGTGTGTGTGTGTGTGTGTGTGTGTGTGTGTGTGTGTGTGTGTGTGTCTGTATGTGATCATGTGTGTGTGTGTGTGTGTGTGTGTGTGTGTGTCTGGTAAGTCTTTACTAGTGTGTGGATAGAGGCTGACAAAAATACCACATGTGAAGCCACAGTTCACGTAAGGATCATCATCATGGCATTGTCCTTGGCTTCCACTATTTCCACTTATTGTTGAACTTCACATGTACTCTGCAGTACTCTAGCTATCTCTACCTAACTCTCTATGCAGTAGACTGGGCGTGTACTATGTCACAGCACATCTACTGTTGTGCAGAGAAGGCCTTGCATGTCTCCAGAGCTGACTGTGAGAGATGTCTTTGAATGGTGCTCCTGTGTACAGTTTTGAAAATAGGTACTTGTACCTCATAAAGAGTAGTGTCATTATACAATGGTTCAGGGTATACCCAGGAAAGAGGTGTTGAGCTATGTGGTACCCCCCACTGTAATATTATTTCCTCGTTATGCTGAATGTAAAAATATGCGTCACTGACTATAGAGTTATTCACCTGCTTTGGGGAAGTGGGCCCTGCCAGTACTCTTTGCAGCTGTTTGTGACTATCTTGAGGATGTGCCATGAAAATGAGAGTAAGGGCATCATCATCATCATCGACAACCATTCTGCTGTCTACGTCATGCTGCTGTTGGGTACCCTAGCTTGCAATTATTTCAAGTGTTGACCATGTTAGAAAATATATAATTATTTTGTTAATATTACCTCCACCTTACATATTTGTAAAGTGTGAGATTATGAATAATATCCAGGAGCTTTTGGTTAACAGTAATATTATCAGTTTGGTTATGGATTTCCAGAAATCAATTCATAAACAACACAGCTGGTTAAAATTACAACTGAAGACATTGTTGGGGTGGTGTAATGAAAAAGACTTCTATAGAATAAATGTTTATATGTTTTTTAAATATCCAGTATTGGCAACAAAATTATATTGCTTTATTTTACTTGCTTGGAAATTTCATTTAGTAGAGTTTAGTGAGGAACATAGATGCAGCAATATTGCTTTCATGGGCACAAGTCTTTGATACAGTGCCTGATATTGAGAATTTACAGCCAAATTCTTTTTTTTTTTTTTTCAAATAACTTTTTATTGAAGATTTTCTCACATAAAATACAAGTAGAGAGATAAACAAGATGTAACTGCGGTACAGTTGAATGTTACAGAATGCTTAACATGAGGAAGCTATTCAATAGATAATACATACTTTGCTAAATAACATTAAAAATAGCTAGGAATACAGTATTGGATAAACACAAGGAAATGGTTATGTTATGTGTTAGTCATGGTAATATTATTTTAATATTTGACTTGTACATTATAGTGACAAATGAGATCAAATTTAGAAGTATAACACCAACCTACACAAAGACAATCTACTCTACTAAACCTTATATACATATTTACAAAAAATTGTCACCTTAGTTAATGTTGTTACTACTCCCAAATACGAGATGTGTTTACTATCTTTGTTTTATTAGCATTTGTCTTGCAATTTATGATAATATATCAATTAATGTTTTGCAGTAATTCTGATAATATGTTTGGTTATTCTGACTTTTTGTATAACGATTCTTAGCCAATATATGTTTTTTGGCCATGCTTTTGTATTCTGACCAGGTTAGTCGTGATCTGTCTATCCAGTTCTTTGTTATGTAAGACTTTAATAGGGTACATAGTGTTATTATTATGTGATTAAAGAAATTATTATTCTTGCTTTTGAATATATGCAGTATTGCTGTCTCCCATGACAAAGTGAATTTTGAATAGCCTGATTTCTCTAAGAGTAATCCTAGTGAGCACGAGAGTTTATAAACTGTTTTGCAGCACCAGAAGATATGGTGGTTATCTGCCTCTTTATTAGGACAGAAGGGACAGTAAAGTGACTTAGACGGATTGAATTTGTTTAGGTCTGATTATCTATTATGGTATTACGTTTTCCTTCCCAAAACTTTGAGAAAAGTATTGTATTTTGATATTTAACTTTGCTATTAATTTATATTATTTGAGAGCATGTTCATTTTATTTAAGAGCAATTTTTGAATTAGTTGTGCTAATTTGACATCTTGGTCAATTACATTGATATCTTTGGTTATTATACTAAGTATAGGATTTATTTAATTATTACTTTATAATTATTGTTTGCTCTAATTAGGTTTATTATATTTTCCATTGAGAGGTTTTGTATTTGGTAGAAGTCCCATAATGTATAATTTTTTTATTAATGGGTATTTATCTAGGTTTACCATGGAGTTTGCTAATTTTATATCTTGGTTATTATGTATTGGTTGTAGCAGAGTAATCGCGTCTTTAAGATTTATTGATATCAGTAATTTCTTGAAAATTTCAAAGTTATTAATTAAGATTGGGTGAATTTTTGTTGTCTGAAGGATATCTTGATTTAAGAAGGGAATCACTTTTGCGTTTACATTAGATGGTATAATATTTTGTTGAAATTATTTAATCCATAGTGGATACCATTTGTTGCCTATTGGGTCATGGTTTGCTATTTGCGTGATGTGACTAGCATTAATAATTTTGTAGTACAGTTGAAAATCAGGAAGGCTGAGACCTCCTTTTTCTTCTGATAGTATTAGTTTATTATAGCTAATTCTTGTACTTTTTGGGTACCATATGAATTTTGCTAGTCGAACTTTCATCTTGTTGAAGAAGGTAGCTGAAATTTTCATGAAGGTGGCATTCAAATGGTATAAAATCTTAGGCAGTATATTCATTTTGACTATTAAAGCTTTTGATAAGGAAAATAGTTTAAGCTTTTCCCATTTGTTAATGTTACCTGTTATAGTGGACCAGGTTTTAACTATATTGTTATTGAACATATCTGATTGTGTATGGTTAAGATTATACCTAAATATTTCAGTGTATATTGCACTTTAACATTTGTCTCTGGAAAATAAAACTATTTATGTCCTGGTGGTTAATTGGGTATATAACTGACTTCTTAGGATTAATTTCATAGTTAGATACTAGGGAAAACTTTTCTATAGACAATAAGATTTTATTTAAGTCAGAATTGGGATATTGAAAGTAGATATTGAGATTGTCTGCAAAGGCTGTATATTTTATTTGGGTTTTAGATATCGAAATATGGTGATGATATATTCTGTGAGTGATTTGCAGTAATAATTCTTCTATATAGAAATTAAACAGGATTGGTGAGAGTGGGCATCCCTGTCTGGTGCCATTAAGAATTTATATTGGGTTAGATGTTTTCTTATTAATATACAAAGTTATAGTTGCTTTACTATATAACATTTTGATAATTTCTATGTATTCTTTGGGGAATCCAAATTGAGCGAGTACAAAGAGAAGGAATTTTTGATTGACTCTGTAAAAGGCTTTTGTTGCATCAACTGATAAAGCATATTTAGGGGATTTAGCCTTGGCACATAAATGGGATAAGGCATCAATGGTTAATATGTTGTCCCATACTTGTCTCTGATTCATATAGCCTAGTTGTTCAGGTGCAATTAAAGCTGGGCATACTTTTTGCATCCTGTGTGCTAGAATTGTTGAAAATATCTTTAAATCTATATTTATCAAAGCTATAGGTCTGTAGTTGTTTGGATTTGTGGAGTCTGCATTTGGTTTTGGTATAAGTATGGTTTTGGAATTGTTCAAATAAAGGTCTGATATCCCAACTTCCGTTATATAATTGTATACCTTGAAAAGTACTGGGGTTAATTGTTGCTTAAAATGTTTATAGAATTCTGCCACATATCCATCAGGACCAGAAGATTTCCCAGATTTTAACTTCTCAATCACTTTATTTATTTCCTCTTCTGTCAATGGACTTTTAAGACTATTTTATTATAAGTCATTGATCTAAGGGAAGTCTAAGTTATCCACAAAGATTTAGAAAAGTTTGTCATTAATATGATATTGTGGGCATATATGGATTGAAATATTTCTTCAAAAACCCATATTATTTCATTATCTGAGTTATGAATTTTGTCTTTATATTTTATTTCTTGCATTTTACATGCAGGGTTCCTTACATTGATAAGTCTCGCTAGCATTTTGGAAGGGGTTTGAGCCTATTTATCTAGCATCCTTAGTTCTGTAAATGTATATTGTTGCGTTGGGATCTCATTTAATTGTTTGTGTAGACTTGCCATTTCTTTCTCAAGAGTGGGAGTGTGGTTTCTTTGTAATTCTATTTTGATTTGTTTTAGATTGCCCTCTATGTTAGTTATGTTTTTCATGTTTTGCTTTTTGTAGAATGATGCTTTCTGGATGAAGGTACCCCTAGTTGTGGCTTTAAAGGGTGCCCATTGAATATCCAGAGGAGTATAATTATTTACAATGTTTTCTTTTAAATGAATAATAGAGTTTATAATCTCTTTTTCCACGTCTTTAATTTTTAGCAGGTTTGAGTTTAAATTCCAGTTTGAGTTATTGTGTGTATTATATATTTTTTTATTTTGTATTATTGTTAAATTTATTTTTGAGTGATCTGATATTGCTCTAGGTTCTAGATTATATTGCACTTCATAAAGAGCAAAGCTCTGAGAAATTAGAAATATGTCAATTCTAGACCAGGTCTTATGGTATGCTGAGAAATATGTGTATCTGCTACCTAGACTGTCTGTGTTAAGTTCAAAGTGATCTATTAAGTTGAAGTCATCAATTAGTTCTGATAGAAAGGTTGTAGTATGAGGAGACTGAGTGCAATTTTTATTTGATCTATCTTTGGATGGATTTATTGTTATGATCCAATCTCCACCAATTATTATCAGATGTTCTAGGTGCTTTAATAACAAGTTATAGGTTTCAATTAAAAAAATCAAGCTGATAGTTGCAAGGCCCATATATATTACAAGTAATAATGGTTTGTTGTATGCTGGATGTAAACTTGTGAAACAGCACCATCTACCTTTTGTATCAATACTATGTTTAATGATGTTCCCTTTAAATGATTTCTTGACTATTATAGCTATTCCTCTTGATGCAGTACTATCACCAGCTGCTATTATTTGCTGAACTCACTTTGTGATTTTTTTCTGTACCCTTGTCCCATTGTTCCATAGTCATATGAGTTTCTTGCAAAAAGGTTATATCTGACTTCGATTTGTATATAAGGTGCATAACTAGCCTTTTCTTTTTAATGCCTTGTAAGCCATTTATTTTCCATGAGGCTATGTTAATCATATTAATTTGAATAGTCCTTTAGCTGAAATACATATGTGTGCTGTGAGGAGAGTGTTTGGCCAAACATTGTGGTTATTAGTTGATGGCTGTTGGGACACAATAGCATGAGAGGGGGAGGCCACATAACACTCTTTCAGAAATTCCCTAGTGCCTAACCACTTACCACTATCCCCTGAAAGGGAAGGGTTAGTCCAGTAAACAGTTGATATAAACATATTCCTAGAATTGAAAAAATGAAAATATATAGCATTTTAACTATCATACAATAATTATTTTGTATTCCAAGGAACATCACAACAATGCTAGGGTAAACGCTACCAAGCCAGCAACTTAGTTATGAATATGATAGATGTTTTTAACTCAGTTAGGCATTGTGTGCAACTTCTGGCTTGTTCTGATCATATACAATATAATATATAACCTTGTAGAAGGTTCCATATGTCTAGCTATATAACTTTTCTCTAACCTTCTTTTGAGTGTTATATATATAGTACAGGAATAAAAAACCTGACCTAATAGAGCAATGGACTCATTAACTGTAGGGTATATCATACAATATGGCATGAGCAGATGTTATATACTACCATTCTTATAATTCATCTAGACAAGCAGATACAATATAGGTCCTTTATATTCTTCAAATTAAAATGCATGTAATACACATACTATAATTATGACCTTTCTCTAGAACTCCTATTGCTAGTTGATAAAAAAAAAAAAAAAAACTGTTGAATGTGCATAAAGCCAGTTTTATTTACAAGAGTATGACCACAAAGTCCTGTGTTATAATGTTTCTTTTCTTCATGAGCAGTCTTATCCTGCAGAGATCCCTTTAACCATAGATTTTTTTTTACTTCCATTTCTTGTTAAAGGTTTGCTTTTTAGCTTCCATCATTCAAACTGTCAGTTATTTACAAATATATTCTTCTTCTATACCTGCCTTTAATTTACTACTGCTAGTGATTTAAGGGAGGTTTTCAGTACCTGTGAGATTATGGAGCCATACATTGTTTCAAATCCTTAACTGCAGTTGTCTCTTGATTTCCAGCATTTTAATACAGCAACTTACTTCCCAGATGGCATGCTGTTTGAATTGGAGGCTCTCTTATAGGCTCATAGGTTCATAAATTAGTACTAAGCTAACTGCCCATGCAAGCCATTTTAAGCCTAACCAATTATCCCTTGTGAGACTTGAACTCTGCACCTTGAGTTTGTAAGGCAAACACCATAACCATTAGGCCACCCTCCCAACCCTTAGTGTAATCACATATTTTCCTGCTTCTTTTTGGGACTTCTAGGCTGCCATAGACTTGATTTGGCTTTGACATCGATGTATGAGTTATTTGACATGTGTGACATGAGGTCAAAGGTCACAGTACATCTGATTGTGGCTTAACTTCCTGGAAAAAATGGCTTTAGAGTGTTGCAACAAAAGGGAAAGCCTAAGGAGCCTTTTTCTTGCAATATAAAGGTAAACAACCTTCAAAAACTACACAATAATGCTTAAAATACTAGCGACACCTGTATTTTGTTGGATTTAAAGTGATTTATTATTTAGATGTATTTTAAATACTGATAGAAACAGTATTACTGTTACTTACATTTTGAAGGGATTTCATTGAATGCTTTTAAGAAAGCTGTGTTTTCTTTATCTTTACATTTTGCTTGGTATTTGGATCCCTTCTACTGGAATTGTAAGGAGGCAGGATACTTCATTTGGAATTTTATTTTGTTTTTTTATTAAGTATACACAAAAATGTGATATAATTTGTCTCTGTTACTAGATAGCTAAGGGTAAGTCCTGTGCAATTATTATTTTGTTACCTTTCCAAATGATTTATTTTTTAGATTTACCAGCGTGTATAGTCATATTAGCATGAGATGCATTTAGTATTCTCACGTAGACTTGCCTAGGGGCATCAAGAGTTTGTGATTTTCTTAAGACTCAGTGGAATCTCTCTAATGTAATATTTTGAACTGTAGCATTGTTGTCCAAGAATAGTTTAATGATTTCTTTAATTGCATTATGCAGAGAAACTTGTTTGTAGGCTTCTGGGATACCCCTAATGAGCACATTATTTCGTCTTGATCTGGCTTCTAAGTCAATACTTTTTTTTTTGTAACTCAGACACTGTTTTTTCTGTGGCATTAGTTCTTTGTCAGATTTCTTCTTTTTTAGTTTCATTTTCTACAGTTTTCTCTTCATTTATCTCTAGTTTAGTTAATATTTGATCTATATTACTTCCAAATGCATTTAGGTTCATAGCTCATAGTTCATAGTTCAGTACTAGGCTGGCTGCCCTTGATGGGTCATTTTAAGCCTAGCCAATTATCCCATGTGAGAATCAGTCCCTGTACTTTGTGTGTGTAAGGCAAACACCTTAACCTTTATGCCAAGAAACAAGTTGTAGAAAAAGAGTGTATTTCTTCTTGCAAGGGTGTTAGAGCTGCCTTGAGTTCTTCCATGAAGAGAGGTTGTTCAGTTTTCATTTTAGCAGTCTTTTTTTGTAAATCAGTTTGCTGTCTAACAGCTTTTTTTTCTATTTGTACAGACTTCTTTCTCTGGTGAGGTTAATTGTGAAAGTCTTGTTTTTGATGTTTGAGATTCCATTAAGTCCATGGTCTTATATTTATTGAAGTTTCTTAGTTTTCTGTGTAGTTTCCTGTAGTTTATTGATGATGCCTGAGCTTCTTGCTGAAATCCGTGAGACAGCACACATTGATCTTGCAGATAAGTATATAAAAATACTGCAGCTTTTAAAAATCTGCTGAAAAGATGCTTTAGTATGTAGTTTAATACAGTATTCTTTGTTTTCTGATGGTGTAGCAGAAATGCAGAAGCCTGGATTGGATTAGATTGTAGATGTCTGTCAGGAGCTAGCTGACAGAGAAGTGTGCTTCTTAGCTAGCAGCTATCTTGGAATCACAGCCAAATTCTTTGACAAGTACTATGCTGTGACAGCTAAAAACAACAAGTTATAGTTAAGAAAAGCAAGGAGTTGTCCTCTATATTTCACTCTTCACTATATCTGACATTTTCAAACATCAGTTGATGCACTATATAATGAAGACATATAACAGGGAAGTATGCAGTGGTGCAAATTAAAAAAAAAACTTACACATTAATTTTTTCCATGTTTACGACACAATGCAAACATGGGCACAGTGGGTTTTAGATTCAGTAAACTGCATGTGGGGGCACATAAGCTCATGCATTCACTCACACCAATGGAAAGTTTCTTGGCAATGCAAATTTCATCATGAATAGCTGAATGTTATGCTAATGAAGCAAACCAATATGGTGGAAAGATCCAACAACCCTACAGACAACCGTGTAGTCTCTGTGTTCGTGTTGGAAGTGTATGCAAAAAGTTTCCACATACAGGAACCTACATGGAAGCAAGGGAATACAGAAGTCCTGAAATATGGACAGAATGCCCATAAAAAGATAAAAGCAAGTATTTACTGGCCAAGGATGTCCAAAAGGATCAGGACTATATGTGAAATCACTATAAGTATTATAATTTTTATTTTAGCACACAATTGCAATGTACTACTACTCACAAAATATTTTAAAAAAGAATAATACAAATGCAATTAAAAAGTCTAGTATTATCATAGTCACAACAATTACAATAATATCCTGTACTGTATCTTTCCATCCATGTACTCATGCTGTTGCCCAGCTTACACGGCTACTATCCATGTAGTTTCCAGGATGTCAGCACCGCTATTATGTAAATGATGTAAAAAATGAGTGGATTTGTTGACTCACAAAATGCAGGGACCATGTTTAGCTGTACACTTCATGTAAGCTTCTACACAGTGTGTGCTTTTCATGGATGATAACTTCTGAGCACTTTGCAAAGCCAGTAAGTGGGATTGCACTCAACTACTCCCTTCTAGTTTTGTACTGATGACTATTAGGTGTTGGACTAGGGTGCAGATAGCCTTGTGTTCAAGTAAAGGTTATACCAACTTTTAATCATACTGTGCTGGCATTGTAGGTCACAGAAATTAAGTGCAATGATCCATAATTTATTCTCTATGTATCATGACAGTAGGGATGATATTATTAAATGTTTTACATGATTTTCTGTCAGTATGCATATCTGTACTCTGCTGCACATGAGTGCACAGAGTGCAACACTGTGCACTGCAGCAGGAGTTCTGAATCCTAACAAATATACCCTAAGCAGGTGAATGTCATTAAAAGCAGCCAATATCAGATGGTAGTCTTAATCAAGACATTTATAAAGTATGCATATAGCCTATGGTTGAATTTTCCCTCTATACTTCAACAACATTGGAATAGTGACCTGGAACTTTTAACTGACATAATGCTAGGGGTTGCTGCAGCTATTCTACATCTGTATGTGCTTGAGGCTGAAGTCAATGTTGCAGGTGCTGATGACAATAGGCCTAGGCCCTGAAGGAGAAGAGTGCTCAGATCTAGGGTGACCTACCAGGTGCTACATGAGCTGGAGATTGTAGAGTGCTAGAGGGTGGACAGGGACACATTACAAGAACTCTGAGCTCTGCCGGTCTCAACTCAGAGCCAGAGCCAACCAAGGGGAACCCATCCCAATGGAAACTAAGGTATGTGCAGTTCTTAGAATATTAGATACAGGTACTTTTCAAAGACCAACTGGGGACATGATGGGAGTATCACAGGCATCAGCATCCAAGGTACTCCACCAGTTCCTGGATGCTATGCTTATACATACCAATAAACACATATGTTTTCCCCTCACTGCTGAGGAGAAGACCAACAATATGTAACAGTTCTCTTGTGTAGCGCACTACCTTGAAGTAGTGGGTGCCATAGATTGCACTCACACAATCAAGGCACCACCTGGTGAGCAGGGTAGAATCTATATTAAATGCAAGGGATATCACTCCCTCAGCTGCCAAGCTGTGTGCAATGCTCAGGGTATTATCTTGAATGTGTGTGCTGGCAACCCTGGCAGTTATCATGACTCCCATATCTGGCACAAATCACAGCTGTACCAGATGTTTGCTAGGATTGACATCCCACAAGGCCATTTACTGGGAGACGCTGGCTACACCCTGGAACAATGAATGATGACACCCATCAGAAATGCACACACACCCATGGAAGATCACCATAATGAGGCACACCCACAAACTTGGAACATCATAGAGCATGTGTTTGGGCTTCTGAAGTCACGGTTCCGGTGATTAGATATATCCGGTGGAGCCTTGCAGTATTCTCCAAGCACATGTACACAAATGTTCACAGTTTGTATTATGCTACACAATCTAATCCTGTGGAAACAGCTGCAGCAGGATCAGCAAGGGAAACTGGCACACATCCCCCTGCCAATGCCTAGGTCAACACAGCCACAGTCACAGGAGGGCTCAGAGGAGGAACCCCCAGCTGCTGTCTCTGTAGGTAGACACAGGCATGCTCAGTATGCCCTTGCTTTGGCTAAGAGACAATGCATAGCACATTTACTGGCCACCTAGGGTCTAACACCTTCCTCCTGCTCACATAAATATATTAAAATTGATGTCAGGCAACTCACACAACCTTTATCTATACATGTATTGGCTTTGTAGTGCTTGCATCAGAGTCAGCCCTGAACTGATGCTGTGTCAGCCAACACATATGCAAGGTAAGGCCTGAATCTGACACTATTATGACATATCCTTGTATATGTCTTATCTTGTTACATTATGCAAATACATAGTGGTGCTTTTGTAGATAACTTAAGTTAACATGTGAGTACACACACTTATATTACTATGTTACCATATGTAATTGTTATGCATCAGGCATGAAACACTCACATAGTCCAATCACAGCTGAATACTGTTACATCATGCAAGAGAGAAGTTATGAAATGACTCCAGTCCATTGCAGTTTCTGACTTCAGGCTACTTTGCATCATAACAGTAAATGTGTTCTTCCCCCAAACACAAACAAAGGATTGTAAGGCAAAAAGATGTATAGTTATAATCATATATTTGACAGGAGCTGTATCTACTAACTGGCCTGTGTCCAAATGTAAGTCATAGAAGTACTTGCACATTATACTGTGCATGGTTTGACAGCAGTGTACAGTTTTTATGAAGATGGTTGTGTGAGGAATGACCCCAGTTTAGAAAGCAGCTTCTGTGGCCAAAAGAACTAAGTCAGCCATTCTGCGTGATGAGACTTTGATGGTGTTTTGAGTTATAATCCTGATGTAAGTTGAAGTTTTGGAGGTGTTTTTGCTATATTGTGTTTTGTACAGACTGTAACTCTGTGTCCCATAATAGTGTCATCGTTATATGCTTAGTACACATTTGCACGATGCATCACATGCTGAAAACAGTTTTAATAATGCTTAAATATATTGTGTGAAGCACAAAACTTCAGATAAAGGAAATAAGCAGATAATAGGTATAGATTGCCCATAGCAATTGTGAAATCACGATCTGGAGTACTAAGATGAGTGGGCTGCAGTAAGACGTATACATTACATAATAGGAAGAGTGGACATTAACAATGAGCCTCTCATTTGTGCACCGCTTAACATCACACAAACAGAAGAGTAAAAACGCGCATTCATGTACACTTAGTGCAACACTCATTGCATTTTTACTATGCTTAACTATCATAGCTCTAAACTGTCCAGATTAATGAAGAATGTTCATATTTTAACATAATTTTTGTAGTCTGTTTCCCATAAAATGTTGGTTTCTACAACATTATTGCTAAATCATTGAGAATTATGTTAGACAATAATGACATACATTTAATTTATTGATTTCATACCCTTCAGAAAATGCATGCTAATGCAAAACCTGTCATTCCATTAACATTGTAGGTTTGTAAGAGCAATATTTCAACATTCACCATATTAATTATGGCTCTGTGCAGATTTTGTGCTCTGTGAGCTATGCTAACTATTACATCACATACACAACTTTGTGTTCTTACTGTTCTATATCTCCAAGATGTGGAAACATTGCAAACAGAGGCCACACTGTAACTATCTGTACAGACATTTAATAAACAACCATATCTGTTTACTCACAAACGACCTCAACAACAATCAGTACAACCATGGGATCTCCTTAATTCTACAACACATACATCTAACACAAAACAAAGGTGTAATAATGTTGTGTGCTCCCTCATAGACACAGCAATAAAGTTGTCCTCACAGGCTTGCACTGCCAAAGGAAAACATCCAAATGTGCTCAATAAGGGACTTGGGTTGTTATGCAACTATGGCTTCTAAACAGTATACTGTTGTTAGTGTACTAGCCTAAGATATCACTAAGCAGTGATGTGCCTATGCAGTCCTCCCAAGCTGGTGTTCCCTACATCCCTTGATGGTGTCATCTACTACAAGATCACATTATGTTGTGTTGAAATCAGACTTGTGTAGTGGCACTTGCATTAAAACGTGTGTTCATTAGTCTGTGTTCTTACATAAGTTGGGTTTTGGATCTCACTGTAGTAGTGTGTGTCTGTCTATCTGTCTCCATAATGATTAGTGGGAGTGGGAGTCCAACCCTGCCTTAGAAACTGGTATGGTGTTTGCTTTCTTTTTGTGCTTGCAAAAAACATCCTTATGTCTAGCAGGCCTTCAACCTCCTGCCCCCAGAGGGCCTGCTGATGTTATCTAGTATAAAATCACTTGCAGTCATGTTAAAGTCAGACTTGTGCTGTGGCATGTGCCTTAAGTACCATGTTCTGTAGTCTGCAAACGTAGATAGGTAGGGGTTTTAATCTCACTGTAGGCAACACAGTGTGTGTGTGTGTGTGTGTGTGTGTGTGTGTGTGTGTGTGTGTGTGTGTGTGTGTGTGTGTGTGTGTGTGCGTGTGTCTCCATTATGAAGACTATGACTGTGTATGGAGGCTGGCATGGCTTTGCATTTCTTTTTTGCTTGCAAAAAACGTCCATATGTCTTGCAGTCCTACAACCACTTGTACCCCAAAGGGCTTGCTGCTATCATCTACTATAAGATCACCTGCAATGTTGTTAAAGTCAGACTTGTGCTGTGGCATGTGCCTTAAGTATTGTGTTCTCTAGCCTGTAAACCTAGATAGGTAGAGGTTCTAATCTCACTATAGTCAGACTGGGGTGAGTGTGTGTGTGTGTGTGTGTGTGTGTGTGTGTGTGTGTGTGTGTGTGTGTGTGTGTGTGTGTGTGTGTGTGTGCGTGTGTGTGCGTGTGTGTGTGTGTGTGTGTGTGTGTGTGTGTGTGTGTGTGTGTGTGTGTCTCCATTATGAAGACTATGACTGTGTATGCAACACTGCCTTGGAGGCTGGCATGGCTTTGCATTTCTTTTTTGCTTGCAAAAAACATCCATATGTCTTGCAGTCCTACAACCACTTGTACCCCAAAGGGCTTGCTGCTTTCATCTACTATAAGATCACCTGCAATGTTGTTAAAGTCAGACTTGTGCTGTGGCATGTGCCTTAAGTATTGTGTTCTCTAGCCTGTAAACCTAGATAGGTAGAGGTTATAATCTCACTATAGTCAGACTGGGGTGAGTGTGTGTGTGTGTGTGTGTGTGTGTGTGTGTGTGTGTGTGTGTGTGTGTGTGTGTGTGTGTGTATGTGTGTGTGTATGTGTATGTGTGTGAGTGTGTGTGTGTGTGTGTGTGTGAGAGAGAGACCTGCTGCTGAACATTATATAGATCATTTTACCACAGCCTATGGTACACTGCCCTCATGTCTTCAACAGAAGATTATTGTATACATATTGCTCACAACAGGCCATGGACACACAATGGCCTGGCAGACAGGTAGCTGTCACCTTATCCAATATAAGACAGACATCAGTGACACTCTTTTCATGCTATGCACAAACATCATGACATCTCTTTGCAGTGGTGATGAACAGGTTGACACACGAGATCATACCGGGGTCCGCATGGACTAAGATGTTTGCTGATGATATTGTATTCAGAGAACATATTTAGGAGACTATAGAGAGGTGGAGTTATGCAATACAGAGATGAGTACTGAACAGCATAAGGACTAAAACAGAATATATTTCTGTGAATGAGAGGGAGGATAGAGGAATGTTGAAACTGAAGGAAGTACATTTGGTGAAGGTATATGATATTAGATACTTGGGAGATAAAGTTCACAGTAACAGAGTGTGGAAAGAAGGTGAAGAAAATAGCGCATGCATGATGGCGTGATATACAAGAGCGTTGGGAGTGATTTGTGACAGACAAGTACCAATAACACAGAAAGGGAAGGTCTACAATAGTGTACTGAGAACAGCTATGTGATATGGTTTGAAGACGGTTGCACTGACAAAAATACAGGAGTCATAACAAGAGCTGAAAGAGTTCCAGATGTTAGGACTTGCATTGGGTGTGCTGACGATGGACAGGCTTAGTAATCTGTATATTACAGTGTCAGCACAAGGTTGTACTGTTTGGACACAAGTTCACGGAGGTGAGATTGAGTTGCTTTGTATATGTGCTTATAAGAGATACTGGATATATTTGGAGATGGATGTTGAGGATGGAGCTGGCATGTAAATGGAAAATAGGAAGGCCTAATATTAGCTTCACGGATGTGGTGTCTGAGGATATGCAGGTGGTTGGTGTGACAGAACAGGATGCAGAAGAAAGGAGGAACTGGTTAGCAGGTGATGTGCTGTGGCAATTCATCATGGTAGTGGCCAAAAGAATAAAAGCATTAGGATGGCATCTGTTTTAGTACAAATCACAAGTGTGTACAGTAGGAGTCTCTATTTGAAGCTTACTGTTTCTGGACCTAGTGTGAGCTTTGACAGTGTTTCCTTGCATTACCTGATCTATTGTGGTTTATGTGCAGAAGCCTTAACACTTTGCCCTCATATGTACAGAAATGACAATACAATTATTTTCCAATAAAATTAGATGCTATGTTGCAGAGCAGATACTCAACAGCTGTAGCTGGCTGTCATGCATTCTGTAACATAACAAGCAGCAATTACTTATCACTGACAGAACTATAGAGCCACCTTAAGAAGGACCTCAGAATGTTCACACCATAGGTCACTCCCCAGAAAATACCACCCAGATCACATATACCCCTCCTTTTAGCATTCTCTATGCTAACAGGTTCATGCAAACCTCCCATTCTCACCTGTCAGTGATGCTCTGTTTTCCTTGCAAGACTAGTTGACATTATTTTTAACCAGTGCATATAATGCCTCTCATGAATAATTATAGTAGAATAAACTCACTTGCACAAACGTAAGTGGATTTTGCAAACTGAAATCACATGGAAGAAATAGTACACCATCTCACATCGTTGTGTAATATATCAAACCCCTTTGTCAACAATATGAGTGAACAATGTAATGGCACGTGTAGTGCCTGCACTGTTAATCCAAACATAAAACAGCATGTGTAGAGTTTGGAATACCTAATGAATTCCCAAAAGGTGAACTCAGATTAAAAGAATCATTCAGTGTAACTACATATTCCTAAGGGGATGGGATACTCAACATCCATGCACAGGTTTCCACAAAGGACATTGATATCTGGGGTAAGTTACACCCTTATGCTTTGTCTACAAATCTACACAAATGTATACACACAGTCTTGCCTGATATGCTCAAAGACAGATTGTTTGGGAAATAAAATCCATACTGGTGTATGTCTGTCATTACTGCATTCTACTGCAAGTGACAGAAGCTACTGTATACAAATAGAACAGGTACAAAATAGTCTGTGAAGCCCTTTCACCTCAGTGCACCCTAAACAATGAGACACCTTGAAGAAGCCTCATATAGCAACTATGCTAATAATTTATGACACATATCCAGGCATAACCATAAGCCTGTCATCATTTACATCTGCAAAATAAAATATATCACTCAGATGGGTTTACTATCACAATTTCAAAAATGTTTTGTACAAGTAATGACTTACTCGAAAAGCATTGTCGAAATTTACGTTAGCAAACTATAACAGGAACAAATAAAAAAAAAAATGTCAACAATTCGAATTTGACCTGTTGACATTTTTTCAAACTTACCTCAACATCCAGTTGCATTCAAAACATGTTTTGCAGGGGGCAAGCCCCCCTGCATCCCTCCGTTTATTATATATACTAACTCTGAGGACGCACTACAGTGAAGAAATGAGTACATTTCCCGATCCCCACTGTAGTGCGATCTCCACTCAGAATGCCAAACTCACAAAAGTGTGAATTCACACTGGCATTGGCTCTTTTGTGTCTTCGGCATCTTTTGGTTTGCTAATATGAACCATTCAAAACATCCTTTCGCACATCTGCTGTCACAGATGTGCAGCTCAACAATATGATGGTAAACCACTCAGATGTATATTGAAGTAATTCTGGATAGTATTGCACACACTGACCCACTGTAAATTCCAAACCTGCCAGCTGACACAGGAGTGTAAAGTCCCCCCCCCCTTCACAACACCAACCTTACTACATTTTTGCATCACCTCTAAACCGTGGTATCTACATAAAGCAAGTTATAACTGCTCACTCCAATATGTGGAGAACAGAATCCATGGGACCAGATGATATTCTGGGCTGTGTTCTTTATGTGCTTTAACAGTGAGCTACTGCACTAGACACCATATTCATCCATGGTGTGAGTACTACTGTGGTCCACAATGAATGTAACACAGTGACCATTTCCCACCCAAACAATGTAGGCTAGGCAACACACAAATGGAATTATACTCCCATAACTGTATTCAGTATTCACTTTAAGGCAATGGAAACAATATACACGCATCTTACACAAAAAGGATGGGTGGCCTCCAAACAGTAGATTTGTTCCAGTTAGCTGTTCTCATGGATAGCTTATGCTTGCAAAAGCTGTGGGAAATCCATACTGTGAGCAGAGACATATACAAGGCTGTGCACTCAATGCAATCCAGCATTAGTTCTCAATGAGAAACTAACCAAGGGGAATATCACACCTTCTGTTAACAGGTGGGTTGCAAATCAGATCATAGGCTAATAATGCTCAAAGTGGGAGACTTCACCTCAAACAGCTGACCTGTCACTTGTGTACTAACAGATGTGTTGGTGCTGTCTCCCCTCTTGTTTGCCATATACATATGAAAAGGCTGAATAGAAAGCAGAGGATGTGTGGCAGAGCATCTTTGTGCCACTAATGACTGCAGAAAAAGCCATGGGTGTTATAACATCTGCACAAGCATACATCACCATATTCTGTGTTAATGCATGTTCCTGTTTATTTAAAAAAAAACAGTACAATATTTCCTAATTATGCATTAATATACCTTGTCAACTGCCAAATGTGTGTACTATGGGGAGGAAGGCATTTTCTGTCTTACATTTGAATAGGAAAGGCATTACATCAATGAGAATTTTATCAATCCTCTATACTCATCCATCATCAGCCCTATTGATGTATATAATCCTCTGTTTTATAAGTATTGTACCAGACACCTGCAAGAAGTTGGCAGACATCAGTCATCTCTGACTATGAAAACATCAAAGAGTCTCCAACATATCTCTTCTGTGGGCAGAATGAGGTGGCTGTCAGTGTATGCAGCATGATATATATAGCTTTGAGCAAGAATATGTAAGCATTACATGGCTGTCTTTGGGCCAAATGAGATGAATATGCTGCACACCCTTAAGTCATATGGGACCACTGCCACTGTTCTAGGGCACCCAGTGTACAGTATGACATACATAGGACATGCAGGAGAGACACATACATGTCTCAAAGGTTGTCACTCATCTGCTTCAGGATTTCAATATATGTCAAGCAGAGCACATCCATAAACCTGTTTAAGCACAGGTTGGCAGACTTGATGTGAATATGTTATCTGTCATGGAGCACTGCTGATTCTGTACTGGACATGGCTGGTTCTTTCTGTAAGAATCATAGGCATGCATTATACATGCCATTGCATATCATATTGTGATGCAGCAGCTATAGTTCTAAACACCATCAGGACAATACCCTTATCACAACCTATAAAACTCTGAACATATGGTGATGTGCCTGAAAAAGCAAAACATTATAGAGTATTACTGAGCTGAGCTTTGTCTGCAGTGCTGACTTTAGCACTGAAAAATCCTGAAAAATAAGTTTAGATATATTACTGAGACACGTGTCATTGACTGACTTTGCAAGCCTTACAAAAGCATCAGCTAGACAGTAGAGGAATTATTATGCTAGCAATTGTCTAACTGGTTAACTGCAATATAACCAACAGTTACAATTATCAGGAAAAGAGCACAAATGGACATATGAAATACATATGAAATGTAGGTAGTCACCTTGTGCATCAGAAACATATCTTTAGTATCCCTGAAGCTAAAAGATAGACAACAGAGATGTGGCACAGTCATCATTTGCACAGGATGGTTTGTGGGGGTGCAGGCAGCCTAGGCTGACACAAAAGGTTAGTGAGTGTGTGTGTGTGTGTGTGTGTGTGTGTGTGTGTGTGTGTGTGTGTGTGTGTGTGTGTGTGTGCGTGTGTGTGTGTGAGTGTGTGTGAGTGTGTGTGCGTGTGTGTGCGTGTTTGTGTGTGTGAGACTCAGTAAGGGCAGCAGCCAACAAGGAACATGTAAATGTTGTATGTGTGTGTCAGTAGGTGCCCTCAATGTGACATTGGTGTGTGAATGTCTGCATGAACACAGCCAAGATCAGTGCTAGCCCTACGTGTCTGTACATCAGACAGCTGTGAGCCATGCATGGTAGAGGTGAGAGACTTTGCCCCAACATGGAGAACTGGCTCTGCTAGGAGTTGCACTGGCACCTCCACACCCAAGGTCAGATGGTGTTCTACTACCTGAGGATGAATGCTGTTTACTGGATGTCTTCTCTTCATGGGAATGGCCAGGATAATGACTCATGGCCTGCTCTGCATCTGGCTGTGGGAAGCAAACTCTCTAATGGAGCAGCAGATGTACTGCCACTACTGGAGGTTGATCGGGCATGACCCTGTTCCCTATCAGCCGATGTAGAAGTTGACCTATGTCTAAGAAGTTGATGTTCCCTTCCCTGCAGACATTCCAACACAGACAATGTGCATTCCATGACAGATGCTCTATGCTCCCTCACTGCCATATCCATTCATATGTGTCATTTTACTGTTCCAGTGCATCAACAACATGGGTGAGGCAGTCACAGATGTCAGATTGTGCCACATCTAAAACCCTATGCATTCTCCTGGACTGATGTTTTGAATGTACCTGTGCCTCCATTATGGCCCTAAACATCGTGACATGTAAAAACACACCTGCACTGGATGGTGGAGGGACAGCAGGCCTCTGATGAGCACTCCTATCAATCCGCCTGTGTGGCAACTCACCAACAGTTTAGCTACAGACAGTGTCAACAGACACTGAAGCTGTGGTAGCCACACTTCTCTGGTCTATGCCCCCACCCATCTGTCCAATATGTGTGGCCTTGGTGTACTGGGTATGCGTAGGCATACTGGCTGTGTCTGTGGATCCTGACTGTGGGTGCTAGATGCCAATGTCTGTGTCAAGTTCACCCTCTGCAACCCCCAACTGTGCCTCACTTTGGCCACCATCATCAGAGTCTGATGTGACACTGACATCAAGTGATGCAGGGGGCAAAAATCTACTGCCATGTTCACCTGTGATAAAAAAAAAAACAAGACAACATTAATACCTGCATTATTTTTTGCAATTTACACTGCTATCACTATTACAGACATTTAAACCTGTCAACCACTTATAGTAAGAAGTGTGGACAAAGCCATAAATAGAGGTTATACAAATGCTAAATAATATGGATAAATGCTACCTAATATGATCCCAAAAACATATACAATGGATGGAGTAACAGGCTTTGCTTCAACATGACATATCTGAAGGGTATGCAGTTTGATTGCGGGATCTGTGTCATATAATTTAATGTTTACTATTATTACTGACTTCGCAGTAATTTGACATTCAATTACCATGATCTTAAATACAGGCCTGCAAGATGATTACCAAACCCTGACATTTACAAAAAACCTGTGCAGTGGACAGGTATACAAACAGTACTTAAATGCATACAGCAGGCCTGAAAAGACAACATAGCAGATATGTTGGAATATATCTATCTATCTATACATATATATATATATATATATATATATATATATATATATATATATGTATGTATGTATGGGTCTAGGACACATGCTCGACTACCATATGTCTGAATCACAAAACATCGAACACATATACACGAAAGCGCTTAACATCAAAAAGCGCTTCCGTGTATGTGTAGTTCAAAAAAAAATATAAAATCTATGTTTCTGCAGGGGGGCTTTGCCCCACTGCACCCCGCACCCCCCCCCTACTTTAATATAATCACTCCGAGATCGCACTACAGTGGGGAAAAGGGAATTTTCCCTTACCTGCACTGTAGTGCAATCTACGAAAAAGGCACACATACATGGAAGCACTTTTCGATGTTAAGCGCTTTCATGTATGTGTGTTCGATGTTTTATGGTTCGGACATATGCTAGTCGAGCATGTCTCCAGATCTCATATATATATATATATATATATATATATATATATATATATATATATATATATATATATATATATACACATATACACAGTACAGAAAAAAGTAGTCCACTTACCTACTGCTGCAGCCCTTGCACATTAATTCCCTGGCTGTCCTAGGAAAAGTAAAGGAAGACATAATGGCAACAACACCACACATTTAAGTGTACAACAGGGGTTAGTATTTTACTCATCTATATGTACACTGAAATAAATGTTATCAGGAATGTGGCTAACATCCTTCACATGAGCATAAATTTGCAGCTATCTAAAATACCCCAAAACAACACACATACAGCTTGACACAACTATATACACTTATGACAGAATGAAGAAATATTTTAATGATGATGTAACAAGGCATTCCTGGCAGCCCCAGATGTGATATGGGAGTAGCACCCACATCCAAAACATATTGCCACAAAGATGACTGTGAGCTGTCCTGTGCATAGATGTGTGCAAGGAATCCCTCTGTGGCAGTTAAAGGACCTGAACACTGCAGCTATCTCACTTACACCCCACCAAACAAAGCAACCTCCTAGACATTAAAACTATTTACAGTATTACAGACTGACTACAAATGTATTCTACTGATGATCTAACACATCCTACCTGGATGCTCATCTTGAATAACAGGAGTGGCATCCACATCAAGAACACATTGGCTGTTGGACTGCTGGGAGTGTTTCTGAGTGGCAATATTTTCCAGGAATTCTTCAGTGGTACTGAGGGGTTCTTCTGCTGAAGACCCAGCACTGGTGACCTCACAATTGAGTGCCACCTCAGCTGCATGCCTTCTTGCTACAAGGATCATATCAGTAGTTCTGTGATGCATTTGGTTATACTTGGGACTCTGTCTGCCCACCCTGTTGATATTTCGGACAAGGTCCTCCCAGAGGTCCACACACTCAGCCATTCTTGCCCCCCCTCTTGACAGCAACACCTAATGGTATTGTCTGAGTGCATCCATAATTAGCTCATTTTCGGCCTCAGAGAATGGGGGTCTCCGTCTTTTTGGCATATTGTTTACTGAAAGACAAAATAATGATAGCAGATATAAGGCTCACATAAGTACAAATTGTTATATAGATTTTGGAGTAAAGTAAGGCTCCCAATACTCAAAAATGGATTAAACTGTACAGATTCAAAATTGTGCAGGAAATAGAAAGGGCAGTTACAAAACTAAGTGAGCAACAAGAACATAATATTATTTATTCTGCCCTAACAGATACTGAACTATGTCCCCATCCAACATAACATTCCACAATAGTTCATTCCAAAGCAGGATTTCATCTGTCCCACCAACCCCATCTTGTGTCTTTTGGCTTTTCCCAGTTAGGGGTCGCCACAGTAGAACTCTGGTCTGCTAATGATTGGCAGTAGATTTTTACGTGCCGAGTTGCCAGCCCTGACGCACAACCTTCAACGAAGGTATGCCAGTTCATGCATGTCTCCACACAGAAGACGCTCTAGCTGAGAATCGAACAGGACAGCATCTTACTGTGAGGTAACAACACTACCGTAGCACAAATATCAGGGCCAGGAACAATGTTAAGAAAACAATGGGGAAATTTTATAAGTACTATCAAAGGATCTCTCCATGGAGCATGTGTACATGGTTAGCACACAGCTTTATACGTTATGCCTACTCTACAGTCTCTATATCTCTCACATTACTGGTAAATCCAGTAAAATGTGTTTGATCCCCCTTTGAGACCAATAGTAGCTGCAGAAGGGTCAGTTACTACCCCTTTAGCTAAATTTTTTCATGTAAAATTGATAAAAATCCCGGAAAATGGATAGAGTGTTTTAAAAGATTATTGGGATTTTTTGAGGAGATTGAAACCAGAGTTATATAGTGAGGATTTATTATCTGTCACCATCAATATAGTTGATTTATTTAGATGCATACCCCACAATCCTGGATTGACATGGTTTGAAGAAGTTATTAACTAGTTTGGAGACTTAAGTTTTAATGAATTTTGTATTTGCCTTCAGTTGATGAATATAGTATTGAGGAATAATTGTATATTTTTTGAAGGAGAATTTTTTCATCAGGTGAGTGGACTAGCAATGGGGTCCAGGTGTGCCCCCATTTATGTGAATATTATTTTACTGTTTTGGAAACAAAAGCTTGTATTCAATTCTGAATTTAAGGACTGTTAGGTACTATACTGGCATTTTCTGGATGACATAATAATTTTATGGAATGATACTAGGGGTAGGTTTTTAGAGTTTATGGAGTATATTTCCACTACCACCAATTTTTTTAAATTTACATACAACATTGATAGTGACAGATTGGATTATCTGGATGTGACCATTTACAAAGGTTTAGGGAGCTTTAGAAACAAGGTATTTAGAAAAAAAACCTTATTCTGACTCATTCCTTTACTGCTCTAGTGCCCACTCTAATGGGCAAAAGAGGGGTATAGTGAAAGGGCAGTTTGTGAGAATCAGTAGGATGACCTCTGATGAAGGAGATTTTGAACAGGAGTGTGAAATTTTAACGGGTATGTCTGAGGACAGAGGTTATCAAAAGAATTTAATTGATGACATATACAGAGAGGTGAGGATGGGCAAGTAGGTTTTGCCCGATACTGGGCGTTGATATGAATGAGAACAGATCTAGTATGGATAGGGCTTTTCCTGGTAGGCCATCTTATAGTGAAGGTTTTGAGCAAGCATTTGTTATGGATTTTAGTGGTGATGCTTATGTCATCAGGAATATTGTACAGGGGGAATGGTCAAAGTTTTCTAATATATCGGACCTAAGTGGAATTTATAAAGCATCTTTCAAGTGTCTTTTTAGGAAGGGTGTGAATATTAAAGATTTAATTAAAGGAAGTTCCAAGTTAGTTCTTAATCAGAGCAAAGTAGGCACATACAAGTGTGGAAAGTGTTCACAATGTACCTACATAGTTCATAGGGACAGTGTTTTTATTGGTATTTACTGTACATGTGATTCAAAGGGGGTGGTTTATATAGGGATGTGCAATAGGTGCATGGCTTTCTATGTTGGTAAAACGGAGGGGAAATTAAAGAAAAGGCTATATGAGCACATGAATGACATACGTAAAAAGGATTTTAGAAGTGCTCTGAATGAGCACACTATTGAATGTTCAGAGGCCAAGTTTTTATTTTTTTGTGCTGGAGCAAATTCCTTTTGAATTTAGAGGTGGACTTTGGGAAACAAGGACAGAATACCAGGAGGTCTTTTAGCAAATTGTTTTGGAGGGAAATAGACCACCAGGTTTAAATGAGAATGTTTCCCTGGCTCTGGTGCTAAAATTAAGGGCAGCCAGGTTACAGGTTGCCTAATCATTAAGTTTTAAATTTTAACTTTTAATTTTAATTGATTAGGTTTTAAATTCCTTTTATTATTTCCTAGCTGTTTCCCATGAGAATTTTAGGACTATATGCTTATTTGTTTCCCTTTGAGCAACCCTTTATTAGGCACATGACTAAATGTTTACTTTTTTTAGTTTTTTTTTTTTTGTCTTGTATGCTTTGAAAAATGTTCCCCGGATTCACAAAACCTCCGTGTAAGACTAAATAAGTCTTACTCGGAAACTGCAGTTGAACGGTCTGACATCAGTGTGCCATGCATATTCATGAGGGCACGCTGACTCCACTCCAAGTCTAACACGGACTGTGCAGGAAGGCAGGGGGCATGTCTGACTGCCAAGCAGTCCTATGGTCCATACCCCTGCAAGTGTCTGAATTGTGAAATGTCAACACACATGAGCGAGTCCACTCAAATGTCAACATACCCAACACTACACTCCCTCATATTGTAAACCCCCAGTAGAGTTATAAAAAGTAAAATATATATATTTTTTTCTATTTCCCGATATAGCTGCCCATATTTGCGCGTGTTTGCGCGGGTGTGCCCATAGCTAGAGTTAGCAATGTCGACATTGAAGAGCATAATAAGAAATATTTATGCAAATCAATCCAAATAGCAATAGCATAGTGGTAGAGCCTTCGCACAAAGAGGAGGCATTCACAGTTCGAGTCCCACCACTCCCCTCTCAATTTTATGTTTTAAATTAGCATATGAAATAATTCCTGACATATATATGACTAAAATCTTACTAGAAAGTATTGAAATGGCCTATGTATCAGTGAACAAAATGTATATATAGAAATGTAAGAAGGATCTTGACATATAAATGCCCATAGCGCTTTACCCAGCGCAATCTAGTTGCCCACAGCTAAGCAGCGCTTTACCCAGTGCAATATAGTTGCCCACAGCTAAGCAGCACTTTACCCAGCACAATAAGCTTGCGCGGAGCTGTGCACTGCGCTAAACAGTGCACCGTAGGGCAACGTGGAGCAACGTCAGGCAACGTCGGTCAACGTGGAGCAACGTTGTGCAAAGTTGCCTAAACACAGCCACACCCCCTAGCCTGACTGGACAGTAATAAAATAAAATGCAATGACAAGTTTCGAACCCAGGACACTATTCACCATAACCAAAGTACTGAACCACTAAGCCATGACAGCTTAGGATAAACATCCACTGTTAACATACATATACTTATAAATGGTAGATTAACCATTGCTAAGCAGGTCTGCAGTCAGCCGAGATTTTTCAAAATCGACCAATCACAAAAAAGTGCGGTAAATGCGGCATATATAAGCTCCATAGGTAGTAATACTCGCCTTAACTGATTGTAGCTCCCATATGCAGTTAGAATGTCTGGTGCTGGAGAGGCTACTCGCTTTCGAGCGCAACACTGGGGCATCGAGGAATCAAAATACATGGTTTGGCTCCTAGTCCATCATCATGAGTCTCGACTCCTGCAGGGCCAGTTCCAAGAGACAGAGTATAAGGCAGAGGCTTGGAACCGGTTGGCTCATGAACTCACCAGTGCCACAGGCGTCCCTCAGACTGGTGAGCTGGTCCGTCACCACCATTCAGACCTGAAGAGACAGAAGCAGGACCTACTGAACCAATGGATCCAGGAGGCCCGTCATATGCAAGATGCCCCCCTACTAAGTAGGTAGCCATGGAATGTAGTATGTAAGACAAGCTAATATAGTCTAAATAATGGATAGGTATGTCTCAATATCCCTTCATTTACTTCACAGCTGCAGGTGTCCATGCTGCGAATCAGCAAGCCTATGCAGATAGGCTGCTAAGGCTGCGCCACCAGGTAGGTTAGTAATTATTCTGCATGTATTGTTGTATAATATATGTGAGAGAGCATAAAAAAAGTGTTGTAGCATAATAATACAGCTATAAAATGCCCTGAATAAATTCTCTGCATGTACTGTTATATAACATAAGTCAGAGATCCAGAAATAGAGTGTAGTAATCCATTAATAAATGTAAAATAAGTCTTGAAGACTATCTCTGCATGTACTGTCATATAAAATGAGTGAGTGAGCCTGGAAAAGAGTGTTGTTCATAGGTTCATAGGTTCCTACTAGGCTATCTGCCCTAGGGCATTTATAAGCCTAGCCAGAGTGTGTTTGGCTTTCGCCACACATTTTAACTGAATTTTGCTATGCCCTTTTTCGAGGTTAGTATACTGTGCCTCTGTAACCTATCAATAAAGGTATAATATGTCCTGAATAGGTCTTCCGTATGCACTGTAATATCAAATAAAGGAGAGAGCCTGTAGAAAAGAGTGTTTAATGTAATTAATAAAGGTATAATACTTGGAGTGTGTCTGTGTCACTTACTTTGAAATGTTGTTGTACCCTTGCATTAAATAAATAGTACTGTTGTATTAAGTGCTGTCAACCCACAGCTGTGCAGTCCCATATAAAGTGGATGAAGGAACTGCCAGTAGCTGTGAAGCATATAACAGTCCTCAACAGTTGGTAAATGGCTGTCATGCATAGGTAAATCTGGCACACGAGTAGCTTGTCAAGGTGTTCCCCAGAAATGTGAGTGTGCTACATGAAATGTAGGGTTCTGTAGAAAATTAAGTGAAAATGTCACGTGAACACATCCAGATATGTAGATACATGAATATAAAAATAAAATACAACTATGTAGCAGTAACATCTGCATCTTGGACAGTTAGTATGTCAGATATAGGTCAGGTATATAATGAACTAGCCAAACCCATTACACAATCTAATGCATGTTGCCTGGTGTAATAATACATGTAGGGGATATACACCTGCAGTCAATAGGAATGTAGTGTAGAGTAAAAGTCCTAATAAGATGTTAATGGAGGTTTCTTTTTACACCCTACTCCATGTGCATAAACAATGCAATTCCACACCTCAATGGGTATGTCTAATCTCAAAACATTTGTTGGGACATATATCCTATTGTTCTGTAAAAATCTGCATTTACTTTGATGCATGTGCCCTGCTCAAACACCACAATCTTGGTGGCCTGTTGCCACCAATCATCCCTGCATGCTGTTGTAATGTCCACTGTCATTCAATATATGCATGTGTTATGCTTGCTGTTCAATTGTTGTAACCCTGGTGTGTTGGGTTAATGGGAATATTACTGCATGCTGTTACAACTAATTTGGAATGCTGTTGTCTATGTTGTAATTAAACACACCTAATCACAGAACATATGGGATGGCCGGTCCCAATGGACCCACCTGTCCCTCCTCAGCTGGTGATTGCACCTGGCACCAACAGGTCTGGTGCCCAGCCCAAGCAATCCTCCTCTCTTGGTCCCGTGCCACCTTCGGGTGGAAGTGCTGCAGGGGATGGGGCTCATCCCCCCTGCAAGCATGGACAGAGAAGGGCCACCTGTCACCCTCAGAAGGGTCCAGGTTGTTGTGCGTAGGGAGATCCAGCATTTAGTCACTGATCCCCTATGCCAGCTCAAGGCGAGAGTGGCGTGACTCACGGGTGAGCCTGCCCCTCCTATGCAGCCCCCAGCACAGCGACCCTTGGGTCTGTGAAGGTTCAGTGGTGACTGCCCATGGGTGGGGATCTCAGTCCCACTGTTACCATCTGTGGGCTCATGGGCTTGCGATTTCCAAACATCCGTCCCCATCAATTGTGTTCACCCACCCCATGTGTCATACTCCGCCCCTGTATGCATCTTGTTTGTCTTGTCTGTTTATCTCCCCAACCTACCTCCCCAAATATACCTACTTCCTCTACCTCACATTCCACTCTCACCTGAAAAAAAAAAAAAAGGGCAATCTGTACCCACAAAAAAATTACGCCCCATACATAGCTGCCCATTTCACACACATGTCTGCTGGACATGTAAACTGATAATTATAATTAGCAGTACAACATACTTTGTTGTCCTCACCCCTTTCTCTGGGGTGGAAGGTTTCAAATTTCACTCGAAATTTGCAACATATGCACAGCTATTGCTGGTAAAGAAATGGGCAGCTATGGACCTTCCCTACACCCGTCCTGCATATCCCGAGCTGGTTTCCCTACTGTCTTTCCCTCTTTGTGCCCCCTTTTTCACCACTTTCCTATCTCCCTATTTTCTTTTCTTTAAAAGAAATTAGCACAGGGGTTAGCGGGAGTAAGCACTTTTAAGCAGTAGTTAGCGGGCTTGAGCAAGTGTTGCTAAGTATTGCTAAGCATCATGCAAACCCGCGCAAACCCGTTTACAACTGCTTAAAAGTGCCTTAGTTACTCTGTATGTCAGGGCCCTTGTTCTGCTCAGCAGCAAAATAAAATACCGCTGTCAGTCTCGAACCCCAGATCTTGGACACACTAGACTGCATGAAGTACCACTAAGCCACAGTAGATTTGCAGCAGGCTGTTGCTGAAATATATATATCATGCATCAGAATGAGTGAATGTAGAGGAAAGATAGGAATGCCATAAGACAAAACCTGTTCTGTGGAACTTTACCAGCAGTTGTTGTGGAATTACATTGCATGACTGTGATAACAGAACCAGACATTCTAGCAGTAAATAATGTTACAGAAGCACTTTACAACCCCCACACGTTATCATAGCAGGACAATCCCCACCGAAATGTACAAAATACCTGTGTGTTCAAGGTCAAGCAAGGATGTAGGTAGGCATACTCAGTACTGGAATTGTCCAGTTTTCATGAGCATCCTGTGCTAATGTCAACAAAAAGAAACACACACTGTGCAGAAGTGAGTACATTAATATCCACAGTATAGCAGTTCACAAGCAGTTCATGTGCCAAATGAAAACATTTCAATAACTACGTATGTATGGCAGCAAATTGTATAAGTAGAAAAGAAACTACATACTCCTATGTATCTTGTGTTAGCATTTGTAGGGGTGAGTACAAATCAACACTGTCAACTGTGTACTGGAAGTGGCAACATTCAGGTCGAAGTACAACATTCAAATCACTGGCTACACCCCTAGCATCAGTAATAAGAACTATACCAACCTTCTGACTTACACAACGGTGTCCACAGCAAACAAGCATGGTCCCCACTTTGGAAAGCTGAAAGGGATATGCCTACCTGACTTAGCAATTTATAGCATTGGGTTGCTATGACACTGAGTACTGCAAGTACCACACAGCAGGCTGCATGCAATTGCCAAATGGTGGCCACCAATTGGTGTAGAGGCCATCACATGCACATGTGCAGATACCAATAAAAGCAGGCTGTACTTGCTGTCCACACATGCAATCATTTCATTGCAGCTACGGAGGGAGAGAGAGAGAGAGAGAGAGAGAGAGAGAGAGCAAGAGAGAGGCACAGATGCAGACAACATCTGCAGAATAAAATATATAGATATATATATATATATATATATATATATATATATATATATATATATATATAGCGAAAGAAGAAGTCATATATTGAAAGAAAAAAAGAAAGAAGAAAAGAATATATTGAAAAAAAAATATATATATATAGACAAAAAGAAATATATTGAAAAAATATATATTTAAAAAAAAATAATATATATATATATATATATATATATATATATATATATATAAAACTAACAAATATATTGAAAATAAGAAATATTTTGAAAAAAATATATTGTAAAAAAAAAATTATATATTGAAAAATAAGTAATATATTGAAAAAAATGTTACTGAAAAAAGAGAAATATATCTAAAAACATTACTGAGATATATTCCAAACATATATCAGTAAACACACGGAAACGAAAGATACGAACACATACAAAGGAAAGGTATTTAACAGCTATGTATTCACTGGCATGTAGTAGATGTTTATGAAGAGTACTCTACTTAGTTTGAATCATCCATATGTGGCAGCAGTACGTATCTATACACAGATGCCCTGCATAACTACCGGCATGGAGAAATCAGTGTGTAGCTGTGTGCAGTGGGATATGACTGTGACATATGTAGTTCAGCATTAAATGTCAAACATCTGATCCATGTTATCTGCGTTCTGTACAGTAGTGTGTACAATGTCTGTTTGGGGGTGTAGCGCATATGGTTACATAAACATGGATGTGACAGAGTAACAAATGCATGATAGTCATATTAATGTGTAGCTTAGCATTGGAAAAAGCTGTACCAGGCTAGTATGCTAATCTAGCATTTGCAGCTATATATACACCCTCTAATATTACTGTGTGCTCACATGTGACACCTGTTCATGTTGCAGCAAGGACCAACAGGTCAGCCGTGAGGTACACAAACTTACAACAGTGTGGACCTTGTGTGTGTATGGCACACACATATGGAGAGATCTGTCTATGTCAGCTATATTAGCATCTGTACATGTGCATAGAGCAAGGGACATACTGCAACTGTTTGTGAAGGGTGGACATATATATGTTGTTGAAGGTTGTTTTCTGCATATTTCTGTGTAGTTTGTAGTGTGTGGCAAACAAGACAGCATAGAGTGCTTGTATATGATATGTGGCGGTTAAACGCTGTGGGTATGATTCATCAGGTTTGCAGGGTTGCAGCCAGTGAGGCCTGCTAAAGCTACATGGGCTGAGAACACCTTCAATGCATTCAGCACAACACTGTGCAATGTTATGACATAACTGTATACCTCACAACCTTCACATAAGTGATATCCCCACCATGAAAAGTGGACTGTATATGTGCCTATGTATATCTATATGTACACCAATGGATGTTTGTATGTATGTGTGTGTGTGTGTGTGTGTGTATATATATATATATATATATATATATATATATATATATATATATCTATATATATATATATATATATATATATATATATATATATATATATATATACAGGGAGAGAGGGGGGGGGCAGGGACATATTTACTGCAACAGATGCCTGGTGACAAAGCCATGGATTCAAGTTCAATGTTAACACTGCACCGGCATCCCTTCTTGCAAAAACTCTGTACCCATTAACTAACACATAGGTGGTAGTCTACTAAACACTGAAGGTGTGATGAGAGACCATGGGACACAGGTGGACAGTAGTCTCCCCTATGATAATCACAGTGCCGCGCTAGTCATGTCATCTGTCTACTTGGCACACATCATCACAAAAGGTGTGTTATCCAGGGAAATATAGGTCAGTGTTCCCCTCTACTCTTCACACATAAAGCCCATTATAGAGTACAATGCCCCATGTGGTATGTACCTCACAAGACATCTACAGCAACTGGAAATGACACAGACATACCTCACAAAGAGTAATACCAGCCTCAAACAGATGCCCTATGCAGACCGTCTCACAAACACACAGCTAAACTGTGTTGCATACCGCCTACCCAGATGTGACCTCTGCCTAACATATTAAGCTATGTCAAACCCACAGCTGTTGGACATGCTCCACATAAACAGATCACAATCCCTACAAGCTACACACTCTAGGGGACCTAAACCTTGTGACCTCAATAAACAGCACATGTTGGAGGGATAGATTCCTATCTCAGAGACATCCCATACTCTGGAACAAACCAACTAGCAATAGCAAACAAAGCTCCTAAATAGCAGTCATCAGAAATAATCCTGATGATTGTATGGGAGATAGGAAATACACCCCTGGAATCACCTCTGTGGCTCTGCTTGTCAGGGCCACGTGAAACATAATTGCCTGTGTGTCAAAGGCCAGGGTAGCGTATGGCTAGACCTCTATAGGCCCTAGGGCCAATAGCCTATAAACTACCTATGACGTGATACACACCCACATGTACTTGTTGCAATAATTGCTATGTGAGGTTGACTGAATGCGATGGTGAATGCGTTTGTGAATGTGTCAGTGTTCTGTATATGTGTAATAGATTACTGGGAAACTGTTTCTGTCATGGTATTATGTGTCCTAGCTGTGATCCCAGCAAAAGATGTGTATGCAATTGCTAGATGGAAAAAGCAGTATGCCATACGGTCTGTCGTAGTCCCTTGGTGTTGACTGGGGTGTCCCATTGTAGGCTAAAGCAGTACATGTATGCTTATTGAGTGTTACTGCTGGTGAATACAACTCCTGTATGAACTGTAGTACTACCTGAAGCTGTATGCCTAAACAGCACAGTATAGTCTATGTCCACATTTCTTGGAACCACTGTTATGTGTGTTCCCTGTAGTCCTGACAGATTACATACCTCAGGCATAAGTTTTTGCAACTACTGACACACAGTACTGTATGGTACACAGGTAAAGGTCAACTGGGTTGCCATACCTTTGTGTCTGGTATGTATGTCTGATGTGTGTGTGGGTATGCCTGTACCATGGCCTTGGTCATATGTGTGTTACAGGATATAGGTGCATATCTAGCAACATGTATAGTGTAGTACAGCAGTATGCCACCTATATTAATGAATGTGCACATTTGTTAGGCAGGGGTTTGCCATCAACAACTAGTGTGGTATACTGGTAATACTGTAACTGGCCTGTACAATCACTGCAATGGATTACATATTTCTTGATGCATTAGCTTGATATATAACTCGTGTGGCTAGGTGGTGCATTGTGTCGCATACAGTGTGCCATGTACGGTTTATAGTCTTACATACTGGTTTATCTTTGTTGCTGTGCAAAACATGGTTCGATATATAGGGTGTGCCAGGCACTGTCAGGCAGTTGTGGGCTGAGCACTGATATGTGGTATTGAAAGTGTGTAACCTGTGACAGCCAATAGGTTGCTATATATGGCAGTTTATTGATATCTGTACTTTAGAATGTTAAGTATGCCACATGACTTGCTCACACATATTGTTTCATTGTCTTCCAGGGCCATGTCACACCATCGAAACCCCAGCCATAGCCTCGCAGAGGAGGAAATAATAACAACAAGCCTGGTGCAGCACTATGCCCTGCTGTTCTCCAGAACCAGCCAGGACCAGCATGAGAGGACTGCACTGTGGCAAGATCTTGTCCGTAGGGTAAATGACATAGGCATGCATAACCAGACTTATGATCAGGTATGCCATCACTGCAGTGATTTAATTAGACATGTCCGGCAGCATGTGTCTGATATCCGTGGACAACAGCTTGCCACAGGTGGTGGGGTAGCCATCCATCCCCCCTCACCAGAGTGGAGGAGCTGCTCCTGAGCCAGGTGGCTGCTGGCCAACAACAATAACAACAACTAACATGTATCATCATGGAGGCCAGAGCCACACAGCTAGTTGACATGGAGCGTGCAGGTAACATGGCATAGCTGTAGACTACTGTTACCTCTATTGTTATAGCATGCTTATGTGAGATGTGTACTGTGTAGTTAGAAGATGTGGTGCCTAGTGTTGTGCAATACTAATAATTAGGAATATGATCTGTATGCCTGTGACTGTTAACCGTTGTACTACTGTAACATTGCAAACACACAGTAGCAATGCCACAGTTGGTGCCACTGACAAACTGTCTCATATCCTTGTAGGTCCCTCTGGTGTGACATTAAGGCAGCAGACCCATGCTGGTGAATGTGTTCTCCATTTAAAGTTTCTAATTATATTTGTATGTCATAGGTGAGGTGTAGGACATGTACACGTTTCACACCTATGCATAATGCATGTTGTAGATGTTTGCTGTGAGACTATGCACATCCCAGTAATGCGGGTAGCTGCCTAAAACACATACAATACACAGAGCATCCCACACAATTGTGGCAACACTGCAGTGGACATTGGATAGGCAGAGTTGATACACATGCACACAACATACACAACATTGTCATACACAGTACACGTTAACATGCTACACATGGCGTATTCAGACACCCACTGTAAGGACACACTCCAGTATCCCAAATATCATCCACACAGCACATGATATACCTGAGGGGTAGATGCCTCTCATGTGGCTGTGTGACACTCTTCAACACATAACACATTCATGTTAGGCAATGCCCCCTATTGGGCACCATACAATCCCATGTAACAACTGGCTGTGAAATGGTGAATGTAGCCATGGTACTGCAGTTCCAGTACAGCATGGTATGTGCCGGTCTGGCACACATTAGTAGCCTTGAGTGACCACATGATGCTGCATGATGTTGGCTCATGGTACTACACCCCATCCAGTTACAGTGACCACAGTACCACACATAGCATTAATTGATATGCACCTCAGTGTTGTGTCTGCAAACATATGCACCGATACACATTATGCATAGCAATCGCCATTTGTACAAAGTGACACATATATGTCATGTAATACTATTGAGTGTATAGGTCACATGACACACACTGTGCATGTGTGAAGGTTAACGTTGCAGTTGTGTTGTAGCATGCCATGTCATGGCTGGCACTGGCATGTCCACAATATGTCCTACACTCACCATAACCACTGTACAATGGCTATGTTGAGCAATGGTATTCCATCAGGTATACATGCACCACTCATCCTGTGTATACATAGCATGCATGTGCTACACCTGTGTCCTCAATCATCTGCTAAAGACACAGATGCACTAATCAGAAATGGATATCTATGTGACACACAGATACACATATAGCCATGGTATGTATACCTGTGAGTGATGGTGCACAAGACATTGCAGAGCTTTTAATACTTGCACAGCAATGTTGTGTCCATGTGCACATTGCGTTCCAAGGTGAGGCCGATCACTGAACAACAACACACATGCATAAAAGCCATGTATACTGTTATTAGCAAGGGCTGTTTACACCCGCACTGCATGCTGTTGAGCAACACACGTCCTGCATGCTGACACGTGTGATATAACTGATTGCCTTGTGATACTGTACCCCACCATCACCCGCTATTGTGTATGCTCTGTATTGCTGGTGGTGGTGTGTGTGTGTGTGTGTGTGTGTGTGTGTGTGTGTGTGTGTGTGTGTGTGTGTGTGTGTGTGTGTTTGTGTCTGTTTTAGTGAGGAGTGCATTTGTGTGCATGTGTTCATGTGTTCATGTGCGCATGTGTGCATGTGTTCATGTGTTCATGTGTGCATGTGTTCATGTGTGTATGTGTGCATGTGTTCATGTGTTCATGTGGCCATGTGGGCATGTGTTCATGTGTTCATGTGTGCATGTTTTCATGTGTTCATGTGTGCATGTGTTCATGTGTGCATGCGTTCATGTGTGCATGTGTGCATGTGTTCATGTGTGCATGTGTTCATGTGTTAATGTGTGCATGTGTACATGTGTGCATGTGTGCTAACATCAGGTACAGATTGTAAAGTGTGTTTCCTGTCTCCCTCTCACAGGTGCTGAGGTTGTGTTGGTTGAGTGCAGCAGGGAACCTGAAGACACTGCCACAATTAGTGGAGATGATGAAACATGTGTTGTGGCACAGGCAGGTATGACAGGGTCTGTCGTTGTTCTGCCAATCGACAGTACACAGCTTTCCACACCATCTATGTGCACATTCATACTGCCAATACATCCCTCATCACCAATGGCCTTAGCTGAGGGACAGCATACAGTAGGCATTGACCAGGATAGTGTGGTATCTATGGCACATGCAACCCCTCACAGCAGCCATACCCAGAATCCTGGGACAGTACCACATAGGCAGATGTCTAGGGGTTCTTGTGGGAGCACCACTGGTCGTAATGCCCCTGGCAGATGTGCACCCACAGGTCTTACAACCTCAGGTATGTTCCGGGCTGTTATGCAGGCACAGGCACGTATGGAACAGTACACCAGACAGGGGCTGAGGGCGCAGAGGGCCCATAACACCGCTGTCAATGACAGTATCCATGACCTTGCGGGTGCAGTGCGTCACTACACCGAGGTCATTGATAGACATTGGGGAGACATTAGATGTCCTCTGCAATGTAATGTGCATGTGCCAGGACAGTGCAGGATGGCTGAGACATCGACATGGACGTATGCCAGCAACATCATCAGCTGGCAGTCGTCGCGGATGACACCCAAGTCACAGCCACTCCCGTAGTGGCAGTACCAGCCCCAGCAATGTTGGAACAGGGCTGTCAATAGACCGTCTTAGAAGACCATGTGCACATGGCTCTGGCCAGTCCCAGCAGGGACATGGATCCAGTCGACATGCCTCTGCCTCTGATGATAGTACCTAGTCTGGCTTAGTACCCGATACTGTCCATTGTACCCCTGCCAGGCACAGGTACTCTGTCCGTGGCCAGAGATGGCGATCTGTACAGCCTGGCAGGTACAGTCTGTGGCTGTCCCACAACCTCCTGTATACGGCAGCCACATGGTGGAACTGTGTGCATGTAGACACACACATAATCCAAACATGTAGGGCTAACACATACACACACACACACACACACACACACACACACACACACACACACACACACACACACACACACACACACACACACACACACACACACATCACATCAACATTGACCCATGCTGTACTGTTGTCCCTCTCACACACACACACACACACACACACACACACACACACACACATACATGTCGACTGGATGGGTCAGTGCCGGGCTCTGGCAAACCAACCACACACCCTGTGCATATGACGAAACTGTACCACCTCCTGTCATCTGTAACATTGATGCAGGCTAACATAGTGCTGATGCACAGGGTGACTTTATAGCAGTGTAGCAATGTTAGCATGTTGTCAACAGTACAGTGTAATGATATCCCTGTAGGTATATCTGAGCAGGCATGATGACTTAAAGCTATGATAATCAATGTAGTTTTGTTTACAACAGTGTTAATTCCAAAAATGTATTGTCCGCTCATATGCCACTTGGTTGATGTGTGTAGTTTTGGCAGTGTGTGTTGGTGAGTGGACAGTACGTGTGTGATGTGTGCAGTACAGATTTGCAGGTGTACATTTGTGAACATGGTGGAGGTGCACTGTCTGCATGTATGTGCATAGTGGACACATGGGAAGGGTGACATGCCCTGTATTACACAGTGTCAAAACTTCATTGTTTCTATTGGTGGCCAGTATGCATTTTAATACACATACGTTTTAACTTGGGTACACATATGTGTATGACATGGTTTGACTCTATGCTGTGGGTGATACTGTCACTATCTGTCATTGGTTTGCATTCTGGTAGTGTACACAACCTCAACAGCCTGACTATAACCAATTATTAGATGATGTCTTGACAACTGACACACAGATGTAGGGAACTCAGTAGCATTTGGATCCGTCCGGTACTGTACTATACCAGTAGCCAGTGGTATTGACCGCCACCCATTCCTGGGACCACTCCTGTCTGGCATATAGCTCTCTTAGGTACAAGCAAACACACTAGGGATATGTCCGTCCACATCTGGAAATGCATACAATGATCTACAATGCATTCTCCAGATGAGACACTTATCCTCCACAAGGGTATCATACAGACAGTTACCCGTTATCCAACCCATGCTGTAAAGCTGTAAGCCAAATATAACATAGTCATCCACATTTGTTAAACATAGTATCCCGACAGTACCACATAGGTAGTAGCCCCAAACATGTAGAACGGGTACCGATGTGTACATACAACCAAGTGTTCTGTCATCTGTCCTTTGGTATTCACATTTCCATAGGTATTCTGAAGTCCCTCGGTGTATCACATAACCAATAAGGGGTCTGTATACATATCCACAAAGTTGTTGTACACCTATAATGAATGTCCATTATTGACAGACTTTGCTGTGTTTGAACATGTCTGAAATATACCCAAGGCATGAACCCTCACTCACACTATTCTATGGAAACTGTCATGGGTGTGTGTGACACAGATGACCTAGGCCACAGATCACTGCAGTGGCTGGCCTTGTCACAAACATACATATGTGATCGAAGGTCTGAGAAGCAGCAGCACAATCTGTTATAGGTGACAGATGTATTCATGTAGAAAGCAGGCTTCACACATATGAACTAATTGAGGTCACATGTACATATATGTATTTGCCACACAGTTACCTGTAGTGTGCAATGCACATACTGTTGTTATACTGATATGTCATACAGTAGTAAAAGCTAAACACACAACACATTGACCAATAGTATCACATGCACACACCCAGCAATTGCAGGATTCAAACACCTACCTAACTATTTCATGTTACTAGAGAGTTACGCATTAACTCCACGCGCTATATGCTTTATTGGGGGTTTTCATTTCCACTGCTATATTTGTAGGATGCTGACATCATCAGACTTGCCAAACAGGAACGTAGCACTTTTATGGTGTTTTCCTAGTCTCCAAAAAGGGCAATACTCTCAAATGAAATCACACAGTATCACATGCACACACCCAGCAATTGCAGGATTCAAACACCTACCTAACTATTTCATGTTACTAGAGAGTTACGCATTAACTCCACGCGCTATATGCTTTATTGGGGGTTTTCATTTCCACTGCTATATTTGTAGGATGCTGACATCATCAGACTTGCCAAACAGGAACGTAGCACTTTTATGGTGTTTTCCTAGTCTCCAAAAAGGGCAATACTCTCAAATGAAATCACACAGAAACATACCCCCACATACACACCCACTCAGCAATTGCAGGATTCAAACCCCTACCTAACTAAGTTATGACACTACAGAGATAGACATTAACACAATGCGCTATATACTTTACTGGGAGCTTTCATTTCCAATACTATATTTGTAGGATGCTGACATCATCAGACTTGCCAAACAGGAATATAACACTTTTAAGGTGTTTTCCTAGTTTCCAAAAAGGGCAACACTCTCAGAGGGAATCACACACACACTCAACTATTGCAGGATTCAAACCTCTATCTAACTGGGTTATGATATTAGAGAGATGCGCATTAACATGACGTGCTATATGCTTTACTGGGTGTTTTCATCGCCACCGCTATATTTGTAGAATGCTAACATCATCAGACTTGACAAACAGGAATGTACACTTTTAAGGTGTTTGCCTAGTCTCCAAAAGGGCAATACTCTCAAAGGAACTCACACAGACAACTACCCCCACAAACACAGGATTCAAACCCCTACCTAACTAGGTTATGATATTATAGAGATACGCATTAATACAATGTACTATATGCGTTACAGAGAGCTTTCATCTCCACCGCTATATTTGTAGAATGCTGACATCATCATACTTGCCAAACAGGAATGTAACACTTTTAAGGTGTTTTCCTAGTCTACAAAAAGGGCAATACTCTCAAAGGAAATCACACACACACACACACACACACACACACACACACACACACACACACACACACACACAGCAATTGCAGGATTCAAACCCCTACCTAACTATGTTATGATACTGGAGAAATACTGTTTTTTTTATTTACACTGCTATACTTGTGGGATGCAGACATCATCAGACTAGACATGGTAATGTGTGTGCACTTAGTTTTATGCAATCCCAGGACTGAGACATGGGGGACAGCAGGTGTTGCCAGCTTGAACAGGAATCCACAAATCTTACCTTGTGTGATCTATCTGTGGCCTAGTTGCCAATCCATCTGATGACAATACATATTTAGGCACAGTTTATTGATTTTGTGGATACGACATGTGTCTGGGATGTTGGAAAAAGCCTATTCAAAGTGTATGTGGGACGTGTGTAGCTCATTTCATTCATGTATGTCCTGGGTGGCTGCCTTTCAAGCAGTCTAGCAGGTTTGGGAAACATGATCTGCCCATGACCAGTCCAAACTAGGTAGGGTTGTGTGTTTATAGGCTTCCAATAGCTCTGTTTCTGACTTCAATCATGATGGACTCCATGGCCTTGCAAATCAGACTTCATCGGCTTATAAGACTATAGTTCCCATGGTCTGTTGTGCATCAATACTTGTGTAGTGTGCCATATGCTGCTGTAACCCATTCAGCAGTTTCATATCCTGTAGAGAGGGTGAGGCTCAACAGACTGTTCAGGTGCAGGCTCTGTTTGTTCTGCAGTTCACTTATGAAACATATAGGGGCACAATGTAATCCAATTGATGCCATGTTTTCAGCTTTGGAAGGGGCTGTTTACCCATTCTACATGTGGTATCTCCTAGTATGCTGATAGGGGCTTTTGTCAGTGGGAGGTGGGTATGTATGTATGTATGGGCCTGTCTGATAGGATGTTGGCATTGTCAGTCATTTACATTTGGCCCTGACTCAGGACATATATGAGTGTACATTGCTATTTATGACATAGCTGAGGGTAGTGTCATGGTTCTGTATGGACTCCTTCGCAGATAATCTTTCCATGACCTGGATTGGATAGTGTTTGCAGTGCACATTGTTTATTGATTATACTGATTTCGGGTTTTATTTTTCTTTGCTTTTCAACTTTCTATGACCAGCCTAAGTATCTGTAGTACATATTTGATTATGACAGCGTTCCAGTATATTATGTATGTGTCTGTTGTGATATCACTGTGTGCACAAGTCAGGATTGGTGAATTGTGAGAGGTTCCTGGGTTAACACATGCAACTGCCTGATATGTGTGGCCCACTGCTGTACTCACACATGGCCTAAGTGTGTGAGCATGCCCAGTTTGGCCTTTCAGTATGTTGTTGCCGCCTGACATTTGCCTCATTTATTCAAGTGTGTGAGCATGCCCAGTGTGACCTTTCAGTATGTTGCTATGTGAAGTCCACTACATTTGTTGACGTGTGTGAACACGCCCAATATTTACATTTATACTATACGTGCGTTGTAAATCGAGTTGTATTTTTAATGCAGGGCTCACCTTTGTGTCATAACTCTACAGGGATTATGCTGTGCCTGCGGGGTTTCCAGGAGACACTTTGCATAGACTTATCAACATTTATTCCTACAGGCTGACTAGTGAAATACTGTCATGGTTTAGTGGTTCAGTACTGTGCACAGTATCCTGGGTTCGAGGGCTGTCACTGCTTCATATTTTCATACTGGGCAGACCAGACTGCTTAAGGAACAGTAAAGCAAATATGATCATGTTTACCTGCTTTTGCTCAACTTTGACCAAACTTGCACAACATTGCTCAACGTTAATCAACATTGTTGAATGCTGCCCAATATTGCTCAACATTTCCCAAAGTTGTGGTACTTAGTGTGTGCAATTTTGTTTACATATACTTAATTGTCGTAAAAGCTGTTTAGCACTGCTTTATATTGCTTAACACATGGCAATCATGCCTCAGGTGGTGCTGCAGGGCTGCCTATGTTGGCTGCACATATTAGACTCCCTATACATGTTTTAAAACAGGTAGTGTCAAGTTAGGCATCCCTTTTACTATATGTGCGAGTCAGAGAGAGGTATAATTTCCAGGGTTCCTACTGAGCCAGTGTATATGCTATGTGTTGTCTCCTTGCCAAGGCCAAAGCATACTGGGCACGCCTCCTTCTGCCTACTGGGGCAGGCTCAGGTTGTTCCTCCTCTGAGTCACCCTCTGCTTGTGATGGCCTTGGCAATGGTGGGGAACTGTTTGGCCCGGACATATGCTGCTCCTGCTGCAGCTGTTTTCGCAGGATCATATTATGTAGCATAGTGCATACCATGACTATTTGGGTACATGTAGTTGGTGAGTACTGCAAGGCTCCACCAGATGTGTCCAGGCACCGGAACCATGACTTAAGCAGCCCAAACACACGCTCAATTACATTTCGTGTTTGTGCGTGTTCCTCATTATGGCGTTCCTGTTCAGATGTGTGTGCATTTCTGATGGGTGTCATCAGCCACGACTGGAGTGCATATTCAGCATCCCCCACTAGGTGACCATGAGGGATGTCCCCATTGGTAAATGTCTGTTACAGCTGTGTCAAATGCCAGATATGGGAATTATGGTAGCTTCCAGGGCAGCCAGCACACACATTCATTATTATGCCCTGGGTATCACACACGACCTGGCAGTTGATGGAGGGGAAACCCTTGCGGTTATAGTAGACCCTACCCTGCTCACCAGCTGGTGCTTTGATGCGTATGTGCATGCAGTCTATTGCACCCACTACCTCAGGGTTTTAAGCTATTTGCTGGAAAAGACGCATATTGCTGGCCAATACCTCACGGGAATTGGGGAAATATACATGATCACTGACATGTGCTGACATGGCATTCAGGAACTGGTGCAGTACCCTGGATGCTGATGTCTGTGAAATCCCCATCATATCACCAGCTGGTCTCTGAAAGGTACCTGTTGCTAGTATTCTTAGGCCAACACATACCTTGGTTTCCACTGGGATGGGTTCCCCTCTGTTGGTTCTGTGTGAGGAGTGGCCTGCACAGCTCAACAATTTCCTGCATGAGGTCTCTGTCCACTCTATAGCGCTCCACTATCTCCAGCTCATGTAGCCCCATGTAGGTCACCCTGGGCCTGTACACTCTTCTCCGTCTCCTCACTGTGGGTTGCTCAGCAGCATTTGCATTGTCACCACCCTCAGCATGTTGCATATGTCGCCTTATAACAGCAATGGCAGCCCTAACATTTCTTTGTCTCAGTAAAGCTTTTTCAGTTTTCACTTCTATTCACTTGCAGTGCTGCAGTGTCTCTGAGAAAAACATAGTGGAATGTTGTTTGCAAAGTTTTAAGTGCTGGGCTAGTGTACTGCCTGTGTAATTGGCTGATTCTGATTGTTTTCACCTGCTAGCTCTCCTACTTCTCTTTGGTTAACTTCCTACTATTTGTTGTGCTTCCTTTTCCCTTTCTGTTTCCACAGGAGACAGCGCCGTGCAAACAAATGCAAACACTCGCACACCAGCTCACACGCACACACACATGCTTACATGGCCTAACACTTGCTGACTCCGGCTTCATCGAGTGCACACAGGTGCAGACGCTCTTACATAGGTTTCAACATCCTTACACTTGCTTACTCCGGCTTAAACACGGGCACACAGGTGCACACGCGCGCACACAGTCTTACTTGGTTTCACAGATGCGCACACGTGTGCATACATGCTGCAGGCACTTCTACAAGAAACTTTAGTGTTGTCCATGGCAGACACCTTCTATTTCTTGCCTTTAGCTGGGGTACCTGTTGACACACCTCTTCCAGTGATGGGTAACTGACAGCAAACACATGCCACTCTGCTCCAATGAGCTTACATTCTTTCATACATACCCCCCTCATGATGTCACCTATCTTCTACTCTGTTACTCCCCTTATCCTACTCTTACACTCCACAGACTTTGCTCATTTGCCATGTGAAATTGGGATTCACTATCCTTACCCTCATTTGCATACAATTGCCTACTAATGCTGGGTTACATCTCTTAGACTGAGCTTCCCCCCTTAGCAACCTCTACTCAGTTGCCATGTTGTCTTTAGCCTGCCATTCACTTGCATGGCAGATGTATATTTATCATAAAATGCCTATTTCTGGCTTTTATTTTTTTTATTTTTGGGTTTTTACAGTGCAGCGCATTTGTGCGACACTGCACTATACTTAAACTTTGGAGAGCGAGGTAAAAAAAATATTACTTTATTTTTTTTGCAACGGGAAGAATTGCCAGTGGCCATATATTTGGCCACTGGCATGCTTTCTCCACTGGATGCATCCTTTATTTGGAGCTGTCACGGCTCTGTTTTGCTATTTGCAGAACAATACTCAGTTGACAACCGAGTATATTTCTGCACATAACATTACTCTTACTCGGACAGGTTAGGGTTTCCTGGATTTACCTAATCTGCATAACTTTCTGCAGCAAATGAGGTAATTTGCACATCCTAGCCCTGTCTGTGTAAGAGGAGTTTTAGGAGCTCTCTTGCACACCCCTGCCGGCTGTTTCTGGATCTCTCGGCAGACATGTTGGCTGCATGGAGTCTTACTCTACTCTTAGACTCCGTGCAAGCATTCGTGAATCTGGCCCATCATTGCAAGTTTATGTATGAATAGTAATGCAATTTTTAAAATATGCCATAAGATGGTGCTGTTCTACTTTAGTTTAACACTGGTATAAGAATTTACAATGGAAAAGAATCGTGTGAATGGAAGGTTAGATTTTATAGTATTTAATTATTTTAGCTGTTTATTATACAGATCGATTAGCCCAATATTGTTTTGGAATACATGATACATTAATTTTAATAGGAATGCACAATAACAGAGTTTATTCTTTTTTATATTATTCTTATCTTGGTTTTAAAGTAGGGTTGGTTTGTTTTAAAATTTTAAAATGTTGTGTCTCTTTAATAATTGGTTTATGTCCCTTGCTGATTGGATAAAGAAGTGATAGGATTTATTTGATAAAGCAGGAGTTAGTAGATAAGTTGTTTTCATCTGATGAAGTCTTGGATGAAAACGCAGTGAATTGTTAAGCGTTTATGCACTGGTTGGATTGTCTAATAAAGGACACCTCCTTGTATTGACTGGATGTGGTTTGGTGCTTTTATGGGGGTTATTAGTGGAACTTTGCACTGGGTTCTTCTGTTTGACTTGGTTTAAGAGCATAATATTATTTATTGCGCCCTAACAGATACTGTACTATGTCCTCGCCCAACATAATATTCCACTCTAGTTTATTCCAAAGCAGGACTTCATCTGTCCCACCAGCCCCCATAACATGACAAATATCAGGGTCAGGAACAATGTAAAGAAAACAATGGGGAAATGTTATAAGTACTATCAAAGGATCTTTCCATGGAGCATGTGTACATGGTTAGCACGCAGCTTTATACTTTATGCCTACTCTACAGCCTCTATATCTCTCACATTACTGGTAAAGAAGGCCATGTAATGAGTATATTTCTAACAAATGCATGCAGAGTTACTTCTCTGTATTGTTATCTGCATTCCAGCATAGGCAGTATTTGGGTTACAAAATGAATACATACCTGATGGAATGCAATACACATCTGTTGAAATATAGTAAATCCAAAGAAATGTGTATCTCAGTTACAATAATGAACTAACTCTAATTCACATCAGTTTACCCAGCTACTCATTTGCCTTTTTATAATGTAGTAAATCAATAATTAATTGCATGTGTCCTACTCTGTGCTTCAGAGATGCTAATTACAGCATACACAGCTGAACTGCATGCTAATCAACCAATCCTATGGGGCTAGCCCACAAGATAGAAAAGCATGAATGCTGTCTCCATTTCCTTTTCTTGTTTTTTTTGTGGATTGAGAAAATACTGCAGTAGAGATACAAAGTAGGCACAAATAGATTGTCATTACCTGCTGCTTTTTGAATACATCTGTCTGTAATACAGGCTAAAGACACTGCTACTGCTGCTGCTGGCAATAGCCATAGATAGAGAAGGTGAAAACATTTCTGGGGCGCATAGACCGCGGAGAAACTGAGTGAACTCATTCAGCATTGACTCACAGACAGACACAAGTGGAGGAAACCATCCCACTGGAAAGTAAGGTAGTAAGGTATATGTTTAATGCTATTTGGAGTCACTGGAACATTTCACAGAGTAGCAGGGGGCATGCATGGTGTGTTACAGGCATCACCATCCATGATCTTTAAAACATCACTGCATGGTATGCCACAACATGGCAAAAGTGAACATTATTTCTGAGTATATATATTCAGAGGAATGCTACAGTTGTATCATGTATTGCATTACCCTTAATTAATGTTTGCCTTACATTGGAGTCATGTACACGACAGCAAGAAATGGGAAACAGGATAGGGTCTACAATAACCATGAGGTGTACAACTCAAACTGGTAAGGCATGTTGAACAGCATGTGTATCATCTGCCACACGTGTGCTGGCAAACCTATTATTTAACATGAATCCTATGTGTGCCCCCTCCCAAATGCTCAAGATGTGTTCTCTGAGGGATATCTCACAGGCTCACATACGGGTGGATGCCTTGGATCCACACCCACAAAATGACAGTCATTGTTTGTTCATGGTAGCCAACATGGCTTTAGTTATTTGGTGACTGGATAACATATTCCCACTTAATATCATTAGGCATTGTTAAGGCAATACTATAGAATTGTTTTAAAATATGGTTGATACCACAGTACTGGTCAGATGATTGCTGACTGCTGAGGGAACACAACATTTTAGGACAGTGTTATATATTTGAAAACAAGAATCATAACAGCCTGTGTAATGAGTAAGTGAATTATATTCCATGTTGAGCGTTTAACTTTGTGTTCATCTAACATATACTACTTCAAAATAAATGTACCATTTCCTGCTGAAGTTGCTTGTGTACTGAATGACTGTTACTGCTTGCTACAGTGGTATATGTGAGAACAACAGCTTTAAGGCAACCATGCGTTTTTCTGAATCTACATGGCATGTTGATCTGGATTGCACACGTCTGTAGGTATATTCCCTACTAACAAACTGGACTCTGTATCATAAATTAATTTATTTTTTTGCATGTAATCACTTCATTTTCTTATATTGTGTCTGTATGAAACTTACAATGAATACAAATGTAGCCACAGGCTATGTACCTGCTCCTGTGCAGCAAGGAGTTGTGTCACTTACAGGTTCCGAGAGTCCTGGGTTCAAATACAAGTAATGCAGCCTTTAATTTTGTAATGTGTCCTTGTAATGGTTAGCAATGCAATGAATCCTGGACATGTATATCTACATTCTTGTTGAGGGAACACCTGTGATTGTAGGACTGTCACAGTAAGGTTCAGGGTTGTAATACTGCAGAATGCTGTCCTTTTTAATGATGTCTCACTTCACATTATAAATGTTAGTGGTTGAGCTAATATTTTGTATATAATACTTAATGTTGTCATGAATGAGGCAGTTTTCATAATGATACCTGTATTATTTCACATATTTGTGTAATTAGCTTCGCAAAAACACGGTGCTTGTCTATGCGCAATGGTAGGCAGAGTGCACCATTTTCAAATGTTGCAGATCTCAACGTTAAGCATTCTCAGCATATGTTATAACTGTAATTGGCAGGAAAACACATTGTACATTAGTGTTCATTAACATTACAGATGGCTGGCATTCAGGGTGAAGGACTGAGATTTCATTTTCAATGGTTGGGTGTGCAAGAGTCCAAAGGGTTTGTTGGACTCCTAGCTAATGATTATGGTCCCCAACTGTTGCAGTAGCAATATTGTGGATCAGATTATAAATCAGATGCATGGAATTGTTTGCCCTGGGATTTGTCCACTGTTACCAGTATCCCCTGCACTAGCAAATAGTGTAGAAGTCACTACTGATACCTCAGGTCGAAGACGAGGGATACTCTCAAACATTGAATGGATGAATGTAGGACTGATGGCACTCCACATATGTATATCACTTACAGGCAGTGCTTGAATGAGGAAGCAGCTCTATCTGCTTCTGATTGCTGATCTTAATGTGTTTATATTTCTCCCACAGCTAATGTGGAGACAGCACTAAATGTGAGAGCCTATGAGGGATGACTGTGAAGGATGAGAAACACAAGTAGTATGTATGCTTCAAAACAGTATTGTTATTTCAGTATTAGGAGTAAATTCAGGTTTTCTTTTGTTTTTTTAAAGGAGAGAGTGGAATGTTGGTGGAGGGACATAGGCAAGTCTTATGCAGGCAAGTTGGGAAGGTGAGAAAGCATTTGCAGACAGACAAGATATAGAAGACAAGAACAGGGTCAGTGAAGGACACAAGTGGGGGGTGACCACCTTGTTGGGGTGTGGATGGGGGGATCGAGGTCCCACAGACATCAGGCATGGTAACAGTGTGACTCAAGTCCTCACCCATTGGACTGTCAGCACTGTTCCATCACTGTACCAGTGACTGCAATGGCTGAAGTGTTGGCCTATGGCCTGTGAGCTCTACAAGGATGGACAGCATGTTCTCCATCCAGTGTAGGCATGTGCTGACAATCTTGTGCATAATCCTATGCACCACATTTGGCAGCTCCACATGAGTGATGTAAACACCCTCCCCGCCTCTGGTAATAAGGGGGAACAGATGCCTGGCCTTTAGGGCAGATCTGCCTGAGTGTCCAGGTAGGGCAAAGGCAGCAGGGGGGTGCCACCAGATGACAGGCCAAAAGTGGGGGGCCTTGGTGCTGAAGCTGGTGCATCGAACATAAGTGGATAAACAGGAACTGGCCTACCTTGCTGTGCTGTAGTAATAAAGAAAAAACAAGAACCAACGTTAAATAAAACATGAAACAAAAACAAGGGTTTTACAACAAGTAATACATTATAACAAAAATGATAAAAAAGGTTAAATAATATTAATGCAAACAGAATAACATGATGCAAGTTAACATAAACACAAGATAAAATAATACATACTAAACAAAACATAAGCTGTAATAAAAATGATATAATAAAGTAAACTATGATTAAAGGAATAATATAATAATAAGAAATAAATCATAATAGAACTAAGTAATACATAAATAACAAAAAGTGGTATGAGAGAAAAAGGAGAACATTAGCAACATCACACATTATACAACAAGCTTTCAAAAATAACTTTATTGTCTTCTGTTACAGTCTACTTTAAACAATAATAACTGTTAATAAATCCCTTTTTTAATTGGACTACATGTACAGTGCTTCCACATGACAGCATGCCATTGCAGGCACAGGTCTAGAGGTCTGCACTTCAAATGCTATAATGATTATTATATAATAGATATATATTTCTACTGATGAAAAGCTAACACAGTATTGTAATCAGATGATTTTTATATTTGGGAAGTGTGGTATTACAACACATAAGCAGTGTCGTCTGTAAACTGTACTTTTCCATTGAAATACAACATAATGCAAATTCTCTTTCATTTTACACTTTATAGATTCATGGTCACTGTTATCTAAGAATATGCAACTGTTGCTTTGCATTTCCGACCACACCTCTCCAGCTTTTAGAGCAGGATATCTGGACATATTACATATTGGGTGTACAAGGACCCATAATTAGGAACATATTGCAAATGTTGCTATTACACACATGGCAAGTTGCATAGGATTTGTGTTAACATAACTTTTTGACACTCATTTATTTATTGATGTGTACATTAAGTACTTGCCAGACAACCATGAACCCTACAATAACCAGGGCAAAGTAGCAATTCTTAAATCTGGATTTTCAGCAGATAAAAGTAGAATTGCAAGGTGCTGTGCAGATATGCATTTCCAAAATCATAACAAAGTATCATATAGCTATCAATCCATCCAAAACTGTTAAGGCTGCAATAAGTGTGCTTGATATAACTATCTTTCTTACCACATGCTTGTCTCATTCTCTCCAGCTGCCTAAAGTGGGACCTCACATTCAAGGCCCTTTCTTCTGCAGCTGTGGAAAAAGAGAAAAGAAAAAGAAATTATGAATACCAGTGTTTACCACACCAATCTTGAGTATTTTCAGCTAATACATGTAAATCATACTTACACATCACCGAGGTGTTACCCGCCTGGCAATTCCAGATCCACTGATCAAGGGTATCCCTCTTTCTCCTACAGAGGTCATCATTATAGTGATGACACTGTTCACCAGTGCAGGGGATACCAGTCGGACTGGGAAGTGCCCTTGCAAAACTATCCCAGGCTTCCGCTTTGTATTGGGTGCCAGTATAGTCCTCCTGCAACAGGTGTGAGCCATGATCTCTAACCAGAAGCCCAATAAAATCCTTGGACTCCTGGACACCCCAGCACTGTGTTCTAAAGCACACACCTTCACCTGCTCCAGCCATTGCCACACAAGTTGTACCTTAATGTATAAAGTGCAGTCCCCGTTATTTCCCCCTTTAAATACCAAGGATTCCCAGCACTTGCACTTACTGAGATGCCCACTGTGTACAAGTTGATATATTTGAAAATGGTGCATACCGCTTACTATTGCGCAAACCATATAATATATAAATATATGTATAAAACCAAACCGATATTTGCTCGGTGCTAAGTGGCACTCACTCTTTTTCTAAAATATTGGGAAAAACAATCACCAAGACAATTACATGGTTATTTCCTTACATTTCCAATTTATGTGGATATGGTGCAATGTCAAACCATCACATAAAAATACACATTCCTTGGATTAGAACTCAGAGCCATCTGTACTTCAATCCAACACTTAACCCATGTCACCACAAAGGTAGTAACATCATCAACATTGTTTTACTAGATTTTATGCCTTCCAATGTATAAGCATAGCACAGCTCTACTTACCAGGTTTGCATGTCGTACAACATTGTACACTTATATTTATTGAAAGAATCCTGTTTCTATTTTTTGGATATCTGGGTCATGTCTGATACATGGGTGTTCCAACTACACAAACACGATAAGCACCTGCAAGTGCCATGGCGCATCATGCAAATATGTGGGAAGACTGAAACAAAGGACACATGATGGGAGAAGATTTCTGGATTTCAGATTGTCATTCTGGATAGATAGATGGATGGATGGATGGATGGATGGATGGATGGATGGATGGATGGACTGCATACTTTTTTGCTGGTGTGTGATGAGGGCAGAACATTGAAGCTAGTAAAAATTAATTATCCATGCTATTCTGCAAAGTTTTGCAGTCAGTGTTACTGGGACGTGCTGCACAACCTCCCTTAGGCATGCTGCTCATCATGAATATGCAGTACGAGCTACCAATGGCACTCCATGGCCATGTGCATGGAATTTATTGATTCCTGGGGAGCAATGTAACCTTGTGTTGCTTGAGAAGCTGTATTCTGTTACATCTGTGCAGTGCAACACAGAGTAAAGACATCCTACTGAATTTTAATTTACTTATATAAGCAAGATAAATATCCATTTTGTTTTGTATGTTTACAAACATCATTTTGTGTGTTATATAATGAGGAGGCAGCATATAGCAACATGGCCTTGACTATATGAAGCTTGCTATTCTGTTTTGATGTACTGTTTGCCACAGAGGTAATACAGACATCTGCTGTACTGTGTGCTGTAGAAAAGAACTGCACAGCTGAACAGAAAGCTGTGCTGTGCGCAGGAGAATAGACAATTAATAAAAACTCACTTTACTCATATAAGAAAGAACAAAGATTCTCTTTCTTTAAGTTGTTTTCAAATATCCGCATGAATTCTGTGTATTGTGGAAACAACACACAATAACATAGTTTGAATTTGTGAGAAGAGCTATTATGCACATACTATGTTCTGTGTCACAGAACCAAGATTAATAGCAAATAAGAAAATGGTTGTCTGTATAGTTTCAGATTCACTCTGCAAAACACACCTCCTCATTAATACTGATGGAAAAATGATCTTATAGAAGCCCATCATTTTGAAAAATATATTTTCATATCGTCATGCTTTAGTATTTGTTGGCACATATCTGGATTTGTTTTGATGTTGCTGGACTTGTAGATGCATCTTTGATTTTGACGTCTTGTATTGTATTTGTCCCTGCATGCAAAGTAACACAAAAACACAAAGGGTACAATCATAGGATAAACACTTAATCTTCTTTGTTTCATTTAATGAATTATCTAGACATCATATAGGTACAGAAATAACTCAGTTTGAAATTATTGATATCAAGTATATCTCTGTGTTTATATTTATACACATTTCTCACCCTCTTTCTCCACCAAGAATAAGCTTGCCAGAGGCTGTGGTCCCATAACATCAGATGAGTTGAAGCTGTGACCTATGTTTCTAAGTTCTGTCAAAAGATGGACCAATAACCAAATTGCCTCTGTAGGTAGTTTATTTTACTTAATACTTTAAGTAACTAGGTTTGCTTTTCATAGTTATTCTAGCTTTGCATGAACATGCTGTAGTGATGGGATGGTAGAGGAGAGAATCATCTAAACATAAAATATAACCATATTTGGAATATTTATTCATGGAAGGCAGACTTAATTTTCCACATGAACTCAATGGATAATGGAACATTCAGAATCTTACAGAGCAGTTGAAAAGGATTGTGCTTTCTTTGCTGTGCTTTTGGCTGATGTTTTTCAACTCACTTCTTAAATCATGAAGGGTTCAGTTTGCTACATGAACAGTATAATTATTAGGAAAGCTTAACAATAGTTTGTTTGCTGGAAACTGATTAATGAATGCAATGTGTTGCTATTGTTTGCAGTGGGAGTCTGTTTAAGCTTTATGCTTAGAGAAATTTTTATATTATCTTCTTCAGTTAGAATGCTTATATAGCCTTAAGGGGTATACAGATTGAGATAGCCAATAGGTCAGTTACACGTCTGCTCACCTGCTTCTGGGAATAAAATTTGGAAGAGTTATGGAGGCTATTGCTTCATGTTTCTGGGTCATACCCAAGTTGTTATGTCCTGGGAATAGATAGGGCATGACAGAGTTAGTAAATGTGAAGACATCCATTTTGAGGGGTGGTATTGTGAACAAACCAGCAAAATAAGTTATGATATCTCTCCCATGGATATATGTTACAGCTTCATTGATTTGGGCAAGTAGGTAGACATTTGCTGTTATTGGCCAGGCATGGTAGCTCCATGAATTCCTCTGGAATATAACACTTGCTTATTTATGAAAAGGTTGAGCATCACCCAAAAAATATCAGGCAAGTAATGTGCAATCATGCAGAGCTGAGAATATCTATCCTTCATGTATTCGTGGGAACAATACTGTCCACACTCATGACTTTTGTCATTCAGCAGTTTGTGATGTGAGTCAACTGATATCATTCCTGCCTTCTTAACTTCTCTACTTTTCATAACATAATAATTGGTGTGACCCTTGCGGAACAAACTGGTGATGGAATATATTGGGAGCACTGCGGTGACTTGGGTCTCAGTTTGCTTACACCCCCTAAGAATGTGTAGCTGGCAAATCCTGCCACTTTAGTCAGTTTGACCTTAGGGAACCTGACTCACATAAAATTCTATTTCATAGGTCCATAGGTGTGTACTAGGCTAATGGCCCTGCAGCCTTTACAAGCCTAGCCTATAGAAGTGCCCTGGCATCATGCTGCCCGACGTTAGTGATTCTAATTAATGCTGAACTTCTTTAATAATAAACAGTGAAGCATATTTGCGGGAGATGCAGGCATAATGCCACTTTCATAAGCTGCAAAAAGCTTTCTTCAGATTGTTGAACTTGCCAGAAGTAGAAGCATCCAGGGTAAAGATGCAGTCCTAGTAACTTCCATCTGGGCATATGTCCATAAGGAGAGTATTTATTTTCTACATCTATCAGGACATATGAGTATAAAGGATGCATTTATCTCCTGCACCCAAAGCTGTTCAATGGTGCTGGGTTTCCCTTGGAAATGGCTTCTTCAATAGTAGAGTTTATGGCAGTTATAACACTATGGACTAATTAGAGGTACTATTGTCAGTAGAGTTCAGTCCTCCCTTGGAGAGAGAGAGCTGGGGATAACCACAGAGAAAAAGTAGAAGCACGTAACTCTCAGACCCTACTTTACAGAACTTCAGGGAATTAGCCCATGAGGTTGCACATTTTAATGGGCATGCAAGCCTGTATACAGAGACAGAGGGTTAGTGTACAGAGAATGTGATCCTGAAAGAGGCTAGATGGGGAAGCAGTACTGCTGATGGTAGAAGCAAGGGCCTATATGTGGGCACTTTTGTCCATAACACACTATTTTCCTTTGCAAGCAATATGAGCATAAAGTATTCAAAATGAAGGCTTTTTCAGGATTTCTGTTGTCGAACTATTGCCAAAGATGTGAATGGGTACTGGAAGACATGGAGGCAGTTCTAGGGGTTGGCAAGGAATGAATTTAAACTAAAGCTGCTTTGATGCTTTTGCTTGTTATTGATGAACCATTTCAGAGGGTAGCTATTGACAATGAGGCATCTTATAGCAACCCAATCTCTGAAGGTTTGAAGTATATCCTGGTGGTGGTGGTGGTACTGAGACAGTGACAGTCCTGTGTTGAGGCAGAGAAGGTATCAAATGCTCTGCTATAATTTATTTTCAGCAGGGTAAGTTCCCCATTTGTAATACAGATAGATAGATGTGCCAAGTTCAAATCAGCTGTGCTGACCAGTTTGTGGAAATATTATGTGGTTAAGCATTTAAAGACTACCTACTACCATCCTCAGACCAGAGGTCTCAATGAGGGGTTTACACTAAAGATCATGATGACAGCATCTAAAGACAAGAGTGCAAGTGCAAAAGTACCTGACCCATTTCATCTTCACATACAGAGAGGTACGCCAAGGATCCACATAATGTTTACCCTCTGGCTTCCTGTGTGATCACACTGTAAGGGGGCCCCTAGGTTTGATTTCTAATTGAAAGACAGAACTATCATTCACACAAGGAATATGTTGTCAGATATATCCTGAACTTCAGTAACAGACCATGGAGATAACACAAGAGAATCTATCCTAAGCATATCCCCAGGAAAAGGTCAGTTATGACAGGACAGTCAGATAGTATTCTGTTGGACAGCAGTAATAGTGCTTATTGCAGTTAGACACAAACTGCAGTCAGCATGGGAGGCTTCTACTCTGAGAAAGATAAGTGATGTTAACTACATGGAATAGTTGGCAGATGAGAGGGAGAAGCACAAACTGTACTATACTAATGTGATGGAGCCCTTATGTGTGAGAAAGAATTTAGTACTTAGATAATGAATTGGGTTAAAAGGGGAATCAGAGGAAAGTCATTTATTAGACTTCTGCATCAATGCCTGGTCTGACACCTCAATGGATAAAGTAATTATTTCACAGCCTCTGTTTCCTAAACATATTTGCAATATACAGGCAGTACTCCAGAAGTTTGGTAACATACTTAATGGCATGTCAGGGAGTACCCATCTGGTGGAATACCATGTGAACACAGTTTCCTAGTGGCCCATCAAACTGGTCCCTTATAGGGTACCAGAGCAGATAAACAGGCCCTGAGAAAGGCTATGTAGGATATGTTAGATCTGGAAGTAATTCAGGAGTCTGATAGTCCCTGGCCCTTACTGGTGCTGGTGCCAAAGAAAGATGACTGCACCAGGTTCTGTGTAGACCATGAGGGAACTGAATAGTCACAAAAAGTCAGATACTTACCCCGTGACCAGGATAGATAAAACCTTAGAGCAGTTGGATGGGCTAAGTAACTAACCACTATTGTCCTTATCACATATTATTTACAGATACTTTTGGCAGCTGCAGTGAAAGAAAAATAGGCTTTAGTGACTGCCTTGGGATTATATGAGTTCACAAAGATGCCCACTGGGATATATAATGCTATACCAACCTTCCAGATTTTGATCGATTGCATGCTAACAGGAACTGGGGACTATGCTTTTGCTTACCTGGATGATATTGCCACATATACAACCGATTCTGGCAAGAATATGATCAGCATGTTAGGGAAGTGTTGTGTAGACTAAAAATGGCAGGGTTAACTTGTTAGAACAGCAAGACTCATGTAGGAATTAGACTGAGAGTGGTTGGTGATAAGAATCTGCAGAGTCCACCATGAGGGAGACCGTGCAGGTCTGGCTTACACCTGCAACTAAGAAGTAGGTCTAGCCATTCTTAAGTGATAGTCAGTTAACACTGGAAGTTTGTTCCCAACTAGAGTGGATATAAAAAGTGAACACAGCCCTGTTAAAATGCCAGGATTTTGTACAGGTTATAGGTCACATTAAAGGTGGGAAAAGTTTTGAAATTATTTATTTATGTATTTATTTCAGTTTGTTAACCGGGATAGTACGTTGGGCCAAGGTAGCCCATTTTCAATGGAGGCCCGAGGAGAAAAGCTCCAGACAGAAAGACAATATACAATATACAATGTATTAGTACAGCATATGAGGACAACAGTTTAGCATTCAATATACAGCAAGGCAAGATTTTACATATCTTGAAATATACGAGCTGAGTCAATCACTTATAAGATATTAGCAAAAACAACAAATGTATGTTCATTTAATACACTACATGTATTTAGGCAAAGGAATTTTAGAGAGATGAATTGAAGAAGTGACAGAGATTAGAGTAGAATAGAATAGGGATAGGTGTCAGGAATCAGGTAGGATGGGTACAGGAGCACTCCCAGAGGGAGTAGAGGTGAGAGTGGAGTAGGGTTTTAAAGGATGGTAGGTTAGGAGTATTTCTTATGTAAGAGGGAAGAGAGTTCCATAATCTGGCAAGGGAGAATGATAGTAGAAGTTGCCCTGGTGCATGTAAAGGCTTGTAAAGTTCTAAGAGGTTCTGATTTGTGGATCTAAGTGTTCCACGTGACTGGTGAAGTTTTAGGGAAGAGGAGAGTGAAGGACAGTTAGAAGGTTTGAAAATTAGCTTGTGTGCTGTAGTTAGTTGAATGAAATTTAGGTAGCTTGGGAGTTCCAACCAATTTAGAGCCATTAGCAATTTAGAGAATTTTAAACCAATTTATTGTGGTCTCATTTTTTTATATCACAAAAAACTGGCATTTTAACAGGGGTGTGTACACTTTTTATATCCACTGTATAGTATCACAGCCATAGCATGATAGCCATTTCTGTTGCAGATCTTACAGAAAAAAATAAATCAGAAAAGATTGCCTTGAATCCACCCTGATTGTCTCCAAAAAGTATTGGATCAATTGGAAACAAAAAACAGTGTAGTGCTCACTATGAAGGAGGTATGGGTCTCCAAAAAAATGACTACATGCATAGATCTGCAGTTATGGGACTGCATATATATCTAATGACCTCATCAGATCCAAACATAATGAAAAGTTTAAATCATACGAAGAAGACATCTAAGATGACATCTTTGCTTAGTTTAGCAGAAGCATTTTGAAATAAAGCAGGAATGGAAATCAAACCAGAAATAGACAAAAATCAGAGAGCAAATGAATGCGCCAAAAAAAATAAATAAAATAAAGAAGATACAGAAAAGGATCAGATAAGAAGTAAAACCAGCTGGAAATCCAGAAATATAGTACAGAGATCTCCTGGAACAGCAACCTCATGCTGACCAAGATTTGACACAGGGATGGGAAACTGCATTTGAAACCTAAAAATGAAAGGCAAATAATGGCGACTCAGGACAGTGAACTAAGCAAATATTGGTTTACAAAGTCCATTGTACATGTTGGAGAAACAGTCACATTTCTGCAAAACAAAACTAGAAACAGCTGCATGTCTTGTTGCTGAGTATAATTAACTCATGGCATATGGTCTGTATACTGAAAGCACAATAATGCTGCAAGTCTGCTGCACTGGGGATACTGCAAAGCTACAGCATAGAAGTAGCTGAGAAGCATTGACAATGTGAACACAATGCAGTATAGAGAATGATATAGCAATAACCCATGCCTGGGTGTGAGTAATGCTGGATTTACCCACGTTTGGAGTGGTTTGGTCACGAGGCGATCCCCGAGTGGCCAAACAAAGACAACCGTGGGTAAATCCAGCATTACCCACACCCAGAAGTGGGTTATTGCTATTATACAATGACATTATTTAAGAAAAAAAAAATTACTTTTCTTAAATAATGGCATTGTATAATGCCTCCTTGCTGCCCTTCCACAGCTGTCTGGTATTCTGCGACAATTCTGATGTACTGCACATGCGTAAGCTTACGCAGTACATCAGAGCTGTGGGTAAAAGCAACGGAGAAAGCAAGATCTCCGTTGCTTTTTACAAACTGTCGCTATGTCAAGTTTAACATAGTGAGACATCTTTAAAAAAAGCAATGGAGAATCTCCGTTGTTTTTTTTAAAGCTGTCTCACTATGTTAAACCCATTTAACATAGCAAGACAGTTTTGAAAAAAGCAACGGAGAAAGCAAGATCTCCGTTGCTTTTTAAAGTGTCTCGCTATGTTAAAGGAATTTAACATAGCAAGACACCTTTAAAAAAAGCGACGTAACATTTCCGTTGCTTTTTTTAAAACTGTCTCGCTATGTTAAACCCATTTAACGTAGCGAGACACCTTTAAAAAAAGCAACGGAAATAGGAAGATCTCCGTTACTTTTTTTAAAGTTGTCTCGCTATGTTAAACTCGTTTAACATAGCGAGGCATGTTGTAAAAAGCAATGGAGATCTTGCGTTCTCCGTTGCTGTAAAAAAAAAAAGAGTTATACTAATAGAAAAAGTCCAGGTGACCGGACCTTTTTCCATTACTGTAACTCTGATTTACAACATGCACGCTGACCAATCAGTGTGCACATTTTGGAATATTAATGGGGGGTCATTGTATAATAGAGTTTATATCACATGGGGTCACCCAGTACCAATGGTTCAAAAATAGATGTGAGAAAAACAGATATAGTAATCCATAAACAAGACAAAAGAACCATTGATCATTGAAATTGCTATACCCAGTGATGATAGTGTCTTACCTACAGAGAGAGACACACACAAAGTCATAAAATATCAGGATTTTCAAGCAGAGATGAGAGCAATATGGATGAAACATACCCAGACAGTTCTAGTAGTAGGAGGAACAACAGTTTTAACAAAAAATAATTTACAGTTCTACTTAAATATCTACCAACACATGCAGTCCCTTATGAATTACAGAAGGAGACAATTTTAGGCACATTGCAGGTGCTGAGGCAAGCTCTCTTAGCCAACATAAAGACTGAAATAATACTGAATTCATGAACTCTAATCATGCCCTGATTTCGGAATGGGGTCTATTTCTGTCATGAAACCCAAAACACCTGAAGAAACTAAACTGGAAAGAATTTCTGCAAACACTTGCAGGTGTAGTCTTAAGTGAAGAGCTTTTCCAGATATTATCAATGTGTCTTTATCTTTGCTCAAGCATATTTTAATAAGGCCAAAGTAGCCTGAGCATAAAAAAACTGTTTATGTATTGAATACATGCAACCATTATTTGATAAGTACCTTCATATGATGAAAATCAGCAATACATTTTCTCTAGAAAAGCAGTCTGCATGATGTCCTCAGAACCAGAGAACGTGAACTGAAAAATGTCTTATATTATCAAAAAGTTTTCAGTTTGTTACAGATATTTTAGCTAGCAGTGCTAGATATGTCATTTGACATACATGACAGCTGGCACCTATGTACCTTGAGACCTCTCCACTGTGATGGTAGTGTGCTCTGTGTAGGAGGAACTAACTGAATGCATTTTAGAAGTAATTGGATTAGGGCAGTTTGTCTGAAAAACACAGGAAGCCCAGGTTAATGTATTTGGTAATCCATGGATATGAAATT
>NC_056751.1:429827872-429840372 GCF_019279795.1 Protopterus annectens | reverse complement strand
TAATACCAAAGGGTGCTGGCTGACTAAGACTGCAGATGATTGCAAATTAGGAGCAGTTATTGCATCCCCACATGACTTAGCCATTCTACAGGAAATTTGTCTCAAATAAATAACTGGTGCCAAGATCATAGACTGAAACTAAATGCTAAGAAATGCATTATTGTATCCTTTGGGAAGTCATCGACCCCAGGCAATTACCACATTAACTTTATGCCCCTATGAGTTGGCTTAGTTGTTTGGGATTTGGGAATTTATGTAGACAGTGACCTACCATTTAACCAATATGTGTCTGTTTTTGTAAGAAAGTCATTCTATGTTGCACAGCTTAGAAACAAAGAGATTGTCTATATCTGTGGATCAAATATAATGTCGCCTCTGGCATGTATCTGTCCAGACAGGCCACAAGTGGGACATCTGCAGAGATACCTTACTAAAAGGACTCAAGGCCTAAACAACATGTTCTACATGGACTGACTCAAAGCCCTATCACTATACTCTGTATCCTACAGACTGCTAAGATGTGACCTGTGTCTGGCATACAATGAATCCACCGACCCATTACTGGTGGATTTACTGCACATCAGCAAGTGAAATGCATCAGAAATATTAATTCTAGGTATCTAAACCTCTTCTGCAACATCAGCGGGACAGTTTGGATGGACAGGTATACCTCGCAGAGGATATCGCTACTGTAGAACAGACTCCCCATCCACATAAAACAAAGTTCATACCTGTCCATTTTCAAGTGCAACTTAGATCTATGCATGGTAAATAGAAAACTTACCCCAGGACTGCCACCTGTATGAATAATGGACAGAGGCAGCTCCTAAATGCTTTATCTCATGCATGGGTCCCCTCAAATTATCTATGGTATGATCCCAGTTGTTCTCATTAGGGGTAATATATAATTAATGACCATGTGATAGGTAAGGCCAGTCTATAACCAAATGGGATAGGTTATTTCAAGTACAAAAAAGAAAACGGCTAGGCTTACAGTGACCTGAAAGGGCAGCCAGCCTAGTGCTTAACTATGAACCTGTAAGTGCACTTATGGTGATGGTGATGTCATCACATACAGTGTCAGTGATTCCAGCCATGGGAGTAGTCTGATCACACAAGACTTGCAAGGAGAAAATCAAAGTATACATACAATTTTGTTAATAATCAAATGGCTGTGCAGCACAAATGACACCAAGATAAAACTATTAATACAAAAATGTCATGGTCAGCAAGCAGGCATTACAACCGGTGGAAAAAAATATTTCTTTAATACAACAAAGCACAAAAAGTAGTTAAGCACTTTTGTTTTGTTAAATATTTTTTAACAATTTAACTTGATTTATTACCAGTCTGAGTACCTGTTGAAGGATTTATATATCATTTTGTGATGAAATTACACAAATGACAAACCATTTATTACTGTTTATAACTGCAAGATTTTGTGCTTTATTTGAACAATTTAATGACAACACATTCATTATTAGGAAAGGTTCATACTGTGTGGCCCCAATTAAAACTAGTGTGTGAATATTATTGGGTTGACTACACTGATCTCATTTTTTTTAATGACACACCACACTACTGTTTTACAGTGTGTCATGTCAACAGTTTTGAGGGTTACTTTAGATACGGTTGCCACACACACATTTTTGTTATAATATTATGGAAACCACTCAAGAGGGTACCTCACATTCAGATGGTAAAGGGCGATTGACACAGCTGATTGAATTATTAACTCAAAAAATGGACATGGTTTCCACATCACTCCATTCACTGCTTTCTTCTCAATGACAGTGTAATGTGGACAACTACAACACAGTCATTTATCAACAAAGTTTATTTTATGACAACAGCAACAGTTCATAGGTACAGGTGAACAACGAAGAAGGTACTTAGAATGTTTCGGCAAATGACAATATTAGGGTAGGTCCCCAGGATTTTCCAGCTGGTTGACCCACCACTTTGATTTTTCTAAAAGGGCTATTCAATTAGCCTTAAGGCTTGATTGAAGGATTTTGAAAAGAAGGATTTTACAAATTGAGAATGCATACTTGAGGGAATGTTTACACCGTCGTGAGGTGCCCAAGCATCTTATACTCTTTAAATTTTCATTTGGGATGTTTATGGCTCTAAAGAATACTCTATCCTGGTTGAGATGTTTAACTGACATGGGTTGAAACTTTTAGAGTTTATTATCAAATTTAATAGAGAGAGAATTGTGGATTTAATTAGTGACACGACTAACCTGGAAAGGTTTATTGAATAACCTTTTGTTTTTTGAGTACCAACAAAAATTTAACAGCATATTTAGTTTCATAGATGAACATGCATCTAGGGTAATAGTGAAAAAAGAAAAAAGTTGGTTAGGGACAATGCTGAATACAGGGAGGGTAGAGCATACCCATTAGCCCTGGACAAAAAGGTTAACACACACACTTCATAGGACCCCTTACCATCACATCAAGAACCACAACAGGACAGGTTCAAATCAACCCCCGAAGAGTCAGAGGCAGTCCCTTTAGGAACAGGTCAATGGAGCCCTCCACATGAAGTGAGGAGGTCAGAAAGAATTATGAATCAGAAATCAAGGGGTTATGTACCTACACAGAAGGGGGGTTCAACCAACAAAGGAACCACTACCCCACAACATAAATTCCAATTATTTTGTGAACACTGAAATCAGAACTTTTAATGTTGGGGGGTGGGGTAAAATCTTGATACACAACATATTTAACATTTTTAATTACACTGATATGGAAACCAACACAACACATTTTAAGTTGTTTGAAAAAGTGTTTAAATTTGTACTCTCTCAGGGTGGAAACATTGCTGACACCATTTTAAAACTCAAGTTGTTCATAAGAAAACTGAACCTGTCTTATTTATACAAAGATATCACGACCCCAAGTTTGTTAAATGCCTGCAAGAAAAAATGTACCAACAATCCAACTACACATAACATGTTACAAGTTTTTCAAAAAGCATGTGAAAGAGAAATGTACTCTTTATACAAGAACACAGGAAATTTTTTTCATAATTTAACCGCCGATGAGCGGGACCTTCTTGACAGCCTCACCAGTGACAGAACAATTAGAATAATGAAGCCAGACAAAGGTGTGTATATGTGTGTGTGTGTGTGTGTGGGGGGGGGGGTGATCACTACTCACATGGATTATGTGGGAAAAATTTTCAGCACACTAAAAGACGAGAGCCGGTACAGGATAACTTTTAGGAATGAGGTCAATATTTCTTCCAGAAATATGGACCTATTTTTGGAGAATGCACTATTTCAGGGTACTATTACAAAAGAAATTTCTGATTTTCTATACACCAAAGAGGCAGTGATTCCCTCACTTTTTGGCATTCCTAAGACACACAAAAATGTGGAAGACCCCCCACCATCGGCTCATTGTAGCAGCTCAGGGGTCTAAAACTTATCCACTGGCAGTGTATTTAGACAGAAAATTAAAATCTTTGTTGAACAAACACCAACACATACTGAGGAACTCATGGGACATTTTGGGAAAGTTGAATCCCTATTTTTTGAAGGAGGGAGTAATATTTTTGACTGTTGATGTTATTGATCTTTTTTCCTGCATTCCTGACAACACTGGACTGGAGTTTTTTGAGGAAGCCATCTCCAAAGACCACCTATTTGATCCCCCCCCCCCCCCCCCGGAGACCAGATTCTTAGTAGATTTGATGGAACTGGTGTTGACCAACAATTATATCTACATTGAAGGGAATACTACAAACAGGTGAGTGAGGTGGCAATGGGGGCAGCTTGTGACCCCATTTTTGCTAACCTTATTATGCTTATTTGGGAGAACAGGTTTTTGTTTCACCTGAGATTTAGCAACTTATTGTCTTTTTACCCTAGATACCTGGATGTCATGTTTTTTGTTTGGGGAAGAGGATATTGAGGACATTGAACCTTTCATGAATCTATTATCGAACACCACAGATTTTCTGAGATTTACTCATGGGGTTGGACATGGTAAAATATATTTTCCTTATGTGCATTTAGAGATGCAAGAGAGGACCTTAGTGTCCAGTATCTACAGAAAAGGCACCTTTTCAAACTTGTATCTCCATTTCAACAGTAACCACCCCATGCACTGTAAGAGAAATCTAATCAAGGGGCAGTTTATATGAGCAGCCTGCATGACATCGAAGGATGAGCTTTTGATGCACAAGTTTGAGGTTATTTCTGATATGTTTCTGTACAGAGGTTACCTATTAGATTTGGTCACCAAGTTAAAGATGGAGGTCACTGATAAAAGGGATAGCCATTTTCCCTGTGTTCTAGTGAAATCCCATCTTGTTGCTGACATGGTAAAGGTTCCTGATCTCAACAAATGGAATTTTACTCTAGGGATGGCTATTACACATAATGGACTTAGTACAATGGTCAAAGAGATAGTTGCCCACAACTGGGCCATTCTCAAACTAGAGGAGGACTTACACCACCATCAAGGTGACAAACCTTCATTTCTTTTTAAAGTACATAGCAACCTAAAAGAGGTGCTAGTAAAGCATAGACCCACACAGGGGTTAGGTACTAACAAATGTGGCAGATGCAAATACTGCCAATATATTTTGGAGAACAATAGGTTTACACTAAAGAATTTATTGACAATGTGGTTACTTTAAAAAAAGGGAGACAGCAACACAACAGGTTTGGTCTATATTGCAGTTTGTAACCAATGTGGTGAATTTTATGTAGGGAAGACAGAGAGAAAACTAGCTAAGAGGATTTATGAACACCTCTATGATATGAAAAGGGCCAGTTTGAATAATGCCCTATATAAATATTCCTTGACTTGCACTGGTTTTATAAAGTTTTTATTTGGTATTTTGGAAATAGTTCTGAAGGGCCCCGTGGGGGGGGGGGGGCACTTAGGAGAACAGGCTGGAATACAGGGAACTCCTTTGGCAGTTAAGGCTAGACGTCACGGTCAAGGCAGGCCTAAATGAATTTGTTTTCCTACAGCCTGTCCTCAGATTAAGAGCTGCTACGTTGTAAGTCAACACACTGACAGCTTTTTAAGTTGATACTTGTAAAATAAATTTCTTATGTTTTACAACACATTTGTTTTGAAATGATTATGATTTACTGATTCTGCAATATTTTCAAAGTACTTCATTGGATATTTTTATACATTTTTTATGCCCAAGTTGGGTTTATCTTTTGAAGAAAAACTTTTTTGGGTTTTAGGTAATGTTGATTATTTTATAGTGTTTTACATACTTATTAGGAGAGTTTGGTTCACTGATTGGTAGCAACCAATTATTTTAAACATTTTATTTGATTAACTTAATTGTTTCAATTAATTAATTAATTGATACTGATGATGGATAGAAACTGTATTTAAACATGATTTGTGAAACACTTGTTAGTACTGAAGAAGTCCAGGGATGGACAAAAACACTTAAGCACTTTTTGTGCCTTGTTGTATTATAGGTTCATAGATTATTACTAAGCTAACTGCCCTTGTGAGCCATTTTAAGCATAGCCAATTATCCCTTGTGAGACTCAAACCTTGCGTTTGCAAGGCAAACACCTTGACCATTAGGCCACCCTCCCAACCCTAGTGGGAAAGAAAGAAATATTTTTTTTTCCACTGGTTGTATTGCCTGCTTGCTGACCACAACACTTTTGGGATTAACAATTTTTTTAATACCCAGTCGACTTGAGAAGAAAATTCTATATTTTTCAGCATATATCAGATAGGTGAAAGATATGGTTAGAAGCCAATCAATTCCATATTTGGACAAAATCCTCTCATAGCTGTTTATTTAATGCATGAGATGATTCATGTCTTTTTATAAATACAATATTATGTGATGCAGTGAGTAATGGATATTAGGGAGATTGTAAGGTAGAATATTGGAAGCATGTGGATGCAATCCTTGGGCCAAACACCATTCATGAAAATCACAAATTACTCTGTCAGCTATATTTAATTTGCAGCTACCCAGTCCTGAAGCTGATATTATAGCAGAATAATATGATAGAAAAACATTTTTTCTTGACTTAGAAATATTATACCTTGTCCTTCCCTTTCCAAGTTTCTAGATGTGTTTTTTTCAAACTCTTTCATACTAACTACCAATTCAACCTTGTCATACTTCCTAGTATTGTAACACAGCTCAGGCACACATATAGTAATATGGACGTTACATCACCTCAGGCATGAAACTGTAAGTATAAATTTGTCCACTGTTGCAATAAGTGATATACCCATCTCATTACTGAATCACCTATAAATAGCATTTGTTGTGAATCATTAGTCATGTATTCCTGAATCAATGTATGAACAGATGGTTTATTTTTTCAGCTTGTGCACTTTTATATGGTTTTCCAGACAGATGCCAGCTGGATCTAAGTACTACTAGATGACATCCAAAAACCAACATTTGTCTCCCTCTCCTGATAACCTTGAACATAGCCTCAACTAAAGTAGGGCAAAGGGGGCAGCTGCTCTGTGTGCAAGATATTAGGGGGCATGATTGGCAGAAAATACACTCCTGGGATTCCACCTGTATCTCTGCTGGCCAAGGGCATCAGGTGCCGACTTGTCAGAACATGGGCTAAATTCTTGGTTAGGCTTGTAAGGGCCTCAGGCCCAATAGCCTAGTAACTTCCTATGATCCTATGAAGATGATTGGGCAATAGTGCAGTACCAGCATTAATGCATGGATGCTGATACTGTATATTTGGCCATGGCTAAGCACTTAGTATGTGACAATAACTGTAGCAAACTGCTTCGTACAATTCTATCAAGCATCTTACTAAAAATTCAGCACGAAGAGTGACACAGCTGCACAGGACCTTTTCCCCCCTTCAACAAAGAGAAGACTATTGTTTTTTTGTTTCATACTCCTCAACTTTGAGTTTGGACAGAGGAGCCAGTTTGGAGGCCTAGATGGGGTACCAGATAACATAGCTATGGCTCTGTTTTAGAATGCAGGTAAAAGATGAGATTGATGACCATGAGAGATGGTGACAAAATGTAAAAATGTCTCACTGTTTGCACCGGTCCATGCTCAGCACATTCACAGATTATATGAGCAATAAAACAGCATTAACTCAACCCTATAGGGTGTTAATCTCATAGTAATTAAATGAAGTGCATTCACAGGCTATTCATTCTTTCTGTTGCAAATGACAACAATTGCATTGTACAGTGTAATTACAATGTGCTTTCTGTGCCACGTGCAACCTAGGTTCAAGCATATTAACTGATTAATAATGAAAATATTCAATCCTAAAATGGCAAGTTCAAATATCCTATATCCAATCATATTCTGTTAGTGCCCTTTACTTCTGGATGAATTTTTAGAGTTATTAACTATACTTAATTTCTACAGGCCAAAAGATCATATTCAATAAGCAGGATACATGCCGCTACTTTAAATTTTGGTTAAACCATTTTGTTCCTATTGACAATATCCTCTTGTCATTTCTTAATAAATGTATCACATACTTTCTGGCAATTTAGCAACACTTCTTTTTATACATTAAATAGCTGAATCTTTATTAATTATATGGATGTGTCCTATCACTTTGAGAATAATATAGATAAGATTTTAATTGATTTTTGACATCATTTAGTCAGATATCTATACAGATAGTCCCCTTTCCTGTAACAATAAACCTTTCTTTTCAGGTATATTTCAAAGGTTCCTCTCAGTACTGAGGCCACAAATCATTACATTATTGTAGTCACAAGTTGCTTTTTTTTATTTTGGGACAATCCAAAGCAAACTGCAAATGCTTTTAATTCCTACTGCACAGAGACCATCCAATCACTAGCTAATCAACTTACAGCTGATGGCTCTGCTCTTCCTACCTTTCCTGATAACTCTCTTCCAATACTCCACTTGCAACCAGTCCCAACCTCCCTCATCTGCAGCCTTTTACACAAGCTAAAACCATCTACCCCATCAGCTGACCAGCTACCTGCTGAATATCTGCAAAAAGCAGCCAAAGCTATAGCATACCCCATATCACTGTTGATAAATAGAACCATACAAGAAAGCACCATTCCAGCCATCTGGAAAATCTCCGACATTATTCTCCTACACAAAGGTGGAAATTCCAAGAATATTCTAACTACCGTCCCATAGCACTACTCTCCCCTTGGCAAAAATAATGGAAAAGTGCATACATAGATAGTTACTAGACCATCTACTTCAGAATAATCTTCTAGCTAAGTGTCAGCATGGCATCAGACCCTTCCATAGCACAACTACTGCTCTCTTATCCTTCACCGACTGCATCAATTCTAACCGTAATAACAATATTTTCTCTTCAGCACTTTTCATCGACCTTTCCAAGGCACTTGACATGGTCAACCATGATCTACTTATTAATATACTAAAATCCTTTTCTCTCGATACAATGGTTACTAAATGGTTCCAGCCCTACTTAGACAATAGACAACAGGTTATCCTATGGGACAACAACCAATCATCCCATCTCCCTGTTACCTTAGTTGTTCCCCAGGGCTCCATATTAGGTCCCCTCCTTTTCTCAATATTTATCAATGACCTAAACCGAGCTATTCCCCAAGCTAACTGCATACAATATGCAGACGATTCAACAATAATCTGCTCAGCTAAATCTCAATCCCAACTACAGACTCTAACCCAAAAAATGTTTAGTATAACAGAAAACTGGTTTCTACAATGCTGCCTCCTCTTGAACCCCCACCAAAAAACAAACTCTGTTTTTTTAAAAGGTTTTTTATGTTTTCTTTTTTATACTTTTCAAAAGTTTCTAGGTTTTGTTGTTTATATTTTTACACTTTCTCGGATGCTTATTTTTCCAAACAGATCAATGTTTTTTGATCTATATACTGTTTTTCACAAATCTGCTGTATTGATGAATACAATTTTTTACTTGACGCTTCTAACAGTTTTTCTTGTGGAAGTATTTTTCTTCCCTCTAATTTCTCTCTTAATCATTTTGGATATATTGTGTCTGGAAATCCTGGGCTTTTTGTATAATAGCAACAATACATAATTTCTTTTTTATCCTCAATAGCCCACCTTCATGGCTCTTCTTTAACCTATCAGTTTTTGTAATTTTTGTGGACTACTTCCTTCTACAACAAGGGGGCCATCCTCCCCCTGGGCCTGACCTGGCCTCATTGTAGAAATGTTTACATATTTTGAGGATTATGCACTGTCATCTTTTCCAGTCCTGACACCAGTGTACCTACCAGGATTGGGTACTTTTTATCCTCGGTTTTGTGTACCCAGCTATCTTTTTTAATTTTTAACCTACTTCTGTCCATGATATATGCTATATAAATACAGTCTATATATCAGTGTCATCCTGGTGAGATTTTGTGAAAAGCAGGGTCCACCTTGTGAAGGTACTCACCAAGACCTGAAGATTAATTCACTTTCAGCAATACTACTCTCCCTTACTTGCTCATGTATCATCTCTCTATTCGGACCCCAACTTATCATCTGTCCATTCGGACCCCACTTATCATCTCTCCATTTGAACCTCTCTATGTCTCTATGTAAGTTTGTTTATGTGCTTCAAAGTGTTCTGCATTTTCTGTATCTAGGTCATGGTATGTATGATATAACTCCACTCCATACAGTCTTGTAAAGCTTGCCCCTTTTAGCACTGAAGTGTTCCATATATTATTTTCATTTGACCCAGGTTACATCTGAATTTGATCCTATTAAATATTTAAATTAAAGCCAGAGTCAAAGATGCTGCACTCAACTGGCACAGAGCGCCATGGGAGGTGTGTGACAGAAGAACGCCATGGAAGGTGAACAGTAAAGTGTATAAAACAATGGTGTGAACAGTGCTTCTGTATACACAAGAGCCTGAGCAGTGAAAGCAGAGCAGATGAATAGGCCTGAAGTCACAGAGATGAAGCATTTGAGATGGGTAATAGGATACAGCCTGTGGGGTACATGGAGAAGTAAGGATATGACAACAGAATCCAAAGTAGCCCAGAAATGTAGACAATGTGAAGGAAAAAAAGATTAAGGTGGCTAGGTCATATGTGTGATGAATCACAAGACATTTTGCAGATTTAGAAGACAAGGATGCCTAGACTTCAGATGGAAAGATTGCAATGAGAGAGAGCCTATGACAGGTGGACATGGCTCTGAATTGAGAGAGGTGGTGACTGTTGTTGTAATATCCTGATCCCATAAGAAATGGCAAAACTTGTGATGATAATGATGGTTAAATATTTCAGTCACATAGATGTCCTTTATATGTTTGTATTCATTTATAGTTGGTACCTCTCTCTCTTTTGCTTTCTTACACACACACACACACACACACACACACACACACACACACACACACACACACACACACACACACTGGCATATACAATGGTGCTAGTTTAAGAAATTATTCTGTATTACTGACGGAATAGAACAATAGTTTCTTATTACAGATTTTATAGATATTTAAATAAATTTTGAAGTAAAAACACAAATACGTCACTGTTTCGCCCTTGGGTCAATATCAATATCATGCAGATGTTGGACCACATCTGCAAGATATTGTGATTGACTCAAAGGAAAGAAAAATGATGCATGACAGGGACTTGATGGTTAACAAGCACATGAGGAAAAGCACAAAAAAATAAAAATAAAAAAGCAAAAATTAAATTCATCAAAATAACAGGTCTTTCAGCGTTGTCAGTCTAAACAAGGAAATGGAATTAATATAATTGATCACAGCTCCTTTTAAATGTCATGTGATACTATACAGGTAGTAATACTACAACAATTTAAGAAGTGAGTATAATGATTCATTTAATCTATTTGTAAAACCCTGGGCATTTTCTCCTGCTTATGATCATAATTATATTTAAGTGGAGCATTCTATCTGCCCAGTACTTTTGAAAATTAGTAGAATTACACCACCGAGCTCTATGAATTGCAAGATATCTCAGTATGCAGACTATTTCCTATGAAAAGCTCAGTTTGCATTAATACCTACACAAATCCGCATAACCTCCCAGCCTAGTCCTAGTTACAGTCAGTGGTCATTGAAACTGCAGTATCTAAATCAAAGACAATCCTCATACCAGGACTGTCTGTGCCATTCATTTTTATTGTACTGGCCTAGAAGAACAAATAAGATCACTAGGGCTACTCAGGCTATTGGAAATACAGATTCAGGAAGGAAACATGCATTCTGCAGAACACTTGGGTTATGTTTACCAAGCATGACTAATCAACTAACATATCACTTACAGGGAAAATTAGAGGGACACTGTTTTTACTTGAGAGAAATTTTTGATGTGGTAAGACTCATCTTGGGTGGAAAACATCAAATATACTTTACTTAGTAATAAAAGCTTCCCAAGTAACACAGCATTGAAAAGTAAGTTATCCATGGACTACAGTTTGTCTTCTGACATGAGTGTTTGACGTGCAGTGTGTTAATCACTTTATAAAGCAGTGGTTAGAATATAGCTCTTCAAGTAGTTTGCAATTCTTAATAATACAGCTCAGCTACACACTATTTTCTGACAGAACCTCTATATCATACATTAAAACTCTGTGCACCATTTGTACTTATTTTGAGCTGGTAGCTTTTTCTGTCTGCATGATATACTTGTTACCTGTAGCTAGCCACCTGGCTTTGCAGGGATACAAGACATTGTGGATGCAAGACAAAAGGGACAAAAGATAACAATTTCTGTGAGGGTCTAGATGGGGTGATCATACCTAAACACAATATGAAAATAATTTGCCTTTAAAATGGAGCCTCGTACTTGTTCACAAGGAGCAATGATTCTATGAAAAAGGCCACAGAGTGATTATATCAAAAAAAAGATTCCAGAATACATATGAAGATCCATGAGCCACAATCCCCCTGTTCACCGTTAGTGCTTCACTGTATATTTTTAGGGTGCGGGGGTGTAAAGTTTAATCTGACATATAAATGAGATAAGGCTCCACCTTACTTTTGATTGTCTCAGCTAGTTACATTATTCTAGGTAAACATTCATGTTACCTACGTCTAAAAGTAAGAGTCATTTTATACAGATAGGCAGTACTGAGATACACTTTTTTAAGACAGACTTTACCCTTTTATTAGTGAAGTAAATACAATTTGTTAAGGATAATTACCTACACAGTCAGTCTTAATAACCAAGCAGTTATAATTTTCTCAGAAGATTGGGATCTTATTTTATGAGGTATATGAGATAGTTGCAACAAACAGGGATCGGGGTAATGCATGATGCTGAAACATTATTAGTTTTATTTCTAATGAATTATGTGAAGAAAAATACTGATAACCTGTGTTTTATAAGGAACTTGGAAGAACCATTACTGTTCTTTACATGTAAGCAATAATTCCTGACAGGGTGTGTGTTAATCTGTAATTAATGGCATTGGGCCTCTACAACCCAGGAAGGGCATTAATTACACATTAACACACACCCTGGATGGCATTATTACCATTAGATAATGGGTTCTCTGTAAAATGTTTG